>NC_056044.1:15003034-15310117 GCF_004379255.2 Salvia splendens | reverse complement strand
ACAAAGGACCGTCGTTGACTTGGTCACCAATTATTCTTTACTTCAAATTTTAAATAAAGATTTTGCAGAGATTTTCCTCCTCCTGATCTGCAAATAAATTTAAAAATAAATTAAATTAATGAATATCATATAAAAAAAAGGGAAAACAGAATCATCCCCCTCTTCCCACGTTAAAACCGTCCCTTTTCCCTTCACTCCATAAATCTCTCCCATATCTATCAACCACCTCCCCTCTATAATGTACCTTTCACAAATCAGTTTCTCCAATTGTTTCTCTGCAACAAGAACACAAGATATACTCTTCTTAATCAAATTCAAGGTAATCTCATACACACAATTTCCCCCTCCTGCTATTCTACAATGTTATGGAAAAATCAACTCATTCATTCTTCCAGTCAGAAACCGAGAACTAAAGCGATGGGTTCCTGTTTCGTTCAGTTGCAAATCTGCAAATTGAAGGTATACCCTTCTTCCACCCAATTCCTATCCAATTCCATATTTGTGCATCTCATGAAAAGCAGTAACTGAAACAAATCGATAATTTGAACCATCAAAATCAAAGATTCGAGCTTTAATTCATGAACTCAAATTAAGAACTTATCTGCGGGTTTAGTCGGGGGGAAACGGGGCTGTTTCGGATGAAGTCGAGGCCGCCGGAGCGGCGACGCAGCGGCTGCTGCGGCGCCGAGCGACGGCGGTGGACGCGGGTGACGAATCGGAGCCAGCAGCGGCTTCGACTCTGGTGCAGTGGCGAATCGGAGAAACGATGGTTTCTGTTTTGGGACTTAAATTTGTTTTGTTTTGTTTCGATCTATTCTTTCGAATAAAAAAGCTGAAGGGAGAGAGAGAGAGGTGGAGTTGGGGTGTTCTATTTAAAGAAATGCAGTAGAGAGAAAGAGGGAGTAGCCGATAGTTTTGAGAAAGGAGTATGTATCATCTGTTCACTTTTAAAATTTTAATTACTATTCTATTCCTTTTATTTTGATAGATGGAATTGAAAAAAATGGAATGGAGAGTGGAGCACGTGTGTCATTTTTGGAAGGAGAGTTTGTTTTTCTCTTGTTTTGTTTATTTCTTACCGACTTCTTTAAGTATTTTAGTTTGTAGTTCTTCCCTAAAAGAAAATGGGAGTTTTTGGATTCTTATTAAAATGTAGTGTATTCTGGGAAGGGGGTATACATGTACTGTTTTGGAGAAGAGAGTGTTTTCTTTTTTAATTTCTTTTTGCTATATTCCTTTAAGTATGGAGTATTTGGTTTAAAAGTAGAATGGCAGTAGTGTGTACGTGTCTTGAACTAGGAGTACACGCTTTGCTATTAAAATCCTTTCTCTCTTATGTTTGTAAAGAATGGAGTTTTTATTTAACGTATAGGCCAGCAAGCAGGCCGAATTATTTAATTCGTTGGACTATTTTAATTGGTTGGGCCTGTTTTAATATTTTTTTTTGTTGGGACATGAACGGCCGAAATTAATCAAAAATACCTTAGCCTCTAATCGTGGAAAATTTGTAATCTTAAATGAGGAAAGTAATTGGAGACATAGGATGCATGCATCTTATTTATTTAATTTGAAAGTGTGTTGATTTATGTATTAACTAAATGATAAACGTGAATCATCGCAAGTGAAACGTGATACCAAGGGGAAGAAAGTGATTGTGAAATAAGTAGTCGAGGTGGGCTTTCTTTTACTAAACGCTTTTACACTTTCAATAGTATGATTATGGTGGAATAAGGGTGGTTTAAATTGTTATGTCATGCCATGTTTGTTTTGATGATGAGATTGTCGCCTGATACCTAGTTTGTGAGTTCGCTCCATTAGGCTATAGGGCTATGTTGAGATTGTGCCTGATGCCTAGTTTGTGAGTGCGCTCCATTAGGCTATAGGGCTATGTTAAACGAATTCGGGTCTGAGTAGGGCCGCAAACCCTATCAGGCTAGTGTACACAGGTGGGATCGTGAGCCGCCTTGCTAGTCGGCCGGTTTCGTGGGCGAATAGTGTGGCCACACTTTCGTCGCACTATGGAAAGAGGATGTGATTGAATGATTGTTGAGAAAGTGGGGAGATTGTTTTGACTGGCCAGTCTATGAAATTGTTTTGTGATACTCGATGATATTTATTTTCTAAATGTAAAACTCGAGTTCACTATGGTATGGATGACATAACTTTCATCAAATGTTTTCGGCATTAGCCACTGAGTATATTAAGTACTCAGCCCTGCATGTGTTTTCCCTATGTGCAGGTTGAGCGGCGACGAGCAATTGGTGGTGTTGAGCAATGTTTTTAAGTCGGTGAATCGAACCGCGTCGCCATAGGACCGATATATCGACTCAGTCGATATATCGGTCGACTTAGTTGATATATCGATAGTAAGTCGGGCGACTCACCAGACAAGTCATCCAGGTCCCTCAAGACCGATATATATCGATATATCGGGCGACTTGCCCTTTTACACATGTAAAATATGCAATATATACTTCAAATTACAACAGGAACTAGAGTTCATCCTGAATGAGGAGAGGCGGCGGATGAGGCAGGCCGGAGGCGTGTCCAGGAGAGGCAGCGGCGTTCTTCAGTTTCTGGAGGTGGAGGGAGCGTCGGCGGCGGCTGCAGTTCTGGAGGAGGAGGACGTGGGGAGGGGGTGTGGGGGATGTATAAAGAAACCCTAATGGGCTGAATAGACACCTACCTGTCCGCCTGGCCCAATCTGGAGTGAAGCCCATTAAGTCGTCCTCGACTCGATCAGGCGACTAATCGGTCGAGTCGCGCGATATATCGGACGACTCGAATGTTAGTCGCCTAAGTCGCATCTGGGTGTGTATCGACCCTTGGCCTACCGATACAGGCGATATATCACGATATATCGGACGACTTACAAACATTGGTGTTGAGCAATTTAAAATTGAAGCATGTTTTGGTTAGTCGTAAACTACGAGTGTCGTTGTGTCTTCACACATGACGTCACTCTTTCTCTTGAACGCTTTCGCTGAGACATTGTTTTTACTTATTATTCATTTAGCTTTGAACCTAATTATTTGGATAATGTCAACCTCTTGGCCCTTTTTATTAAATATTAATTATTGGTCAAATTCTTTATTGAAACCCTAGTTTCCTTCGTCTGTTTATTAAGTTCTTTTAATCATGATCGCCCGTATTTATTAACCCTAAAGGGCGGTCGTGACACAAACCTTCCAGGCATAATTTCATAAAATGAAATAGCATCTTCAAGTGAATTGAAATTTTGACCCGGGCATGGCCTCAAATCAACATTGCAAATTGGAATAACAAAATCAACAATGAATGCAAGAACTATCTATTAACAAAATATATCAGTAGAAAACTTAACAATGCCAATTGGAAGATTAACAACAATAATATGCTGATTTTGTGTTGAACTAATGAACTAAATTCATAATACAGATGAAAATCGTAGAATAAATCTTCTGGCAGATCTCTGCTAGATGAAGAATCCATTAGAGCGTCGATTATGAGCTGGAATTAAACCAACAAACTGGAAAAAAAAGCAGTAGGATTGATTGGGCATCTAATTCACCAAATACAATCTGAAATCTATTAAATCAACATGAAATTGGTGAAATCAACCTAAAATCAGCAAATACAATATAAAGCAGTAGGATAGATCATCCAATTTAAGGAGATTTGCTCAGAATTGTGATCGTTAAACTGGAAACGTAGAACACAACAAAAGTTGATCGTGTAATTGCAGCAGATTTGCGCAGAATTGCAATCGCGGAAATATACTGAAATGACGCTGAACTTAAGGAAGATTTTGGATTGAAATAGGAAATAATTGATCGTGAATACTGAGCAGATTCGGAGAAAGAAAATCATGTATGGAAAGAAAATCGAACGCTTCATGCAATAATGTGCAAAATGACAATTCTGCCCTTTTATTAATAAATAAATTCAAAAATAAATTCCACATGGAATACTGTGGACCCTCGGATTTTAAAAACTAAGAGCATCCACATCCGTGCCCTTGCCAACGAGCACGGATGTGGGTCAGGACCCACTTTTACTGTCTGCTCTTAGGCAAGAGCATAACACCCATATACGTGCTCTTCCGCAAGAACAAGCTCAAGGGTCCCACCATTCTATTATTCAATTTTAATAAAAACATTTCTGCAATATTAAAATGCATTAAAATTACCCGGAATAATATTACAAATTATAAAAAAATTAAAAAATTACATAATTAAAATCCTAAAAATTACAAATTACATAATTAAAATCCTAAAAATTGAGATTGAGAGAGTTGTTTGGTATAGTGTCATTTTTTTGTGTTTGAAATGAGAGTATTTATAGATGAAAGTATGAATTTTGGGGTAAAAATAATAAAAAAATAAATTAAAAGTGTGAAAAAAATGGATATATTTTATTAGAAAATGGGAAAATAATTTTTTTATTAAATTTGAATTTTTTAGATTTTTTAGATTTTTTTAAAAAATTATAAAAAAATGATAAACCAACGGGCCAATCAGAGCATGCCATGTCGACGCCTCGTGCTCTTGCCGTTGGCACAGACGTGCTCTATGCATAGAGCAGCGCCCTGCCGTCGGCAAGAGCACAGCGGCGGACAGGGCTTGTCCTTGTCGACGGCAAGAGCACGTCCGTCGGCAAGGACACCGCTGTGCATGCTCTAATGGTGTAGATTTGGTTGAAGTGGTCAATATAGCTATCAATTGATTGCATCCCTACACATATATATAAGGGGTTTTGATCTACGCAATACTAGATCTTAATACAAAAACACATAACAAAATCATACTTAGGGAATTGTTAGGACATTGTTAGTTTATTTTTTGGTCGTTTGAATTAAGGATGACCTAATATGTTTTAAAAATGACATCTAATGCAAATTTTATAAAACGACCTAAAAGTGATTAATAATGACCTTCCGTGTTTCTGGTTAATTATTGACCACTAGATCACCTAACCCTAGGGCCAAGATTTGGGCTACATTTATGGGTTTAGATGCATTCTTGTTTGGATCATGATCCAAACATTCTAGATTTAGACAGGGGCGAAGCTAGAAAATTGTATGAGAGGGGGCAAAAATATAAATATACACAAATAAATGAATAGGAGTGCGTTAAAAAGATAACTTATCATAAATTGCTAACTTGCTAACTTATCAACGTAGTGTATTAAAAATATCAATACGATCACATTAAAATGTCAACACATATTTGTGTTGACATTTTAATAAACTATGTTGACATTTAAATATCAATGTCAACATAATCCACTAAAACATCAATTTAAGTTTATATTGACATTTCACTATCATCGTGTTGATATTTTTAATACATTGCATTAATAATTTAGCAAATTAGTAACTTAAGAAAATTTAGCAACGGATCACACCCCTAAATGAACCCTAAATGAATAAACATAAAATGATAAAGATTATAAAATATATTAAATATGAACTAAACAATTACAGTTGTTCCAGACGAGGTCTCATAACTTGAAAACTATTCAAAATTCTTTCAGCATCAATCTTGCAAAATATCTCTCTCTCAATATAAGTAATCAAACAATCATTCATCCAAGAGTCTCCCTTCTTATTACGAAGACTGCTTTTCACAATTTTCATAGCCGAAAAATATTTGTCAACTGATGTGGTAGCAACTAGTAGGACCAAAGCCAACTTCACAAGTAAATAAACCAAAGGATAGACAATATGTTTTCATGTAGCAACTAACCTCTGAGAAAGATCTCCCATACTTTCAAGATTTGAGAACTCTTCATGTGATATCATGTCGCGGAAGTCTCGAGTTGTTTGTCAAGCAACCGAAAACTAACCTCAGAGAATTCCAAAGGATAACAATGAGCAAGTTCAATCAATTTGGATTTGTTAAAAGCAGCAAAGGAACTCTCGGGGCTTAAGCAAGACACGCAAAGAAGCAAATTTGTGTTAGCCACATTGAAGCGATTGTTGAATTCTTGTAGTTGCCAATCGATCACACCATTAAAAAGCTCAAACCTGAAATAATTCAAGTTAGTCAAAACTTCATCTTTCCTTCGAGGTCGGCCAGGAGTCTTATACATATCCTTCATATCTAAGATTTCAATATCATTCTTTTTAGAAAATATAGATATAAAATAAATACTTCGCTGATCAGAGACTCACATCCTTCATCCCGCATATCATGTAGATGTTATTTTGCTTCTTCAACTAAGGTCATCGCATTCACAATATCTTGATCTTTCCTTGCAATGCCAAAGATAGTTGATTCGTGACTGCCAAGATTGTCGTCATCAATGGTTTGGAGAACATCAATAACTGGAGTGAACACGATCGACAAATTTACCAATGACCTATAATGAGACCCCAACGTGTATCACCAGCTCTTTGAAGACTTCTTTCTTGATTAGACCCTGACAACAAGAACTAGTTGTAATTGATGAGCAAAACAATGAACATAATAGTCAGAAGAGTTCTCTTGTAGGATCAATGCCTTGAGTCCATTAAATTCACCTCGCATGTTACTTACTCCATCATAACCTTACCCTCGCGCTTTAGACAAGCTCAAATTATGCCTCAAAAACAAAACTTCTATAGCCGCTTTTAATGAGGAAGCTTTGGTGTCTTTTACATGAACAATACCAAGAAATCGTTCAACCACACATCCTTTTGAAACGAAAAATTTTAGAGCTAGCGCCATTTGTTCCTTAACTGATATATCACGAGCTTCATCAAGTAATATAGAAAAGTATTCAACACCTAATTCATGGAGAATAGCATTAGTAGTCTCCATAGCACAAGCACATACAAGATATTTTTGAATTTCAGGAGCTATCATTTTTTGATTTCCCGGAGCATTATTCAAGACAACCTTCTTTATATCATCAATATAACCAGCAAGAAAAATGTAGGAGCATAAGAAAATTGCCTTGATTTGTAGACTCTATTGATTCATCATGACCACGGAATGCCATACCTTGAGATAGAAGAAAACAGATACAGTCAAGAGAAGCCGTCAATCGAGTGCGATAATCCTTTTGAATGGGAATGCTTGTGTTGATTGCTTTGCAAAGCAAATTGGATATGTTGTTGTTGCTTCATCAAATCCTCGTTGATTTTTTCTTTTTTCTTCCAATTAGTATATCCATCTGATACAATCACTTCTAATTCTATCACGGTCATTAGGATGATAACTCAAAATTTTCTTTCTTCATCAAATCCTCGTTGATTTCCACATGTTTTCTTTTTGAGTGATCATCACTTGATCCTTCTCCAATTGATGGTATTAATTCTCTCTTTCAAGAAATTTCTCCATCTGTTACGTGAAAATTAAATTCTAAAATTGATTTAGCCATAGTTTTTTAATCAAATGATGAATATAACTAATGACTAATAGAAGAACATGAAAAAGTTAAAGAATTTAAGATTGCACACAAATATGATAAAGAATGATAAATTAGAGACAACAATTAAACAATATAAAAGAGATGGAATTTTATTATATTGTTGAAGTTGCTCGATAGGAAGAGTGTGCGCTGCAGGTGTGTCAATCAAACATGTCCAGAGGATTCACCCAACCGCTAGGTCTAGCAAATCTCAAAACTATCTGAATATATCATTGGGACACTCTCAATCGCTTCAAAACCTTAACCCATTCTACTATTCGCCAGAGGATTTGGAAGAGGTTTGGCTGCTGCCACGCAACTCATGGGTTAAGTTTGTTTTAACTACTCAGAGGAAATGAAAGACAATTAATATATCTAATTGACCTAGGAAACAGGAAAAGTACGTACGCATGCACGACTCAAGGGGAAAAAATTTAACTAGGGAAATTCAAATAACTAACTACTGGGTTAGGTTGATGATTTCCCAAAAACAACACGTAAACAGTAGTGGGGACCATTTTTCCCGATTTAGCTACGATGATAGAAAAGATGTAAAATGTAACAAACAACCAACAACATATCAGACTCTAACTAACTTCCGACTTCATCTTCTTCAGTAAACTAAATAAACACAGACGAAACAGAGAATCAAACATATAAAAATAGAGCAAACTCAGATCAGGCTTCAAACATTGCGATTAAGCATAAAACTACTAGATCTAAACTACTAGGTCGAGCAGAATAAGAAAACAATAGTAAACATCCATAACCATGTAGAATTAGAACACAACGTCTCAGATCCACAACTTCGAACGACAATTCAACACAGATCAAACCAATACCAACTCTACTACGTTCAGATCCATAACTCCTCAATTCAGATCCAATAAAATCAACAACAATTCAACTCCGATTAACCCGATCTCACCTCCAAATCAACAATCAATTGCAAAAAGCATCCAAATCAGTAAAAATCAACATCAAGTATCAGTACCAGATAAACATAAACGGAAACTTGCATAATATCAGAAAACACAGAGTTAACAAAAAAATCCAGCGCCGAGCTTCCAAAACAATGAAGTCACTGCTCAAACACAATGGAAATGTAAATAGATTGTTTCTTCGCCCTCCGTGAGGACGGTGTTGCACTACTGAACTGAATTAAAACACCCAAAAGCCCGTAAATTATCAACCCATTATGCTAAGTACGCAGAGAATTGTGTGTGAAGTGAGCGAAGAAGAGTGAACTAAGAGCAAGACTAAGATGAAACTGCCTCTTTCATGATTGTGGTCTCTATTTATAGCTGAGGCTCGGATTTCTAGGGCAATTTTCCTTGCTGATTTGTCATTTTTTCCATTCCTAGAAGATCCTTTAAAAGATGCTTTTGCTTCACAGTTGCTCCCACCATCGCTCCTGCAATCTCCCAAGTCAGGTTGCGAGTTGGCGTTCTTCACTTCAATTTCCTTTGATTCCCTCTGCCTGGTAAATTTTCCATCCGCTTTTTGGGTCTGACAGATTTTCTACGCACCTAAACTTATAAACGCGTGTTAGTCCATGGAAATCACATAATTTACCCCATAACCGATGCATGAAATGAGCCTTATCAAACTGTTCACACTTAAACCTGTCACGGCCGCACTTCCTAAGGATAGGAAGCACGGGGAATCGTGACTCGTGGGGGAATTAAGAAGCGGGAAAGAATGGGGAACAATCAAAAGGAGTACGACATATCGATCAAAAGATGAAATTCCATTATCAAATCAAAGTTTCAAATCACGAAGTAACATAGTGTGAATGACATAGTTCTGCAGAATACAGAAAACATCAGAATTTTAAAACTTAACATAGCGGAAGCATTTGAGAGTTAGCTACTACTATGTATGAAGACACAATAGTAACCGGATCATTTATTGAATACTGTCTCTGTCCAATGCTCAACATCCTCCGTCCCCCGTCCACGCTCAACCTGCACATAGGGAAAACATATGCAGGGGCTGAGTACTTGATGCACTCAGTGAACTCATGCCCGAAATACATTTATCATTTAAGACATGTCAAGCCATCATCGAGTGAATCTCGGGTTTTACTTTAAAAAGGCCGAGAAACACTAAATCATTCCTTTAATAAAAATAGTGCCTGCAGGCAATCATCATCCCCCATCATTTACCATATCTGAGCTATCATGTGAAACGAGAATGTGGCCACAATCTCGATCACTGGACCAGCCGACCTAGGGGACGGCTCACGATCCCTATCAGTGCACTAGTCCGAGTAGGGACTCACTCCCTAGTCAGACCCGAATTCGTTAACTATCAAAGTCTAGTAGGATATTATCCCAGTAGACAATCAGATAGGCAAATCAAAACATAAAATACGGCATGACATACTATTTTAAACCACCTTTATTTCACCATAACATATCATTTCAAATAAAAGAGTTTAAGTAATAAAGCCCACCTCAAAAGCTTAGGATTTCCGTAAAAAGTTCCTCGTTCCGACTTTAGCGTGTGTGCGAACCACCTTTTCAGTAAATACATAAAGTACACATCAATCTCGGTAACGAAGACATTTTAGAATGCATGCACTCTAATTAAAATCTTTTAATTCTTTTTCTCGGTTTTCGTGCATTTTTGGTTGTTCGGCTGTCGCCCAAGGCGTCGCGTGCGACGCCGGTCGGCCGCTTACGCTCGTTCTTTCCTCCGTTGGCTCCTCGTATTTTCCCTGACGTCGAAATTAATTTCTAAAAATTATTTATGCGCATACTTTAATTATCGAAATTTTTTATCTTTGAAAGCATATTATTTCTTGCTTAGGGTAACATTATTCATCCTTCAAAAAAACCTCCGGGAATTAACTAAATAATTTCCCCCGATTTACTTTTAATTTCTGGCCCAAAAGATTAAGCTTAGCCCACCTTATTCCTCAAAAACTTAATTAGGAAGCCCCAACAATTATTTAGAGTTCCAATTAATTATTAAAAGGCCCAAACAAAACAAAGGCCCAAAATTCTTTTATCTCCCTCTCTATCTTCTCTCTCCCTCTACTCCACCAATTCGACGGAACAGAGAGGAAACGCCGACTCTCCCTTCCCCGTCGCTCGCTCCGGCACGCTGCCTTCACCACCGTCGGACACCACTGCGGCTGCACCGTCGGTGAGGAATCGGTGCCCATTGCAGTGGTCGCCGCCGGTTCTGTTCGCCGCCGCCATCGCTGCCGTGCCGTCGGGGAGCTCCTGCCGCAGAGACGATCCGACGCCACCGCTGCCGTCGGGGAGCTGCTTCCGCGGGGGGTGAGAAGAGCTACTGCCACCGTGTTGCTGCTGCCACGGGGAGGAGCCGCTGCTGTCACCGGTCGCTCGCCGCTGCCGGCGGCTACCTCTTCCCCGGAAACACCCCGAACCACTCCGAAACGTCCCGCAATACCCGTTATGATTATAAAGTTAAGTTCTTTCGTGGTTTTGATTACATACGGCGATAGTTTGATTGATTCTTAGTTGATTGCTATTTGAATTGGTTATGGTAAAGGATGTGTGAAAAACATATATGCATAGATATAACAATCTCATGCTTGGTGATAGGAAAAGATTATACCTCCAAAAATGGTTGAATTTGGTTGTAGAAACACAAAGGATGGTAGCCAAAAAAATTCTCCCCTTCCTCTCGGCAAACTCCCTCTCGGCTCCTCTCTTTTTTTTTCTTTGATTGAAGTTGTGAATGTGAAGTGTTAGAGAAAGGGATACATGAAGAGCTTGTGGATTAATGTGTGACCTTTGGTTTGTAGGATTTAATGGTGGAAGATAGAAGGTTTGAAAGGTGGAGGGTCACTATTGTAGGGGAAACGGCCGAGAAGAGGAAGAAGGAAGGAGGGTGTTGGGCTTGCTCCCACATTTTGATTTAATTTGTTTTGGGCTCAATAGTGGCAAGTCCAAGTTTGTATATTTATTAATTGGCTAGATTCTTAAATAGTTACGGCCCAAGCCATTTTTTGTAGATAATCATTCGGACTCTACTTTTAATTTGAGAAGCCCAAAAATAAATATACGTACTTTATATTCTCGTATTTCTTTCGATAATTAAAATTCGCAAAACTTTATTAACTTTTGTTATCTCGTTCTCACAACGATTAAAATCGCCCAACGAAAAAAGTTACTATTTGGTGTTGTTCCAAATATAAATTCCTCAACCGTTCTTCGATTTACGCGTGTCAAGCACTATAAAAGTACGGGCGTTACAAAACCATACTTGTCCTCAAGTATGAAAGACCAAATAAAGAAATAAGGCAAATTCGTGCATGGTTATTACTTGACCGACTCTAAAGAAAAGAAACAAACACAAACTCCTAGACCTAGACACAAAAAAACTTAGACAAAGAAAATAAACACAAACACACATAAAAGAAAACAAGTAAGACACAGAAAACAAAAAAAAAACACTGATGTATAAACTGGTTCAAGTTCTAGCAGTCGTCCCTACAAGCTTAAGGTCAATCCAATCGTCTACAGTCTCAGATTCACTCGGTCACTCAACCCTCACCAGAAATGTTAGGACCATTCACTCAAGTATTTTGCCACACCACTGATGCCTTGGGTTCTACTGACACAAAAGAAGTTCCTTAAGGTCTTTTTATTTGGTTATAACGGGGCCAGTGGATTATAGTATGTTTAGGTGAGGATCCTAGGGGGCCTAAGTTCAAGGAGTGTAAGTACAATTTATATGAAGGACATGTGAACTTGGAGACAAAAGATGGAAAACAACCCCCCTATTTACAAATCTAACTTCCCAAACTTCGGAGTTGTTCCTTGGCCATTTTGGCCTTATTCCCTCACTATCCTCTACTGGGTTAGGTTACAATTTTTTTTCCAGCCCACCTTTTCTAACTTTCCTTTCCTATTTTTTTTTCATATTTTCTCCTGGGTCAAGCTATAGACTTTTTTTCCTGCCCCCTTTTTTTCTAATTCTCTTTCTTTATTTTTTCTCGGGCCAAGTTACAACTTTTTCCTGCCCGTTTTCTTTCTAATTTTTTTCCTAGGTCAGGTTACAGATTTTCATGCCCGATTTATTCTTTACTCTATAACTCCCCTGTCTCACAATTATCTCTACCCCGAATGGTGAGTCACCCCCTCGTTCATATGACATGAAAGCTGAGTTGCCAAAAGAAAGGACATTTTTTTCTTGAATAGGCTCAACTTTGCTAGCTAGGGGGTGCTCTTACAATGAGACAGGTCCAGTAGATTCAAAAGAATTAAGCTCAACTGGTTTCTACTTTTTCCTTTAGTCCTAACTCCCCTATATTATTTCCCCCTAAGCATCAAGTGGCAACCTCTGTGATTTTTTTTTGTTTAGTAGAAAGTGTTCTACTTCCTCCAAACTGCTTTTGATTTACTAAAGAACGAGGTCTCAAAAATTGACATGTATCATCTCTTCAATTACTCTCACTAAGGGAATCTTGCTTTCTATTTAGCCAGTTTATACTTAAACACATAAGAGCATCCGCATTGGTGCTTTCCTTGAAGGACGGCGTCCGTGCCGCTGGCGCGGCTTTGTGTTGTCCACCGCTGTGCTCTTGCCGCTGGCACGGTGCTGCTTGATGCATCGAGCACGTCCGTGTCGCTGAGCAGGCCGACGTGGCGCAAAGGGATTAGCCAATGGCATAGTCGTTGACTGTCTGCTCCAATCTTTCCTCGACGGGTTGACTGTTTTCCCTAGAATTCCTTTGATCTCTCGGTTGGAAATTTGTACCTGCCCGTTGCTTTGTGGGTGGTACAGAGTAGAAAGTCGGTGGTGTACTCCGTATTTCTTCATAATGGCCTCCATGGTTCGGTTACAGAAATGCGTTCCTTGGTCTGAGATGACTGCCCTCGACACACCATATCGTCTAAAAATATTAGCCTTGAGGAACTTCGTGACCTCCTTTGCTTTACATGTTGCCGTCGCCTTCGCCTCTATCTACTTCGATACATAATCTACTGCCCCCAGTATGTAAGAATTTCCGTAGGAAGATGGGAATGGACCCATGAAGTCCATCCCCCAGACATTGAACATTTCACAGACGATTACTGGACCTGGGGCATCTCATCACAGTAGAGATTCCCCCAGTCTGCTGGCAGCGGCCACAATTCTGGCAGAACTCATAAGCGTCCTTCTTGAACGATGGCCAGTAAAATCCGCTATCTAAGACTTTCCGAGCAGTTTTTCTTTGGCCAAAATGTCCACCGCATGCCAATGCATGACAATAGTCCAGCACATCCCTCTGTTTCCATTCCGGAATACATCTTCTGATCACTTGGTCTGAACCCATCCTCCAAAGGTATGGATCATCCCAGAAATAGTACTTGGCCTCACTCCTAATTTTCATCATCTGGGCCCGAGAAATCTCTGGTGTACTTGGCAGCTCTCCTGTGACTAAGTAGTTTGCCAGGTCCACAAACCATGGCTCTGCATTCAGCTGATACTTCCCTTTGTCCGAATCTCCTGGACCAATTACTGCCAACACCTTCTCCCATCTAATAGGTCTCGAGGATTCTCCCATGCAATGTAGATGTTCCTCTGGGAATGCATCCGGTATAGCCTTCTTTGTATCTCCTTGAAAAATTCTGCTTAGATGATCGGCTACAAGGTAATGTTTTCTTTCCTTCGTTTAATTTCCGTATAAAATTCTGCACTTAACAGCTTTGCGTGACTTTAGTAGAACGACAATAACTTTCTCCACAAAACTCCGATTGAGATGATCAAGGTACCAACGCGAATCTCTTTCGAAGTCAAAGAGAAGCTGTCATGCGCGAACATGCCCAGTGGGCGCTGGCATGGTCCAAATGGGCGCTGGAGAGAGTTAGAACCTTCTGGAGTGATTTTTAACGACCGCTACCATGCACCAGCGGTCCGCAGGGTTGCCTTTTGCTCCAGCTTCCGAACTTTGACATTTTTATGCCATTCTTTAGCTCTATTTTGCACATTTCTTACGAAACACGTCAAAAATACCAAAATGGATCAAATATGCAAATAATGGACATGTAATGCAATTTTGACATTCAAAAAGGACCACAAAATGGCCTTAAAATAGTGCAAAATCTGAGCGTATCATACCCCCAAACTTGAATATTTGTTTATCCTCAAACAAAAATAAGAAAGAAACATAAATAGATGCACGGATTGCATAAAGACTAGATGTCATAATTGCCTCAAATTATGGAAAAGATAGATTAAGCATGAATTAGCGCAAACAAATCAAGCAAGACTTATTAGTGCACTTTCATTACTAACTCTTGGAACACCTTGAATTCATGCACTCACATGTAGTAAACTTCCAAAGATAGGAAGTGTACTTATCTCTCACTCTCAAAGTGTATATGACAAAGTGTATATACACTCAAATCATGCATCATGCAAAGTTTACCATATGTTTGCTCAAAGTCAAATCCCTCCTCTACTAGATGTGATTAAGCATCAAAAGTCCGAAAGGTCTTCATTTTTTATTGTAATGTAGGCTCTTTGGTAGGCGAGAAATATTTGGCTAAAAAGTGACTCAAAAAAAATCCCATTTAGAGTTAAAGTGACTCTACTTTTCTAAAAACCTAAGACACTTCTAACACTTATTTTCTCCTTCAACTCACTTTCCCAACTTTTGATTTTTTTTTTCTATTTTCTTCACAACTTTCTTTCTTTTTTTCTTTTTCTTTTTCTTTTCTTTTCTTTTCTTTTCTTTTCTTTCTTCTCTTTTCTTCTTGTTTTTCTTTCTTAAAAGCATCATTTCTTGATCAAACACACATTTTGAATTTTTCTATTTCACAACTTGCACTTTTCTATGTTAAGCACACTACTTTTTTATAACTTTCCTCCTTATCTATCCAATTCCTTTACAAAAGATGTACAATTCTAAACAACTAACCCAAGGAATTGTCCCCTTTTATTTGACTTCCAAAGATTAGGCTTAAAGGCTCAAAAGTTGGCTCCAAAGGGAAAAAAATTTCAATTTGAGAGGTGATACACTTGGATTTTGAATGGTTTTAAGGCCATTATTTGATCTGTTTTTAATGTAAAAGTTTCATTACATGTCCATTATTTGCATATTTTATGTATTTTGGTATTTTGACATGTTTTGTGAGAAATGCGCATATTTGAGCATAAAAAGGAAGTCAAAAAGCGAAGTAGGAAATCTGGAGTTTCAGGTAGCGTCCAGCGACCGCCGTAACACTGCCGGCGACCGCCACTTCTGTAGCGGCCCGTTTCAGGAAATCTGTGCATGGAATGAAGACTTGCCCGACGACCGCCGGGAAGTGCGTGGCGACCGCCACCAAAGAGTCGGAAGCTTTGGATTAATGCGCGGCGACCGCCGGTCAAGGTGCGGCGGTCCGCCACAAAAGGGCAGCGAGCAGATTTGCCCTAATTTCCTCTCCAAGATTTACCATATTTTGCAACCCTTTTCCTTATTTGAGAGGGGAGATTTTTCCCCAATAAATACCACCTCAAGATTCATTAATAATATCCTTTTTTTTGCAACATATTTTCTAGTGATTAAAAGTTAGAGTGCTTCATTGTGCAAGGAGTTGAAGAAGGATTCCAGAGCATCAAAGCTACACGGATTCAACCTTTGGGTTTTATTTGCTTTACTTTTATGTTCCAATTGTCTTTCCTTCAATCTATGTTTTTAGATTATTACATCATGTGTAACTAAATTCGTAGGATTCTAGGGATGTGTTAGTAAGGACTTTGGTTATACAATTCCTTTTCTATTTAATATCCTTTTTGTTTTTACTTTGTTTCTTCTCTAAGTGAATAATGATACTTCATGATTGAGGGACACAACCTTGGATGATTTAATATAACTTGCTACATAATCGAGAGAGGAGGTTGGCGAGTTAGATCCACTTAGTAAACACTACAATTAGCGTCCTTTAAAACGGTACTGTTAATTGAGAGTGAGGACTTTTCAAGGGTCTTAGGAGCTTTTAGGAGTTACATATTTAGGATTGACAACCCTAATGTTAGTAATCAACTTTGTATTGAAGGGGTTGGCAGCGGAAGCGTGCATGAATTGGCGATCACATAAATTTGATCTATTTAGCAGATTATTTAGACAAATTCTATTCACATAATTATCACATGTATCATGCTCATAACTTGAATTAAAATCATGCTTTAGAATATAAAATCCCTAAAACATGCATACTACGGAGTTAGCCAAATTACCTCGTTGATTCGATCAAGAATCGAAGATAGCTTGCGTCTTCTCCACGTGAAGATCTTCAGTACTCGACCTCGGACCTTCTGACTGGTGTCCCGCACTATACGCTGATATTTGTGTGGGCAAATCTCACCAATGTACTAGGACTTGAATAACGAAGACAGAAACTGCTCACGGAGGAAGCACAAATTTTGAACTCTCTCTCTCTAGAGGGGGACGAAAATTTTGATAGAAAAAAGTGTATTTTCTGTCTCCTTTATTCTCCTATTTATATAAGTCACTTATTCGGCCAAGTCAGGGATCTAAGGAAGAATTCGGATCAGGCCTCACCCAATTAGTTTTTACTAATTAAATTGAACCCACAATTTAATATAAGCTTATATTGGAATATTACAAGCATCCACTACAGAAGTAATATTGCACTGCCTTCCAAATCCGAAATTATAAGTATTCCGGGTTTCCTTTAATTGCATTTAATTTATTTCCCGCGCTTAAGATAGAAACATCCATTAATTAATTATTGTCTACTATGGACTTAATTAATTAACATATTTTAATCTCCAAGAGTGGACTTAGCAAGAAACTCTTATTTATTATTCATAGAGTAATTAAACTCTAACTAGCTAGGTTCCGAATAATAAAACCTTGTTTCGAGCTCCTCTTGTGGATGTTATCAAACGAGACTCTCCTCGCGCACGATTCAACGTAATAGCAATCCTAGCACCGCTAGATAATGATCACCACTACCCAAAATACCTGGATCGCTGGGTGACGAAAAACCCGCACCTTTGGTAAGTCAAAGTAGTAGATACTCAATATCGTATGCTCAATGCTAACGTACATTGATTAAGAAATTAATTATCAAGAACTCATCTTTCTGTAGATAGCATACAGACCCGTCTTGCTGTTAGATCCATTCAGTGCTATACCACACCAATGTCATCTTATTTCAATAAGGCTTAGAAATAATCGGACTGACATTGCAACCTATCACGATAGGTAGTCTAGGGTTATCTAGGTTGTGAAATTCTTATTTTTCTTTGTTTAGAACTGACCGTGGTACCTTAAATTGGACGACGCCCACAACCGGTCTACTAAAACAAAGACTTAGACTTTGTTACGTTTGCTTATACATTTAAATATGCAATAAACAACCATTAAATGTAAAACATAACAACATTATGACAAAAAATAATCTGTTGCATTTATTGGAAAATAACAATTAGAGGATCTGCCAGGTTGTTCTCTGACGCAATCTTGACTGCTTGTATGTCTCCTCTCTGCACTATATCCCTGATGATATGATACTTCCGCTCGATGTGTTTGCTCGCTTTGTGGACTCTTGGTTCTTTCGAGTTTGCCACAGCACCAGAATTGTCACAATAAATGGTGATGCTCTTGGGCAGATTCGAAACCACACCTAAATCCATAAGGAAGTTCTTGAACCATACAGCCTCTTTTGCAACCTCCGAAGCGGCCACATACTCGGCTTCCATGGTCGAGTCCGCGATGCATTTCTGCTTCACACTCTTCCAAATTACGGCTCCACCTCCTAAGGTGAACACATATCCTGAAGTAAATTTTCTCGAGTCCTGATCAGCTTGAAAGTCTGAGTCAGTATATCCCAAAGGACAGAGCTCGGCTGCATTGTAAACTAGAGCATAGTCCTTAGTCCGTTTAAGGTACTTGAGTATGTTCTTTACGGCAGTCCAATGTCCTTGGCCCGGATTCGACTGATATCTTGCCACCATGCCAACAACAAAGCAAATATCGGGTCTAGTACAAACCATAGCATACATGAGACTTCCAACTGCCGAAGCATATGGAATCCTTCTCATTGCTTGTATCTTAGACGGCGTTTTAGGGCACATCTCTTGAGATAAATGGATGCCATGTCTAAAAGGTAAAAAACCATTCTTGGCGTCCTGCATGCTAAAACGACTAAGTATTGTGTTGATGTAAGGTTCTTGAGATAAGCACAACATCTTCTTTTCTCCATTCCGAAGAACCTTGATCCCGAGGATGTGTCCCGAGTCTCCCATATCTTTCATCTCGAACTGGTTCGACAACCATGTTCGTACTGATGACAAAATCTTTTTATTGTTTCCTATTAGAAGAATGTCATCTACATATAATACTAAAAACACTACATTCCCCTTATCAACTTTCTTATACACACATCTTTCACTTGGGCACTTTTCAAATCCAAACTTGCGAACAGTTTGATCGAAACATTGGTTCCACGATCTAGATGCTTGCTTGAGGCCATAAATGGCCTTCTTAAGCTTCCAAACCATGTGTTCCTTGCCCTTTATGGCATATCCTTCGGGTTGTTCCATGCAGATGGTCTCCTCAAGACTGCCGTTTAGAAATGCAGTCTTAACGTCCATCTGCCATACATCCCAATCCATATAAGCTGCAATAGACAATAGTATCCGGATCCATTTAAGCGTGGGCATTGGGGAGAAGGTCTCGTCATAATCGACGCCTTCCTTTTGGGTATACCCCTTGGCCACTAGTCTTGCCTTAAAGACTTTAACTCGTCCATCAGGTCCACGTTTACGTTTATATATCCACTTGCTCCAAATGGCAGTACAGCCTTCGGGTAGGACGGACAAATCGTAGACGTCTTTGTCTATCATAGATTGTAGTTCTGAATCCATTTCTTTCACCCATTCGCAATGTTAGACATCTGCCAGCGCCTCCGCAAAGTTCCAGGGATCTAATACATTACTGTCCGAGGAGTGATCCATAGATTCTCCCAAACCAATGTATTTGTCGGGCTCATGCGAGACCCTCCCACTGCGGCGCAGCACTACGATATTTTGAGTAGAAGTTGAAGTTTCGGGAATTGTTTGTACACTTGGTACTTGTTTTTGGTTAATGGAAATTGTGACAGAAGTTAGCTCATCAAGAGCCACTTCACTGCTGGGTTTATGATTCATTACATAGTCTTCCTCTAAGAATGTTGCGGGAGTACTCACAATGACTTTCTTGTCTCGGAGACTAAAGAATTCATAACCTCTCGTCCCTT
Source organism: Salvia splendens (assembly GCF_004379255.2). Lineage (NCBI taxonomy): Eukaryota > Viridiplantae > Streptophyta > Magnoliopsida > Lamiales > Lamiaceae > Salvia > Salvia splendens. The sequence goes on along the minus strand of NC_056044.1, from coordinate 15,290,528 downwards.
TGGGGTATCCTATAAACAAACATACCTCCGTCCTTGATCCTAGCTTAGTTGGATCCTTTTCCAATACATGAGCCAGGCAACCCCAAATCTTGAGATATGCTAGATTGGGCTTGCGCCCAGTCCACAACTCATAAGGAGTAGTAGGTACGGATTTTGATGGTAAATTATCTAAAATATGGCTTGCAGAAAGCAAGGCATGTCCCCAAAATGAAATAGGCAGACGTGCATAACTCATCATCGATCGAACCATATTTAACAAGGTCATGTTCCTTCTTTCAGCCACCCCGTTCTGCTGGGGTGTGCCCAGCGCAGTCAGTTGGGATTTAATTCCTGACTCCGAAAAGTAGTCCAAAAATTCGGCACTGAGGTATTCGCCTCCACGATCATATCGTAGGCTTTTGATATTCTTTCCATGATACTTCTCCACAAGAGTCTTAAAGTCTTTAAACTTGTCAAACGACTCTGACTTGTGACGCATCAAATAGACATATCCAATTTTCGAGAAGTCATCAATAAATGTGATGAAGTATCGAACACCACCTCTTGCCTCCGTAGACATTGGTCCACATACATCGGAATGAACGAGCTCAAGTACTTCCTTGGCCCTATTGCCCTTAGCCTTAAAAGGCCTCTTGGTCATCTTGCCTTCTAAGCATGACTCACACTCATGAAAAGGTTCCTCCTCTAGACCTTTGATAAGATCTTGTTGAACAAGAGAATGGATCCTCCTTTCATTTGCATGAGCAAGTCTAAGGTGCCATAAGTACGTTTCGTTTATTGAACTTGAAGGTTCCTTTCGTTTCTTTGAAATTTTTGATGTTGTATTGAGTTCTGATTTGCGATTATTAAATTGTGTAGAAGTGATTGTGTACAGATTGTTTTCCATGATACCACGACAGATATAAGAACCATCTTTCTTAATAACGCAGTTGTCATTAAAAGAAATCGAATATCCATCAAAAACCAATTTAGAAACTGAAATTAAATTTCTTCTAAAAGAAGGTATCAACAAAACATTCTTCAAAATAAAAAATCTATCACTACTAAAACGCAAATAAATGTCTCCACTGCAACGGCCGCCACTTTGGTAGCGTCGCCCAGCTGGACTTCGATCTCACGTTCATGTAGCCGTCTTGTCACCTGCATTAAATCAGGATCAAAACAAATATGATCGGTAGCTCCTGTGTCAATAACCTAAGTGCAAGTAGATGTCGAAGCCAAACATGACTCGACTACTAGAGCTTGGTGCATACTTGTAGCCTTGCCCCTTTTAGGACAGACTGGCTTCCAATGCCCCTTCTCACCACACTTGAAACACTTCCCCGAGGGCTTCTTATTTGCTCTTTTCTTCTTCTTTCCCTTAGCCACTTTGCCCGATTCTGAGTTCGGTGCCTGCCTTTTTTCTTTGCTAGGCTTGAAGCCAGAGGAACGAAGAACCGAAGTCATCATGGCAGCCTTAGCCTGAACCATGAGGTCCTCTGTCGACTGAAGTTCAGTCAACAGCTCTGCCAAGGTGTAATTCCTTTTGTTCATCTCAAAGTTGAGCTTGAACTGCTGGAAGCTAGGGGGAAGACTTTGAAGGATGATTGTCACTTGGGACTCGGGATCGATCGTCCCTCCCAAGACCTCAATCTGGTTTAGGTGGCCCATCATCTCGAGGACATGTTCCCTCACAGACGAGCTCTCCTTCATTGTCTTCGACATGATACTCTGAAAGGCTTGAGACTTAGCCGTTCGATTCTGAGTACCAAAAAGATTCTTGAGATTCTGCATAATCTCAGTGGCAGTTTCCATGGCAGAATGTTGATGCTTGAGTACTGAAGAGATAGATGCCAACATGTAGCACTTAGCTATCTCATTCGCCTTATGCCACTCTCTATGTGCATCTCTGAGTCCTACCGCAGCGTTAGCCACCGGTACTGGAGGTCGCGGGGGTGTGAGCACAAAGTTGTACTCTTCAGCTGTAAGAACGATGTCCAAATTTTGTTTCCATTCTATGTAATTTTGGCCCTCGAGTTTGTTTTCTTTGAGAATTGCAGAAAGAGGATTGAACGACATTGTGACGATTTGAATTGCACTGCAAAACAGAGTATTTACTATTTGTCATAAACTTATGTAAGAAATTTGATTAGATTAACCATAAAACTTTTCAAAATCTTACAACTGTAAAATTAAAATTTTGTACCCTCTAGAGGAAGTCAATACGCATTAAAATCTTACAATTTTACTGGTCACAACACCGACGAATAGGCCAGAGACCACAGAGAGGCATGGCCGCCTAATGTTGCCTAAGCAAGACCACCGAATTTAGCATTACAGAATATCATTTTTACAACACACTCTCATAACAATGCTTATGTACTGCTAACAAGATCAAGCTATCTCATAAATCATGTGTGGACTTCTGAATCTCCTAGTTTCTTAGGATTATTGTCCCCACAGAGCAGGTGGCGATAGTATTGGAAATCACATTCTAGTTCATACCATTTATATTTGAGAAGTCCGCCATATGAACTTGTTATTTCTTAGAATTATTGTCCCCACAGTGCAGGTGGCGATAATATTAGAAAAAAAGCTTCATAAATTGCAAACCAATTGGTGGAGACCATATACAAACATTGAGTTCGTAATTATAGCTTAGATATTTTGGGTTATGGTTTTTCTTTAATTATCCTTAGCCTTGAGGCAGTTTAAGACTATATTTAAATTCTGTTGGTATTTAATTTGCTGGATAATTAAATCTTTTATTAATTGGTATCTTCCTTTAGGAAATTATTGTTCTAGAATATAATTCTTATTCATGTCTACTATAAGATATGTCTAAAATAAATAAATTATTTAATTCTTAATAATACATGAAAAATTAAATTCAGATTAATTCCATGTTCAAGATTAGGAAGAGATATTTCATACATATATATCCTTTTTAGGATCTTATATATATAAATATTAGGAAAGTATAAATTATTCTCATCTATATCATCTAGGAATAAAATAATATTATTTATTTCCATAGATATAGATAATAATAAAAATATTCCTAAAATCTAACAAATCTTCTAAAAAGATTTTATTTCCATTAAATAATAATATTTTAATGATATCTTTTAATAAAATAATTAAATAATCATTAAAATAATCCTTCATCGTTATCTCATCGTACGAGGTTCGCACGAACGATGAACGACGAAGATCCGACGAGTTCGTCGTCGGAACACGACGCACACAGCGTCTCGGCCACCGGCGCGCAGTTAGCGCGCCAGCGTCTCGGACCGTCGAGCCATCGGGTGTCGCCGCGTCTCGGCCAGCGGCGAGCGCCCGTCCCGGTTGTCTTGACCGTCGGGTGCCGATGCGTCTCGGCTAGCGTTCCGTCGGGCGGCTCGAGCTCTCGGCCAGCAGAGCGCACGGTGGCGCGCTTGCTCTCGACCAGCTCGGACCCCGTCCCAGCCTATCTGATGGTCTAGGTGGCGTGCACTCCCGGTCAACAGCTCACGCGACAGCGCGGCTGCTCTCGGCCAGCGCTGCCATCCCTCTCGACCCTTCCGCCTAGGGTTCTCGGCTTGGTGGCTCGGCACCTCGGCATGTTCTCGATCGAACTGTCGTGCCACACTTTCCGTCGTTTCGATCTCGACGCGGGTTCCGGCTTGGTTTGCGGCCTCGGCCGGCGGCTTGCACGAGCCCATGCTCGTCTGCGCGTCGCCTCGTGACCGCGATCCCTCGGCTCCCACTCAATCGACAACCCTCTCCCGATCGTGCATGGCGCGATCCACCTCGGCGCGAGCGCCGACGGATCGCACGTCTCGTACGATCGTGTAACGCCCGTACTTTTTAAGTACTAAATTAATATGTCTTGTTTTAATAAAAGTAAAATTTTGTCGTCATTCTTTGCTTCTCGTTTTGTTTTTATAAAGTATAGTATTTATGGTACTTAGAACAACACCAAGTTACTACGAGACAAATAAAAATTTGTCTAAACGAAAGGAAACGAACAAAAAATTTAATTAAGATTTACGAACTTTAATTAGTGAACAAGAATGCAATATAATAATAATACACTTGGAATTCTCAAATGATGAATTAGAGTCCAAATGTTTATTTAAAATGGCTTTGAGCCATAATAATCAACAAGACCAACCAATTAATAATTATACAAACTTGGGCTTACAATTAATTGAGCCCCAAAACAATTTAAATAATTTGGGAGCAAGCCCAAGAATTCTTTCCTTCTTCCTTCTTTCTTTCCTCCTTCTCGGCCGATTCTTCTCCATGGAGACTCTCCATGTTTTCAACTCCTTTATCTTCCATCTTCCACCTTCAATTCTAAAATCAAAAGTCACACAAATTAATACATCAAGATCCTTCATTTATCTCCTCTCCTACCCTTCCACTTCAACATTTTCAAGCAAAAATCATAGAGAGAGAGAGGGAGAGCCGTGAGTTTGAGGAAAGCCACTGCCCTGTTTTGCTTCAATCTCATAACAACCCAAGAAATCGAAAGTTCCAAATCCAAGGAGCTCTCTCTTTCGGACCGTGGCACCACTTTCCTTCAAACGGTTTGAGGTATAATCCCTTCCCAATTTGCAACTCATGTTTTGCATAGTGTACATCATACACCAATCAACAATAGATCAAACTTTTCCAAATGAACTTTCCCTCGGCAAAATAAAAATCGATGCGAAAAGAACATAATTTGAGTACGAGAACTTAGCTTTCGGGACGTTTCGGGGCTGTTCGGAGTTGTTCGGGGCTGCGCGGTGTCTGTTCGGGGTGGCGGCGACAGCAGGGGTTGACTGCTCCGGCGGCTGGACCTCTCTGCGACAGCAGCGTGCCGGAAAACAGCAGCCTGGAGCAGCAGCAACGACGACGGCAGCGTCTCACGGCGGCGAATCGGCAGATTGACGGGCAGCGGCATCGCTCCCGGTACAGCAGGGGCGGCGACGTGAGCGGCGAACGGCAGTCAACGCGACGGCGCGGGCGGAGAATTGAAGTCGGATCCCTCGACGGAAGTTGGAGCCGTCGATTGTGTGGTGAGAAGGAGTAGGCGACGGGAATTGAAAGCTAAAGAGAAGAAAGGAGAGAGAGAAGAAGATAGAAGGGGAGAGAGAGACGTGGGGTAATGAACTTTGGGCCTTGGTTTTTCTTTAAAAGAATTGGGCCTCAATAATTAAAATTGGGGTGTTGGGTCCTCTTTAATTGATTTGGGGCTTCTCAAGTTAATTGGAGGAATAAGGATGGGCCTTTTAATTATTGAAGAATTTTGGTTGTGGGCAACTTTTAAATCCTTGGGCCGATAAATTAATTGTGGGGAATTATTTAATTAATTTCAACATATTTTGAAGCATGAATAATATTATCTCAAGTCCGAAATAAAATTATGGCGAAGGAAAATAGTTGAGATAAATTAATTATGAGCTTAATTCATTTTCAAAAATTATTCCGACGTCATGGAAAATACGAGGAGCCAACGGAGGAAAGAACGAGCGTAAACGGCCGACCGGCGTCGCCCGCGACACCTTGGGCGACCACCGGATAATCGAAAATGCGCGAAAACCAAGAAACGAGATAAAAGACGTTAATTAGAGTGCATGCATCTAAATGTTTTCTTTCTTGAGATTGATGTGCACTTTAATTTTCTCAAAAGGTGGTTCGCACGCTCGTTAAAGTCGGATCAAGAAGTTTGTTAAGGAAACTACTAAGCTTTTGAGGTGGGCTTTATTACTTAAACTCTTTATTTGCAATGATATGTATATGGTGAGATAAGGGTGGTTTAACTGTTATGTCATGTCGTATTTTATGTTTTGAATTGCCTATCTGATTGTCTACTAGGATAATGTCCTACTAGACTTTGATGGTTAACGAATTCGGGTCTGACTAGGGAGTGAGTCCCTACTCAAACTAGTGCACTGATGGGGATCGTGAGCCGTCCTTTGTGGTCGGCCGGTCCAGTGATCGAGTTTGTGGCCACATTCTCGTTTCACATGATGGTTCAGATATGGTACATGATGGAGGATGACGATGATGTTTGCATGCGCACGCACCTTTTTATGGAAATGATTTTAGTGTTTCTTGGCATTTTTAAAGTAAAACCCGAGTTTCACTCAACGGTGGCTTGACATAACTTTATTGATGAAATGTATTTTGGGCATGAGTTCAATGAGTGCATCAAGTACTCAGCCCCTGCATATGTTTTCTCTATGTGCAGGTTGAGCGTGGACGGGGGACGGAGGATGTTGAGCATTTGGACAAAGACAATATTCAATAAATGATCTGGTTGCTATTGTGTCTTCATACATAGTAGTAGCTAACTCTCGATTGCTTCCGCTACGTCAAGTTTTAAAACTCTTATGTTTCCTTAATTTGTTGAACTATTTTCATTCAAACTATGTTGCTTCGTGATCTCAGACTATAATTTGATAATAAAGTTTCGTCTTTTGATCTACATGTCGTACCCCTTGATTGTTTCCCCTTTCTTCCCCGCTTCTTAATTACCCCATTAGTCGCGACCCACCGTGCTTCCTATCCTTAGGGAGTGCGGTCGTGACAGATCGAGTAATTCAAGTTCTTTGATTCGATAGTTCTTGAGTTTAACACGCATAATAAATAAACAAAAACACCAAGAACATGCTTCATAATCAAATAACACATGCATACATGAATTTTGCGAAATTTAAATCCAAATAATCAGAGCCAAAATCTGGCTCTGATACCAATTGAAGGGGTTGGCAGCGGAAGCATGCATGAATTGCCGATCACATAAATTTGATCTATTTAGCATATTATTTAGAAAAATTCTATTCGCGTAATTATCACATGTATCATGCTCATAACTTGAATTAAAATCATGCTTTAGAATATAAAATCCCTAAAACATGCATACTACGGAGTTAGCCAAATTACCTCGTTGATTCGATCAAGAATCGAAGATAGCTTGCGTCTTTTCCACGTGAAGATCTTCAGTACTCAACCTCGGACCTTCTGACTGGTGTCCCGGACTATACGCTGATATTTGTGTGGGCAAATCTCACCAACGTACTAGGACTTGAATAACGAAGACAGAAACTGCTCACGGAGGAAGCACAAATTTCGAACTCTCTCTCTCTAGAGGGGGACGATAATTTTGATAGAAAAAGTGTATTTTCTATCTCCTTTATTCTCCTATTTATATAAGTACATATTGGGCCCAGTCAGGGATCTAAGGAAGAATTTGGATCAGGCCTCACCCAATTAGCTTTTTACTAATTAAATTGAACCCACAAATTAATATAAGCTTATATTGGAATATTACAAGCAGTTACTACAGAAGTAATATTGCACTGCCTTCCAAATCCGAAATTACAAGTATTGCGGGTTTCCTTTAATTGCATTTAATTTATTTCCCGTCCTTAAGATAGAAACATCCATTAATTAATTATTGTCTGCTATGGACTTAATTAATTAACTTATTTAAATCTCCAAGAGTGGACTTAGCAAGAAACTCTTATTTATTATTCATAGTGTAATTAAACTCTAACTAGCTAGGTTCCGAATAATAAAACCTTGTTTCGAGCTCCTCTTGTGGATGTTATCAAACGAGACTCTCCTCACGCACGATTCAACGTAATAGCAATCCTAGCACCGCTAGATAATGATCACCACTACCCAATATACCTGGATCGTTAGGTGACGAAAAACCTGCATCTTTGGTAAGTCAAAGTATTAGATACTCAATATCGTATGCTCAATGCTAACGTACATTGATTAAGAAATTAATTATCAAGACCTCGTCTTTCAGTAGATAGCATAAAGACTCGTCTTGCTGTTAGATCCATTCAGTGCTATACCACACCAACGTCATCTTATTTCAATAAGGCTTAGGAATAATCGGACTGACATTGCAACCTTTCGCGATAGGTAGTCTAGGGCTATCTAGGTTGTGAAATTCTTATTTTTCTTTGTTTTGAACTGACCGTGTTAACTTAAATTGGACGACGCCCACAACCGGTCTACTAAAACAAAGACTTAGACTTTGTTACGTTTGCTTATACATTTAAATATGCAATAAATAACCATTAAATGTAAAACATAACAACATTATGACAAAAAATAATCTGTTGCATTTATTGGAAAATAACAATTAGAGTTTTACAGTATCTAATCACTCGAAAGGTGATTTCTAGTATACAAAACCCTAACATGTATCGCATGAGCATAAACTAGGTGACTCGTCCTATCAAAGTAAGAACTGTGCTAGGGTATTGTAGTTGGAACTTGTATAACCATAACTGTGAACGCACATCCCTGGAATTCCCTTATCTCTATACTTTTATCTCGATGATTTATTTGCATCTAGTTGTTTATTACTTTCAAATTGTTCTTTGTTTTTAAAATTCTCAAAATCTTTCGGTTTTCTAAATAGTAATTGAGTTTCAGTAGGAGGTAGCCAATTAGTGATTGTTTTTCCCATGATCGATATCCGGTACTGACCTTTAGCTAAACTATTCCTACTCTGTATACTTGCAGGTATTTATAGTGCTAATAAATAGTGCTGGGGAATACATTCACTTTGTGACTGATATCTTCAAACGAACAATTTTACTACTTTGGATTTTAATTGCTTATTGTTTTTAATTTTAGTTAATTTGTTTTTGTTTTTGTTTCTTTCAGGTTGTGTATGCGAACGCGTTCTGGGAAGGACAACCTAGAACCGCTCGATCCCGAACTTGAAAGGATCCGAAGGAATATAAAAAGTGAGAAAGGATCAATGACAGACAGAGCAGAGCTAGAGAGGCTTCAAGCCATGGTCAAGATGTTGATGGATGAGACAGAAGTAGAAAAGGCTGCCCGCGAGGCGCAGGAAAAAAAGGACAAGGAGATAGTACCCATGATGCACATGTTTAATGACGGGAATATGATTACTTTTCCCAAAGGCCCTTGTGTTGATGCTAACAATTCTGAGCTGCGAATGACCCTTATACAAAGGGTTGAGCGGTCTCCTTTTGCAGGTAGGGCCATAGAAGACGCCAACCGCCATCTCTCGAGGTTCGTGAAAATTGCCAACACTCTGAAATTAAATAGTGTCGACGAGGACACCATAAGGGTAAGACTCATTCCCTTTTCATTAATTGATTCTGCTAAAGAGTGGTTTCAGTGTATGCCCACAGAATGAGTCTCTACATGGAAAGACATAGTGGCTACCTTCCTCGACAAGTACTATCCACCGGGAACGATCTTAAACCTCGAAAGTGAGATCTTCCAATTCATGCAAGGCCACGGCGAGCCCCTCTACGAGGCGTTTGCTCATTTCAAAGCCCTCCTCCGCAATTGCCCCAACTACGGGTTCTCCGTGGATCATCAGGTAGGAATCATGTATAATGGATTTAATGAAAAAATTTATGCTATGTTGTATTCAGGTGCAAATGGAGGATTCTTGAGGAAGACCAGACCGGACGCCATGGCGGTTATTGAAGAGTTGGCCACCAACAGCAGGGGGTGGTCGAAAGAGAGGCACAACTCGAGGAAAGTAGCAGCCATAGAGGAGACCAAGGAGAGCTCCTTTGCAAAGGAGTTGGCCGAGCTCAAAGTGCGGGTTAACCAAATGGACCCATCGAGAAAAGAGGATCTGGTTCCACCGATCTCTGTCATCATAGTCACCAAACCCGGCACTCCTACCCCTCCTATGGAAGACGTCAACTATGTGCAAGGAGGCGGTCCCAATAGACCATATAACAACAATTATCGCCCTAACCAGGGGGGCTGTAATTTCAATAATTATAATGGGAACCGTCCTCATCCTAACATTTCATACTCTAATAATAGTTTCTTGCAACCCCCGCAGGATTTAATGTGAGCAAAGGTGGAGTAGTTGAGCCTATAAAAAAGGAGGAGCAGTACGATCAAGGCATCATGAAAATTTTGGAAGTGCTCGTGTAAGATAGAAAGATCAATGACACCAAGATTGAAGTCGTTGAGGCGAGATTGAACAACCTCGAGCAAGGAATGTATGATTACCACTTTCGTCGTAGACTTAGGCAGACTAGGAGCAAGTTCTAGAAACATATACATGTATGCAGATAAATCACCCAAGAAAGAAATTAGGCTCCAATCTCACAAGGTAGAAGCATGATTCAAGGCGAACAAGCAATTCACTAATTATGCACTTTTTCACCAAATCATCAAATCAAGACGTCAAGTCATGCTTAAACATGGATGGAATTAAATATCATTGGCAACTCGGTCTAATGTGTCCCTAAGCATGCGTGTTTCTAAGTTCTTCATGTTAAGTTCATGACATGGATTCACCTTTGGGATTTTTAAAAGAAAAACTTAAACAAAAAAAAAAACTAAAACAAAAACCTAAACTCACGGTCCACTACTTCATCCCCAAACTTACTTACAGCAAAGTGTAAAATAAGTTTGAAGAGTCGGTAGGGACGTGAGCAAACTACTAAAAAAAAGATACCTTGAAAGTTTCGCGTAGTGGCTGGACAGGACAAAAATAAAAAAAAAATTGAAAAATCGCGCTAGAGACGGCAATTGTGCGGCGGTCACCGCGGCAAGTCAGAATGTTTCCAGAATGTGGCCGGCGGTCCGTTGCCGCCTTCGCAGCGGTCGCCGACGAAGGTCAGAACCTGCGTAATTTTTTCAAAGATATGAAAATTAAACACAAAATAAAAAGTACTAAAAAACTTAAGCAAAAATTGTCAAAAATGGCTAGGTTGTCTCCCAACAAGCGCTCTTTTATAGTCATTAACTTGACTTTACCCCTTTCACTCCTTGGGTGGTTCTTCTAGTTCCACTTCCTCTTCCATCACCTTGTCCGAGCTATAGTATTTCTTCACTCGATGACCATTGGCTTGGAACAACGTCCCATCCGGAGCTAGCAACTCAACCATCCCACTGTCATAGATTTTCTTGATCATGTAGGGACCGGTCCATTTGGACTTCAACTTTTTGTGGAAAAGAGAGAGTCTCGAATTGTGTAACAAAACTACATCCCCCAAAGTGAGCTCTCGTGGACTAATCATCCTATCATGGTAGGCCTTAATCCTTTCTTTGTAAGTTGACGAGCTATCATAGGCTTCCATTCGAAACTCGTCCATCTCATTAAGAAAGATGCGCCTCTCTTCGCCGGCCTTTTGGAAATCTTGATTCAACTTCTTGACCGCCCAATAGGACCTATACTCCAACTCAAAGGGCAAATGACATGATTTGCCAAAAACTAATTGATAGGGAGACATACCTATAGGAGATTTGTATGCGGTACGATATGCCCACAACGCATCATCCTAACGGAATGCCCAATCCTTTCTATTAGTGCTCACTGTTTTCTGTAGAACGGACTTGATCTCCCGATTTGCAAGCTCGATCTGCCCATTGGCTTGGGGGTGATATGGCGAGGTGACTCTATGCTTGACTTCGTACTTGTCCAATACGTTGTCTAGCCACCAATTGTTGAAGTGAGATCCTCCATCGCTTATGAGAGCGCGGGGTGTACCAAACCTACTAAAAATGTTTTTCCTTACAAAAGCAATAACAGCTTTAGAATCATTAGTTTTGGCAGGAATTGCTTCCACCCATCTAGACACTTCAACTGCAAGTAAAATATATTGGTACTCCCCTGATTTTGGGAATAGTCCTATAAAATCTATCCCCCATACATCAAATAGTTCTACCTCAATGATGATGTTCATAGGCATCTTCTTCTTCTTGGATATTCCCCCCCCCCCGTGCGTTGGCATTCATTGCATTAGAACACAAAACTGGCGGAGTCACGGTAGATACCAACTTTGTAGGATTTTGATGGCGGTCCTTTGCACTCCAAAGTGTCCTCCAGTTGGCAACGAATGACATCTTTCAACTATGGCTGCCCAATCTTCTTGCGGTACACACTGATAAGTCGCATTCTAGGCCTTGGTTACTGGTCAGTATGATGTGCATATTTGAACTTTATCTGCAAAACAAGTTGCTTAAGTGTGCAGGTTGAGTGTTCTAGCCAGTAGGGAAGCTTCGGAATAATTCAAGTGAAAAGGGCGTCGGGACGTTGCCATCCTGATCAGTATGCATGCCAAAAAGGCTTGAGATTGAGAAGAAGGATAGCTGGGAAGATTAACCGCTAGCAAGGGGGCAAAAGAGTCATTTCACGCCGAGAGTCTACCCTAAAAATCAAGGGAGGCCTCCCTATAAAAGGAAGCCACTTGGAGAGAGAATGATCATCAAGTAGTTAGTTAACTCCTAAGCTTAGTTAGCAATCTCTCTTCGGTCAATCAGTCCTTCAGCTTTATCTTTCGAGTTTCTCGTTCCTCGCCACAGCCATGGTCACTTGAGTTCCAGTAGTTCGCCGGAGTTCCAGAGTTCTACTGACTAGGAAGGGTGAAGGGTGAATACGTACTCCAAATTAAAATCAAAGCCCGAAAATATTTTTGGATTTTTAGAAATTATCTTGCATGCAGAGATTAATTGCTACGTATTTACAATATTTACATTTCCCATCGACAATCTAGAATTCTACGTGGTCAGTGTATGTATACTCTCAAAAGAATAGACCCCGTGGAATCCCAAATTCCTATCCTACTGATCAGTATGCGGCCAACAGTGGCTGCAGTGGAATCTCATCCACTACACCCACCTCGCTGTTCTCCCAAAATATTTTCAGCCTATGCCCATTCACAATAAAAGGTTCAGAGTTAGGAAAACTCCCTGAAAGTTTGGAAAGGAGTGAGGTGATGACATAAGGCCCTGTCCATTTCGACTTGAGCTTCCCAGGCATGAGCTTCAGCCTCGACAGGAAGAGTAGTACTTTCTGCCCAACATGGAGATCCTTGGTCCTCAGATTCCGGTCGTGCCACAATTTGGTTCGCTCCTTGTACCACATAGCTGAATCAAACGACTCCAATATAAGTTCCTCAAGCTCCTGCAGCTGTAGCTTCCTTTCCTCTTCATAGACTGTAGCATCCATATTCACTTTCTGTACTGCCCAGTATGCCCGATGTTCAATTCCAATCGGTAAATGGCACATCTTCCCAAAAATGATCCGGTACGGGGACATTCCTATGAGGGTCTTGTAGGCTGTACGATATACAGTCTTCTCCAAGATCTTCTTTATCTCGTGGTTAGAAATCTCCGCTTCACCGTTAGCTTGCGGATGGTAGGGGCTTGATAGTCTGTGGTGCACACCGTATTTTTTCATTAAGGCTTCAATTGTGCGATTACAGAAATGTGTACCTTGGTCCGATATGATTGCCCTTGGAACTCCGAACCGGCTGAAGATATGACTCTTTAAGAACTTGGCCACCTCCTTTGCTTCACACGTACTTGTGGCCTTGGCTTCTACCCAATTGGAGACGTAATCCACCGCGACTAGGATGTACAGATTGCCATAGGACAACGGAAAAGGCCCCATGAAATCCATTCCCCATATGTCGAACAACTCACAAACAATGATGGGTACCTGCGGCATTTCATCCCGAGCAGATATTCCTCCGGTCAGTTGACAGCGCTCACAAGTTCTGCAGAACTCGTACGCATCCTTGTTGAGCGTTGGCCAATAAAAACCGCTGTCCAGAATCTTTCTTGCCGTCTTCTTAGGACCGAAGTGTCCTCCACATGCCAAAGAGTGGCAATGTGTCACAACGTCCCTTTGCTTCCAGTCAGGAACGCACCTCCTTATCACTTGATCGGATCCTGCTCTCCACAGATAGGGGTCGTCCCAAAAGTAGTATTTTGCCTCACTTTTGATCTTCATTCTCTGGGCTTTGGTAATACTCGGCATCTCTGGAAGTTCTCCAGTCACTAGGTAGTTGGCCAGGTCTGCATACCACTGCTCTTGCCCTACCTTTTCTTTTCCTTTTGCTGTATCGTACTGGCCAGTAAGTTTCATTACTTCTTCCCAGTCAATCTTCCTGACTTCAAAAATTACCTCACATAAATGCTCACCTGGAAACTTGTCGTGCACCTCTTCGCCGTTTCCATCTTGCACTATTCTACTCAAATGGTCCGCCACCTTGTTCTCAACTCCCTTCTTATCTTCCATTTCCCAATCGAATTTTTGTAACAAAAGGACCCATCGGATCAAACGGGGTTTGGATTCTTTCTTAGCAATCAAATATTTAATCGCTGCATGGTCAGTATAAACGATGACCTTGGATCCCAACAAGTATGGCCTAAACTTCTCGAAAGAATACACCACTGCCAGCATCTCTTTTTCAGTGGTATCATAATTCCGCTGGGCTTGATTCAGTGTCTTAGATGCATAAAAAATTACGTACCTCTTCCCATCGATCTTCTGACCCAGTACGGCTCCCACTGCATAATCGTTGGCGTCGCACATCACTTTGAAAGGATAGTCCCAGTCAAGATCCCGTATGATAGGTGCGGATATCAGCTTTTCCTTGAGAAGGTTGAACGCAGCCTAGCATTGCTCATCAAAAACAAACTCTACTTCATTCTGAAGAAGTCAGGTAAGGGGTTGGGCGATCTTGGAGAAATCCTTGATAAATTTTCGATAGAAACCGGCGTGCCCTAGAAAACCCCTTATCCTCTTCTGATCAGTAGGGAATGGTAATTTGGATATAACATCCACCTTGGCTCGATCCACCTGGATACCTCTTTCCGAGAACACGTGTCCTAAAACTATCCCTTCGGTGACCATAAAATGACACTTCTCAAAATTCAAAACCAAACTCTTGGCTTGACACCGCTCTAGAACTATGTCCAAATGATGAAGGCAAGAATCGAAAGAGTCTCCATAAACCGTGAAGTCATCCATGAATATCTCTATGCAGTCCTCAATCAAATCGGAGAATATGCTCATCATACATCGGAGAATATCTCTATGCAGTCCTCAATCAAATCGGAGAATATGCTCATCATACATCGTCGAAACGTACCTGGAGCGTTACATAAGCCGAAAGGCATGCGCCTGTATGCATAGGTTCCGAACGGGCAAGTGAAGGTGGTCTTATCCTGATCTTCAGGATCCACGTAAATTTGGAAGTATCCGCTGTACCCATCTAGAAAACAGAAATACTTCTTCCCAGCCAATCTCTCCAACATTTGGTCGATGAAAGGCAGGGGAAAATGGTCCTTCCTGGTCGCATTGTTCAGCTTACGGTAATCGCTGCACATTCGCCAACCCGTGACTAGCCTCGTTGGGATCAGCTCATTCTTCTCATTTTGAACGACTTGGATTCCCGACTTCTTTGGGACCATGTGGATCGGGTTGACCCACTCGCTGTCCGGCACTGAGTAGATAATCCCTAGCGACAACAATTTCAAGATCTCCTTCAGTATTTCTTCTCGCATGTTGGGGTTTACCTTCCTTTGGGCATCTCGATGTGCCTTTGCTTCCTCTTCCAGCCTAATATGGTGCATGCAGACGTCGGGGCTTATTCCCACTAAATCTGTAAGGCTCCATCCGATTGCCTTCTTGTTCTTACTCGACACAGTTAGTAGCCTCGCCTCTTGTTCCTTTGTAAGGCTGCTGCTGATAATCACCGGATATGAGTTCTCCTCCCAGAGGAAAGCGTATTTCAGATTTGATGGCAGCTTCTTCAGCTCCACCTGGGGTGGAAATGTGTCTTCGGGTAGAGGGTTTTTCTCAGCCTCTCCGTCTTTCTCTAATTTTTCCTCTAAAGATTCCTCTATACTGACTGGTAGCTTGGCCCCAATAAATTCCGATTTCTGGCAGAAGTCCTTAATTGCTCCCTCTATTTCTTATCAGTCAACCCTTGACTACTGATCAGATCGCACCATGCAGCAGCTTCTATGTCAGCCTGATCATGAACATCTAAAGCTTGGAGCTTCTCCTACAATAGTTCGGTCTCAAGAACATCTTGGACTAAGGGGTCAATCACATCAACATAGCATACATTTTCAGAATCAATAGGTTTTTTCATGGCCTCATTGATATCAAAAGTAAATTTCTCCCCATGAAAATCAATGCAAATTGTTCCCTCAGCCATGTCTACTATCGTCTTGGTCGTTCTAAAAAATGGCCTTCCTAACAAGATGCCACTAGATTCCCTAGCCTTGGGCTCAATCTAACCAACACATTCTCTAAAACACCCTCAGGACTTATACATGACCTATCAGCCAGTTGGATCAACACCCTAGTACTCGACAATCTAACTCCCTTCAATCGGTTATAGATCGAGAAAGACATGACATTAATAGAAGCTCCAAGATCACACATTGCATGCTCGACTTTCACATCTCCTATAGTTATAGGCAAAGTGAACATACCTGGGTCGGCTCTCTTGGGTGGTAGCTTTTCCTGCACAATCGCCGACGTTATCCCTTCCACCATGATCTTCCCATCCTCCTGGGCCTTCCCGGCTATGAAGTCCTTAATGAATTTCCCAAGAGGGGGTAGTTTCACGGCTTGGAGGAATGGTATGGTGACATCCAATTTCCCAAAAATCGACAAGTAGTCCACCGAGTTCTCCTTCTTTCTTTTTGTAACAAAGCGGAAAGAGAATGGTTTCTCCCCCTTTTTCTCCTCTACCGGTCTCTCAGCAACCTTCTTGGGACCTTCCTTGGGCAGATTCTGGGTCTGAGCCTCCGTTCTGGATTCTACCTCTTGATGGGGTTCCTTCCTGACCAGTACGTTCTCGGGCTCGCCTTTTCCACATGGTGTTTCTCCCAAGAAAAATGGGTCCTGCATCTGGGGTAGAGGTCTGCGTAGCTCTTCTTCCGAGACAACGTCTCTCAATAATGTTGCTCCACTTGGCTCTCCACTGGACTTCTTTGGCTGGGGTCCTTCATAGGTAGTACCGGACCGTAGTGTGACCTTGCTCACATTCGCCTTTTCAGGTACATGGACTGTGGACGGGAGTTTCCCTGAGTTTCCTTTCATTTCACCTATCGAACTGGCCAGTTGGGCCAACTGCCTATTCATCATATCCATGTTCGCTTTATGCTCCTTCTGGGCACTCTGCATCCCTTGTACTATTTCATGGTGGGATTGTAACTCACCCTTGATACCTTGCTGCGACGCGAGCAATTCTCCCATCATGTCCTCCATAGATCTCCTTGACCTGCTAGGATATTGGGATTGATTTGGCCCTTGGTGCTGGTTATACTGGGAATTTTGGTTGGGCTGGAAATTTTGGAAATTTTGCTGGTTCGGGTTAGGTGGGAATTGGTTATACTGGCCAGGAGGGTTGTACTGGTCAGTATGATATTGGTTCTGGTTTTGGAACTGATTCTGATTTTGCTGAGGTGGTGGTCCTTGGTTGGGTAGACTCTGGTAATTTTGGAAATTCCTTTGGTGTGTTGGTATATAAACAGGGTTTGGGTTCTGGTTTTGCGGCTGTTGGTTTTGGGGTTGTTGACTGTGGGGTTGTTGGTTCCTTCCTGACCAGTTGAACTGGCTATTGGGATTTTCTGGGCCACGGTTGAAATTCTGATTTGGGTGGGGGTTGTATTGGTTCTGACCTTGACCTTGGTTTTGATTGTGGCTCCCATCTCCCCATCGAAAGTTAGGATGATCCCTCCATGGTGCATCCCGTTGTCTCCCTTGGATCCAGTGCCCACTAGAATTGTAATACCCAGCAGCGTTGACTTGCTCCATATTCCCGAAGTCATTGGGCTGATCATAGCTCGGTCCTTGGTTCCCTTGTTCTGCACCCTTGTAATTCCCAGTTGGGGAATTTGGTGGTGCATTCTTCTCGATTGCGCTCAAGAGCGTCTTCTTCAATTCGTCCATCTTCAAATCCATCTTCTGTTCTATCTTCTGCTCCTGGTCAGTAGACAAGGCGCTGTCAATCCTTTCTCTACTGTAACCATCTCTGGAATTGTCGTACTCCTTCTTCGCGCTTAAAAGTTTCCCTAGGACCCTTTTAGCTTCGCTGACCCTTAGCTGCGTGAAACTTCCTCCCGACGAGGAATTCGCTAGGTCCTTTGTTGCCTTGTTCATTCCCTCATAAAAAGTATGATGTATTTCTATATCCGCCATGCGATGGTTGGGACACGCATCCAAGAGGCTCATGTACTTCGCCCAATAATCACTCAAAGGCTCATCTTACCCTTGCTTCACACTAGTGATCTCTCTCTTCAGCGAGCTTGTCTTCGATGATGGGAAGAACTCTCTTAAGAAAACTGCCTTGAAATCTGCCCAGCTCTCAATGGAATTGGGGGGTAGTCGCATAAACCATGTGTTAGCCTCCCCTTTTAGAACAAATGGCAAAGCCTTCAATCTATAATTATCCTAGGTCGCCCCTGCTGGCCTCCTCTGCGCCCTACAAATCTTACAATACTCATGAAGGAACTCGTAAGGGCCTTCATAGCTCTTCCCGCAGTATGTAGGCAGAATTGCAATAACATGGGGGCTTCACATCACAGGCAGTCTGCCCCGGGGTGACTACTATGGCTTGCGGTGGTTCTCCCTCGGTATGCGCGTTCAGCGTACCGATTTATGGATCTTCATCTCCGTTGGCAGCCATCCCCCTTGGGTTGCCTTCCAACAGTGGTATCTCTTCTGGTATTGGCCCTTCTATGGTGTATTGCTCCTCGTCGCTACTCGAACCCAAGTCAGACAAAGCTGTCGACAAGCCGGATCGAGTGGTTACGAGTATAGATCCTCGTTGAAGTATCTTCAGTCTCCACTGATCAGGAGCCGAGCTGCTTCTCATAAACTGAAATAAAGGAAAGAGAAAATATTATCCACAATATACACGCCAAAGTATCACACACAATAGCTACTAATAACGCCATCCATCCCCGGCAACGGCGCCATTTTGAAAGAGCAGGTTTGCGTAGGTGTCGTTCAAGCAAGATGCGTCCTACTGATCAGTAAGGAAGCCTCGGCTAATCCTGAACCTGGTATCAAATAAATCCTCAACCCTCTTCTACTGGGTAGTATAGTGAAGGTAGGGGTCGAATCCCACAGAGATGGTGACGGTTGGAAAGATTGTGGTGATATTTTGGATGGGTTGGTTAGCTACCACGCTTGGGTTGAGTCTCTACCTAGACGGGAAATTAAGATGGTGTCCTACTGACTAGGAAGGGTGAATGGTGATCGACATGTAGTGGTGTACGGGGAATTATGGTGAATGCGGTGTAACAGAAAATATGCGGAAAGTACTAGGTTTCTATAAAAGGCTAAACAGAAAAGCAGGGAATAAGTGGTAGTTGTGGTGACTAGACTGTCAGATCTGTAGGGTACATGCAGAAAAGTAAAGGACAAAAGCAAAAGAAACTAAAAAAACGCAAAGTGGTCCCCAACATTGGATATGGACATCATCTTCTTCAACAAACACAAACTAAAATCAGAAAAGCAATAAGATTCAGCACCATTAAAACACAGATTAACAACTCAAGAACACAGATCTGCAATTAAAACCTTAAACAACTCAAGAACACAACTTCATAATTCCCCGTACACCACTACATGTCGATCACCATTCACCCTTCCTAGTCAGTAGGACACCATCTTAATTTCCCGTCTAGGTAGAGACTCAACCCAAGCGTGGTAGCTAACCAACCCATCCAAAATATCACCACAATCTTTCCAACCGTCACCATCTCTGTGGGATTCGACCCCTACCTTCACTATACTACCCAGTAGAAGAGGGTTGAGGATTTATTTGATACCAGGTTCAGGATTAGCCGAGGCTTCCTTACTGATCAGTAGGACGCATCTTGCTTGAACGACACCTACGCAAACCTGCTCTTTCACACACCTCCTAAGTATAGTATCTACACATCTTTTAAACAAGTAGGGCTCATCCCAAAAGTAAGATCTTACATTTCTATAGAACTTCTTTCTGTGATAAGGAGTAAGATCGGGAGGGTGTACCTTAGCTGCTAAATAATTAACCATGTCGGCATACAATGGAAAAGTAGCTTTAGTGAAGAACAGATGCTCATCCAGAAAGTCCTTGTTGATTTCTCATGATAAATCTTCTCATTCCACCGGATGCTCCAATCGAGATAAGTGGTCTGCTATTACATTCTCACATCCCTTTTTTGTCTCTTATTTCCACATCGAATTTTTGGAGTAGTAGAATCCACCAAATGAGTCTTGGCTTTGCATCCTTTCTTTGCAAATAAGTGCCTAATAGCTGCATGGTCAGTATAAACAATGGTTTTAGTCCCAACAAGATAAGCTCTAAATTTATCAAAAGAATAAACTATAGCAAGCATCTCTCTTTCTTAGTCGTATAATTAGCTTCTGTAGAATCTAAAGTTCTACTAGCATAATAAATGACACTAAAAATTTTATCTTTCTTCTGCCCAAAAGCCGAACCAAATCCAATGTCGCTTGCGTCACACATGATTTCAAATGGTTGGCTCCAATCTGGGGTGATGAGAATGGGAGCACTCACTAAAGCCTTCTTCAAGTCCTCAAAAGCCTACAAACAGTCGAGCCACCAAAGGCAGAGGCCTGGATACGCCACCTCGACCGTATTTTCGATTTTATGGAGTGCACCGATAGGGAACGTCTGGCCTGCGTAACTTATCAATTGACCGGGCCTGCCGATTTTTGGTGGGAAACCAAACGAAGGACAATGGACCCCACCCGCCGTGAGGCGTTGACATGGGACGAATTCAAGGAGGAGGTGTACAACAAATACGTGCCCATGAACTACAGACGAGCCAAGGTAGTAGAGTTCCACACCCTGAAACAGGGAAACATGACGGTGACGGAGTATGACCGTGCTCTTTGCGAGATGACCCGATATGCGCCCGAGTTGGTAGACACAGATGAGAAGATGGCTGCAAAGTTTTGTTCTGGCCTTAGAACCGAAATAAGAGTAGCAGTGGCCAGCCGCAGAGGAATTTCCTACTCCGAGATTTTGAGTTGCGCCTTAGATGTAGAAGAGGCACTGCCAAAGGATGAGAAGATAATGAATCCTACACCACCCGCACCCCACCCGAATTATCAAGACAAGAGGAAGTGGGAAGGCAACTGAGCCCCTTATGACAACAAGCGACACCATTCCACTTTCCGCCAGCCACAGAACTATGGCCGACAAGTTGTGGCACAGCAAAGAGCGAACCAACAGAGGGAACCTTACTGCAACCGGTGCTCCATGTTTCACATTGGGGAGTGCAGAGTCAGAGGCATTCGATGGTTCGCTTGTGGTGGAAATGGACACATGTCTCGAGAGTGTCCGAATAATAATAAAGGAGGAATGAGGAACGGGCAAGGACAAAGGCCACCGTAACAACCACAACCGATTCGACAAGTGGCCCCACAACAGGCAAGGAGTAGCAAGCCAATAAGGGCAAAGATAACTTGGCAGGTATGGGCAAGCTCCAGCAACTACCTATTATCGTGCTGTTTGATACGGGTGTTTCGCACTCTTTTATTTCGATGTCATGTGTGAATGCCTTAGAACTCTCCACTGCTAAACTTCATTTGGGTTTCAAGGTGTCTTTACATGTTGGAGGCTTGATTGATATTGTGCAAACTTGCTCGAACGTAGAGTTTGGTTTAGGAGAGTTAGGAGTAATAGCTCGTCTTTTGCACGTCATGCCTTTGGAGAACGTCGACATAATTTTGGGAATGGATTGGCTTGCCGAGAACCACGCGACGATCCACTGGAAGGAGAGACAAATTTCTTTTTGAGCCCCTGGCAAGGAGCCAACTATCTTGTATGGGATTTCCTTGAACCGACGAACCTCTATAATCTCCGCATTGCAAGCAACCACGATGATCAGAAAAGGGTGTCCGGCGTATCTTGTGCACATAAATGGAGAGGAGAATAAGGACTTGAAGGTGTAAGACGTGGCCGTAGTACGAGACTTTCCCGACGTGTTCCCTGAAACTTTGCCTGGACCGCCGCCTGACAGGCAAGTGGAGTTTACCATCGACTTAGAACCTGGATCTGCGCCAGTATCGAAAGCACCAAACCGAATGGCCCCTAAGGAGTTGGCAGAAGTGAAGATTCAGTTGCAAGAACTACTACATTTGGGCTTCATTCGACCTAGTGTGTCATCGTGGGGAGCGCCTGTTTTATTCGTGAAGAAGAAGGATGGGCGATGAGGATGTGCATTGACTATCGTGAGCTCAACAAGTTGACCTTGAAGAATAAGTACCCTCTGCTAAGGATTGATGATTTATTTGACCAACTTCGAGGAGCTGGCGTGTTTTCGAAAATGGACTTGAGGTCGGGATATCATCAACTAAAGGTCCGACGAGAGGATGTGCCGAAGACTGCTTTTCGCACTCATTATGGCCATTATGAGTTTGTCGTGATGCTTTTGGACTGACTAACGCCCCGGCAGTTTTCATGGACTTGATGAACCGAGTTTTCCACGAGTATCTTGACAAATTTGTGCTAGTTTTCATCGATGATGTGTTGGTATACTCGAAGAACGAGGAGGAGCATGGATGGCACCTGCGAACCGTGTTGGAAACATTGCGGAAGGAGAAGCTTTATGCCAAGTTTAGTAAGTGTGAATTTTGGTTGACTAAAGTGAACTTTCTTGGTCATATAGTGACGCCTGATGGAATTCAAGTGGACCCAGCAAAGGCCCAGGCTGTGCAAAATTGGAAATCGCCGAAAATGTTGAGTGAAATTCGCAGTTTCTTGGAATTGGCGGGATACTACCGACGTTTCATCGAGCGATTCTCTAAAATTGCAAGACTGATGACGCAATTGTTGAAGAAGGGAATCAAAGTAGTTTGGACGCCGGAATGCGAGGTGAGTTTCCAACAGTTGAAAGAGAAATTGACTACAGCACCTGTCCTAGCGGTGCCGGAAACCGACAAGGACTTCGCTGTCTACACTGACGCGTTGAAAGTATGACTTGAATGGGTGTTGATGCAAGTTGGGAAGGTGATAGCGTATGCTTCCCAGCAATTGAGACCAAATAAACTAAACTTTCCGACTCATGACTTGGAACTAGCAGCAGTAGTGCACGCACTAAAGATTTGGAGACATCATCTCTATGGAGTGAGATGTGAGATTTAAACGGATCACAAGAGTCTCAAGTACTTCTTCGAGCAGAAGGAGCTGAACATGCGACAACGACGTTGGCTAGAGATCATGAAGGATTATGACTGCGGTATTCACTACCATTCGGGCAAGGCGAACGTGGTAGCCGATGCTTTGAGTAGGAAGAAACAACCACAACTGGCTTCTCTCCTAACTCAAGAGGAAACGTT
Source organism: Salvia splendens (assembly GCF_004379255.2). Lineage (NCBI taxonomy): Eukaryota > Viridiplantae > Streptophyta > Magnoliopsida > Lamiales > Lamiaceae > Salvia > Salvia splendens. The sequence goes on along the minus strand of NC_056044.1, from coordinate 15,267,436 downwards.
GATCCGTGAGTTCGATAGGATGCATTTGGAAATAGTGAAAGCGCCCGAGACAGTACGAGAAAGAATAGCAACGCTAGTAATTGAGCTAGACTTAAGAACCAAGATCATAGAAGCTCAACGACGTGATGAGAAGTTGGAAGAGACATGTGCGAAGGTGAGAACCGAGAAACAAGACCACTTTCGTGAGGAGGCGGACAATGCTTTGATGTTCGATGGACGTTTGTGTGTGCCAAATGATGAGGTGCTGAAAGATGAGATTTTGAGTGAAGCACACGGCACGCCTTACACTGCTCACCTTGGAAGCACGAAGATGTATCGAGACTTGAAGCAACATTTTTGGTGGAATGGAATAAAAGGTGTGTAGAATCGTTTGTGGGACGATGTCTAGCATGTCAACAAGTGAAGGCCTTACACCAACGACCGTATGGGAAATTGCAACCGCTCGAAATTCCTGAATGGAAGTGGGAGCATTTAGCCATGGACTTCGTGACGGGATTACCAAAGTCACAAAAGGGGAATACTGCGATTTGGGTGATCATCGATCGACTCACTAAAAAGCATGCACTTCTTACCGATTAGGATTACCTATGGTTCGGACAAGTTAGCTAAGCTCTACGTGAGTGAGATTGTACGTTTGCATGGAGTGCCAAAGACCATTGTATCTGATCGTGATACGAAGTTCACGTCGAAATTTTGGATGAGTTTGCAATAGGAGCTAGGCATGAAATTGAACTTTAGCACTGCTTATCACCCGCAATCTGACGGACAATTGGAAAGGACGATTCAAACACTTGAAGATATGCTGCGAGCCGTTGTCCTAGACCGAGGAGAAAGTTGGGAAACTGTTCTGCCATTGGTTGAATTCGTCTACAACAATAGCTATCAAGCGACGATCGATATGGCGCCGTATGAAGCCCTGTATGGTAGGAAATGTCGATCCCCACTCTATTGAGATGAGGTTGGTGAAAGAAGGTAGTTAGTACCCGACGCTATCAAGGAGATGACCGAAATTGTGCATCAAATCCGTGCAAGGATCAAAGAAGCTCAAGATAGGCAGAAGTCGTATGCTGACGTGCGCCGAACGGAAATCAAATTCGATGTTGGTGACAAAATCTTCTTGAAAGTATCCCCGACAAGAGGAGTTGTGAGGTTTGGAGTGAAGGGCAAATTGAAACCGCGTTTTGTAGGGTCGTACGAGATTATTGATGAAGTAGGTCCTGTAGTGTATCGCCTGGCGTTACCTCCTAGTTTTGGGAATGTGCACAACGTGTTCCATGTGTCGCAGTCGAGCAAGTACGTGTTTGATCCCAAGCATGTGATTCATCAAGAAGAGGTTGTCCTGACCCCCGATATGAGCTACGAGGAGAGGCCCGAAGCAATCCTAGATCGAAAGGTGCAAGAGTTGAGAAACAAGTCAATAGGATCCGTGAAGGTGTTGTGAAAACACCATGGTCCCGAAGAAGCCACGTGGGAGTTAGAAGATAGGATGAAATAAAAGTACCCCGAATTGTTTTTGTGAGACGACCAAATTTCGGGACGAAATTTCTGTTAAGAGGGGAAGGATGTAGTACCCCGAAAAATTTGCGACTTTTGTTTTTATTAATGTGGATGTTGAATGGGAATTTCTTTTATGGAAATTGATTTTTTATGTGATTGAGTTAATTATGTGGAATTAGTTGTTGTGAGTTATGTGGAATAATACGAATTATGTTCCAATGTGTGAATTAAATTAAATGGGATCATGCATATTTTTCTAGCCATTTTATTTGATATTTTTTGGCCCTCCTAATTATTTGAAATAATATTTTCTTTCATGGATTTAACTAATTGTATTGGGATAATTATCCAAATTAAATCCAAACCAAATTATCCCTATGTTATTCTACATAATTTCCAACCCCTTGCCCATTTCTTGGTTTTTTCAAAATCTCCTATTAATTAGGAGGATAAATTATTTTGTAGATTTAATTGGTACCTACCTTGAAGTAAAAATCCAATTAAATCTCTTCATATCCTATTTTAATTAGGATTGGACTCTTTCCTTCTTTAAGACCTCATAAATTTTCCCCCTTTGCCTTTCAATTACCTTGTGGGATTAATTTGATTGTTACCTATTTTATGGGGGTCTTTTCCACAAGAAATTACCAAATTTAAATCTTATTCCTATTTAATTTGGGGATTTAAATATTTCCTTTGACTACTCCCTATTTTACACACCCTCCCCTCATTTCCTACTTGGAGAATTCTTGAATTATTTTATTACCTTATTTATGGGATGCTCAATATCTTTTTACCCATTTTTGTGAGTATATTTCTCTCCAAGTAATACCATAATTTTTGAAAAATTCCCCCCACACTACACGCCTATTTCTTTTAATTGTGGAGCTTATTCATTGATCTCTATTTTATTCTTCCACAATTTTAATTGTTTAATTAAGTGTGGGAATAATTATTGAATATAAATTAAGAAAACCCTAACCCTAATCTTCACTCCACACGCCTCCCTCTCTTCCTCTCCTCTCCCACACGTTTTTCTCTCCCCCCCCCTCCCCTCTCTCTCAAGTGCTCCAAATCAATCCTTCATTGTTGCTTCGATTTTGAGTTGGAAACTCAAGATCCGTTGAGGAATCACACCAATTGTCTTTTCTACTGATTGTTTTCAAGAGAAAGGTATAATTTTTTATCCACCTTTCCCCTCCTTATCATTGAATCCATGATTCTTGAACCCCTCATGCATATAGTGAGTAGAGAATCATAATCGTTGTGAATGTTATGTGCGAATAGGAAAGCATGGTTGTAATCTCATTTTTTAAGCATGACTATGTGTTGGAAGCATGAATATGTATGTGTGAATGTATGATAGACAAACTAGGGCTGTGAATGTTGAGCATAAAAACTGTTGTGTTCGGACAGTAGGTTCCGACGAGTTTTTGAACAATCCAACGATCTTATTTCGACATGATTTTTTACTTGGATGAAGTTTCGGATGTCTTCTGTATTGTGTCAAAATTTCAGCTTCAATTGATGACGGACAAATTTATAACGAATTTTTCAATTTAACTGCGCAGTCCTGCAGAAATTATGTTTCGTCCAGTGAGTTTCATTTTTTATTTTGACCGATCAAAAGATATGATTATGGTGTGGAATTTTAACTGGACAAACCTTTGTGTGTCTACTGTGTGGTGACCAAATTTTAGCTTCATATGAGATCAGATGGAATTTTAATGATTTTTACAAAAATACTTTGTTGACAAGCTTTGAATGCATTACATGATACATGTGTGAATAAGGAACGCATCCTATGATATGGTTATGTGTTGCACGTTGATGTATGCTAGAGTGTTCGTTTCGTTTATGTTGGTGAACGTTTGGGATGGGCAATATAAGAAAACGATGAGGGCAACATAAGAAAACGATGAAAGGAACGATAGGGCATGCATGATAAATGTGTTGATGGAAAAACTGATTGTGTTATGGTGTTAACAAGGGTTGTTGTGTGTACGTGGGTACAAAGAGCAAGGGTTGCATTAAAGTTGTGAATTGTGTTGTATAAGCAAGCGAGGTGGGCTTTCTTTTACTAGAACTCTTTTACGTTTCAAAAGTATGATGATGGTGTAATAAGGGTGGTTTAAATTGTTATGTCATGCCATGTTTGTATTGATGATGAGATTGTTGCCTAATGCCTAGTTCATTTGAGCTTGCTCCGTTAGGCTATAGGGCTGTGTTAAACGAATTCGGGTCTGAGTAGGGCAGCAAACCCTATCAGGCTGTGTACACTGGCGGGATCGTGAGTCGTCCTTGCTTGTCGGCCGGTCTCGTGGGCGAATAGTGTGGCCACAGTTTCGTCGCACTATGGTACGAGGATGTGAATGATTGATTGTTGAGAAAGTGGGGAGATTGTTTTGTCTGGCCAGACTATGAAACTGTTTTTGTTATACTCGATGATATTTCTCTTCTAAATGTAAAACTCGAGTTCACTGTGGTATGGATGACATAACTTTTATCAAATGTTTTCGGCATGAGCCCATTGAGTATATTAAGTACTCAGCCCTGCATATGTTTTCCCTATGTGCAGGTTGAGCGATGGTGTTGCGGCGGATGTTGAGTCGAGCCTTAAGATTTCCCAGATGCGTCGTGTCTTCATACATGGGCGTCATCCTATGACTCTCTCTAGATACTTGATTTCTGCTGCCTTTTTTGAAATTTCTTTCTTTCTAAAAGTCTTCCATTTTTTTCCATACTATGTTATAACATTAATTATCTTGAGACATTAATTCGCTGCTTAACCGTGCAATACATTAAAATATTTTCTCTTGAAGTTTAGTTGAGCTTTGTGTTAAATGACTTGTTTTATTGTTCCCCCTTTTCTTCCCCGCTTCTTAGTCCCTCCCCTAGTCGCGATTTCTCCGTCTTTACTATCCTTAGTCAGGGCGGCCGTGACACTCACTCCAGCCCATAATGGTCGACCCATTGTTCGAAGTTGAACTTAGGCGGCCTCTCTTTCCAATACCCGATGGCTTTAGTTTGGTTGCTGCCACCTTGGAGTTGTGTGCACACGTAAGGAGGGTCTTTGCAAACTTGATTCGGAACATCTCCAAGCTCTTTGTCCCTCTGGCGTTCAATCCGCACTCACATTCCTTCTCTCTTTCTCCAAAGTACGTCTCCATATGCCGCATGACGTAGACCACCGTCTCCATGGTGCAGAAGTTGTTCCTCGAGGGCATTGTCACCACATGGGTACTACATTTTCGGACCTGCCCTGCCATTTTGGGAACCTTGCACTTCGTAAGTGCATCTGCCATGAATTTTTTCTACATCAAATAGGAAAAGTGTGTAAGAACTCGATATAATGTACATTTTGTTTACTATAATGCAACGTAACTAAGTAAACACATTACGTACCAGAAGAGAGGGTGTGTTGCCATACTTTGCACTGAACGAGCCGTGGGGTTCAGCCAAACTGTGGTCGATGATGTTCATTTTGCCATCTGGCAGATCGAAACACACTACGTACTGATGGCTCGCACTCCAAATTGGGAAAAAGAACTGCACAATGAAAGGTACATTACATGACACATTATTGTTTACATTATTAATGAATCTCATTGACACTATTATAATATCGCTCACCATATCATATTTCTCCCATTGGAAGCTTCCCGTTCCAAGCGCTTCCTCGAAAAGTATAGTCCAGAATGAATCAAACTGCCTTTGTTATGTCCATTCAGGAGGAGTGTCGACAACGGTGTGTTTCTGCAGTTTATTTGAAAACTAGTTCATTATTTGTACCTATAATAGTAATTTGTAAATCAGAGTATAACATTGTTCACTCACACATGGATTTGTAGAGAAGAAGAGCCTGGAAACTGTCTCCGGTGCCTTGAGCTTTTCCATGTTGTTCAGGTACAAGCTCCAGGTATCTATGATAGCGAGGCTGTCACGCCCGCATTTTCTAAGGATAGAAAACACGGTTGATCGCGACTAGGGGAGGGTTAAAGAAGCGGGGAAGAAAGGGGAAATCAACACAACTCAACCATAGCCCGAAACAAATCCAAGCCCCTTGGCCTAGCGGTAAAGGGTGCTGGATACCGCGTCCATCCTGGAGGTCTCGAGTTCGAACCCTGGGTGGCGTAATTTGTCTTTCCTCCTTGTTATAGGAGTTGATTTGTAATTTCCTCATTCATATATATGATATAAATATATGAAGTTAATTTTTTTTTTAAAAAAAAAAAAAAAACCATAGCCCGAAACAAATGGGAATAGCTCGAATAAAATCAGAGTATCTCAACAATCAACAACTCAAAAGAAACAATATTTAGCGATACAAGAACTCAAAAGAAAGACAACTACTTAGCGGAAGCATTTCGAGAGAAGGAATATGCCACGTGTGAAGACATGACACATTCTAAACACTTAATTTCTTCAACGGTCTTGCTCAACACCCACCGCACCCGTCACGCTCAACCTGCAATTTTTAAAAGAAAAGCAGGGCTGAGTACTTGATGCACTCAGTGGACTCATGCCGAAAATATTTTATAAAAAGTATTTATCATGCCACCATTGAGTGACCTTGGGGTTTTAACTTTAGAAATCGCCCAAGACACTAAAATCATTTCCATCGTAAAACTCGTGACTGCAGTCATTTTCCCATAGATGTCTACCATATCTGATCCATTGATGACAAGGAATGTGGCCACATCCCAAGTCACTAGACCGGCCGACCCAAAAGACGGCTCACGATCTCCATAGGTGTACACTAGCCTGAATAGGGACTCACTCCCTAGACAGACCCGAATTCGATTATCCATTGATGGCAAAAGCCACATCAGATAGGTTCCATAGAATAAAACAAAACACGGCATGACAAATATTCATATCATTTACCCAGAAAAAAGAATCGTATAAAAAGGAGTTCGTTTGGTCGGTCAAACATGCGTCGGAACCTACTGTCCGAATACTACAGATTTCATGCTCCAAAATTCGAGTTATCCTAAATGAATGCAAGGAAATCAAGGCTGGGAATTGATCGGTTATTACCTTCTTAGGCGGCAGAAAACTCTCTTCTCCAACTCGGTTCTTTCTCTAAATTTTAGTTCCTGGTTTTTCTTGGTATTGAATTTATGTGTAGAAAGATCGTGGGATTGATTGGATATATATAGGCAAAACTGATAGATATTGATGGATTTGGTGGTTGGAGAGATTTTAGGGAGTATAGATATGGGGAAATCGTTTGGTGATATGGTTTAGAGAAATATATTTGACCAAGTCAACTAGGAAAAGATTTAATTAGATTTATTTGATTTTTTTTTCTTTTTTTTTACGGGTGTTACAATCTACCCATCTTAACAAAAATTTCGTCCCGAAATTTACTTACGTCCTTCGAATACAGAATTTCTCCATCATCTTGTCTTCCAAGCAGCTTCCTCATGTCGCTTAATTAACATTGTAGTTGAAAGTCACATCGCTGCCACTTTTAATAAATTACGCGAGATTAGACTATATTAAATTAAATTGCGCACTTCGCATCATCCCTCCTTGTCTTGCACCCTCTTTTGCATTTGAACTTCATTTCGTCTTCGCTATCTTCCACTTCTTGAAATCTTCTTCGTCTTCTTTTTGTTATTGTCATTCATGGAAAACGTAGGAAATAGTAAAATAGTTCACACATCAAGCTTGCTCGAAGGTTTCACGTAATTCCAAGAAAAAGTTTCATGGTCCACCGGCATCCATTCGCACTCTCGATCTCCTTGCCTTGTTGTGCCTTGGCAAATTAGGGGTTCTCCCCAAACTTTCAGATTTTCGTTCATTTTTGTCACTCGGGAAAGTGATAGATTATCTCAACTTAAACTACGGTTCGCGTGTATTCAATCTAGCCTACAACATAAGCACTCTATGTTCGCAACACATTTCACCACCTCATAGATCAACAAATATCACATTTAAAGCCATTCGTACTTCAAATAACAAGTATAATACACAACATTTTCACATCACATAGCAAAACACTTTCGAACTTCACATTTATATTCAAAACTTTTGAAACAAAATTTTCTTTACACTTCCACACTTTCCTCAAAAATTTCCACTATCTCACATTTAAAGTAAAAGTTTTGACTCAAAACTAAAACGTAATTTCGCATCAACTTTCATCCTTCGTATAAAACACTCCATAGAACAACACATCATACTTTGCACCTCATAACGTAAATATCATCGCACTTCCATAGCTCAAGTTTCCAAACGAAAAAGTTAAAAACTATTTTTCTCGAAACTCAAATTTTTTTGAACAATTCATAAACACAACATTTTCCATTGATCAAATCTTTTCATAACAGATAAGTCACCCCATTGCATAACATATCGCGATACACATACGCACATATATTTTTATATAACCATAGCTCATCTATCCCATTGTAAAACATATTTTGTTTTAATAACCATAGCTCTTCTATCCCATTGTAAAACATACTCTTATTTTTCATAACCATAGCTTCTGAAAACTTTCTCATAAATATTTTTCATAAAATAAATTACCTCTTTCTTGATTGAGCGTGGCGAAGCGGGATGTTGAGCCTTCAATGCATAATTATTATTATCATTATTATTATTATCACTATTATTTTAGTTTAGCGAAACAAGTCTAGACTAAGACTGAAAAAGACTCTCGGGTCCACAGCGGAAAGAAAAATTGCTCTGATACCACTTTGTCACGCCCGCATTTTCTAAGGATAGAAAACACGGTTGATCGCGACTAGGGGAGGGTTAAAGAAGCGGGGAAGAAAGGGGAAATCAACACAACTCAACCATAGCCCGAAACAAATGGGAATAGCTCGAATAAAATCAGAGTATCTCAACAATCAACAACTCAAAAGAAACAATATTTAGCGATACAAGAACTCAAAAGAAAGACAACTACTTAGCGGAAGCATTTCGAGAGAAGGAATATACCACGTGTGAAGACATGACACATTCTAAACACTTAATTTCTTCAACGGTCTTGCTCAACACCCACCGCACCCGTCACGCTCAACCTGCAATTTTTAAAAGAAAAGCAGGGCTGAGTACTTGATGCACTCAGTGGACTCATGCCGAAAACATTTTATAAAAAGTATTTATCATGCCACCATTGAGTGACCTTGGGGTTTTAACTTTAGAAATCGCCCAAGACACTAAAATCATTTCCATCGTAAAACTCGTGACTGCAGTCATTTTCCCATAGATGTCTACCATATCTGATCCATTGATGACAAGGAATGTGGCCACATCCCAAGTCACTAGACCGGCCGACCCAAAAGACGGCTCACGATCTCCATAGGTGTACACTAGCCTGAATAGGGACTCACTCCCTAGACAGACCCGAATTCGATTATCCATTGATGGCAAAAGCCACATCAGATAGGTTCCATAGAATAAAACAAAACACGGCATGACAAATATTCATATCATTTTCACATAAAAAAGTATACTTAGGGCATTGCCCTTATTTAAATAAAAAGAAAGCCCACCTCACTTACTTATACCACACAATCACGACTTTACGCAACCTTTTACTCTTGGTACCCTCGTACGTGCAACAACCCTTGTCAATATCACCACACAATCAGGTTTTCCATTATTACAATTATCATGCATGTCCTATCGTTCCTTTCATCGTTTTCTTAGATTGTCCATTCCCGAACGTTCATCAACATAAGGAAAAACATGCCATAATACTTCTCAACGTGTTACACATAATCATGCCATAGGATACCTTCTTAAATCATACATGCATCATATAATTCATTAAAACTTAGCAACAAGTGATATTTTCACCTAACAACAAAACTGGCAGAATTGCGCGGTTGGTTTGTAAAAATCATTTAAAATTCATCTGGTCTCCGTTGGGGCTGAAACTTTTCCACAATACAGTAGACACATAAAATATATTTCAATTAAAATTTCACATCAAAATAATCTTTTTAGGTCGGTCAAATCGAAACCGTAACTCCCTGGTCGAGAAAAACAATTTCTGGCAGAACTGCGCAGTCAACTTCAAAAATTCACCAAAACTACATCTTTCGTCCAAATAGGTTGAAATTCACACACCACACAGAAGACACCTTAAGGTTTACCCAGAAAAAAGAATCGTATAAAAAGGAGTTCGTTTGGTCGGTCAAACATGCGTCGGAACCTACTGTCCGAATACTACAGATTTCATGCTCCAAAATTCGAGTTATCCTAAATGAATGCAAGGAAATCAAGGCTGGGAATTGATCGGTGATTACCTTCTTAGGCGGCAGAAAACTCTCTTCTCCAACTCGGTTCTTTCTCTAAATTTTAGTTCCTGGTTTTTCTTGGTATTGAATTTATGTGTAGAAAGATCGTGGGATTGATTGGATATATATAGGCAAAACTGATAGATATTGATGGATTTGGTGGTTGGAGAGATTTTAGGGAGTATAGATATGGGGAAATCGTTTGGTGATATGGTTTAGAGAAATATATTTGACCAAGTCAACTAGGAAAAGATTTAATTAGATTTATTTGATTTTTTTTCTTTTTTTTTACGGGTGTTACAGAGGCTCACAGCCTTGAACGGCGCTAAGGTCTAGAACTCACTCTGCACAGTTTGTTTGAAGCTGTCTTGGTAGACAATGGAATCCCTGCATTGCATTAAACAGTTAAACAAAACTAACCGATGTGCCAACAATAACACAAGCAAAATTAAAACACTTACTTATTTTTTTCGGCTGTGCTAAGGACCCAGTAATAGAGCTCCTTGTCAACGTTGTTGGCCTTCGCTGTTAGTCTAACAGCCCACTCGTTGAACGGAGACCTGGCAGCCAGACTTGCTTTCTTCACTCGAGATGTTGCCAGGTTTGCAGCCTCCTACACGAATGGAAGATATGGTTAACACAAGTGAGCAACATCCATACATGGTAAAACTTTAATGTTTGAATGAAATAAGCTATTCCATACCACATCTCCAGCCTCCTCCTGCTGGATCTCCTTCCCTTTCCCTTTTCCTTGCGGAGCCACAGATGGAATGGGCAACTCTTTTCCACTCCCACCCTTTCGAGCTTCATCAATCACAATGCCCTTCTCCTTAGCTGGAGTAGGTTTCTGTTTGTAAAAAACATAAGCCACATAATTCATGTAACCACCAAAATAATGTACAATTACAAGCATATAATGTAGTTTACCAAGCACCTTTGGAATGGTCGGCTGTTTCCCCTTCCCTCCCTTAGCAGCGCCCTCCTTAATGGGTTGTGGTGCTTTGTCAGCCTGAACCTATATAATGAAGCCAGGCACACATGTAATGTAATCATAATTGTAGTGGCAATAATGTAACAATAACAGTATAAAATGCAAGGAATGTTTTACATGTACATACATTGGCACTGTCCCCTACAGCTCCACCACTTTCCTCTGCCGCTGCTTTCTTCTTGGTGGCTTTCACTGTCTTGGTTTTTCTCTTTGATCCCGTACCACCTCCATCTTTCCTCACCCCAATTGCCACACCACCAGCTTCTACTCTTGACTCAGTCTCATGTACACAATTGCAGCAAAATTTAAAACATGTTAATAATGTACAAAAGTGAGAGCACCAAAGGGTTTAGTTTGTTAATGGCTACCCCAGCTTTGCTCAACACTTCCCCAACAGTCGCCATGTCTGATGTTGTACCAGTTGCACCGACTGAAGTATGCACTTCAGATGGGACTTCAAATCCGGCAACTCCAGTATCATTTGATATGATATCAGGGATATCATCACCTCTTGGCTCGTGCATGGCCATGTCTCATTGATGATATTCAACTCCCGGGTGATCAACAACTAGGGCATCATGTGATCTGTCAACAACTGGGGGATCAATGCCTCCACCACCACTAACCCATGCCCCATGTGTTTGTTGTGTAGCAAACAGGTCAGGACATTCGAACCCATCCAACACAAATGATGGCCTAGCGAAGCTGGTGTTAATTGTCTTCTTCTTGTCGTAGGCCGCCATCATCTTCTCCATCTCATCGATCCATTCCGGACTGTATTCCTCTTCATGATCCCTTTCCTGTGTCAGTCTTGTCACAATCTCCTTATCTTCCACCACATTATGATCTTCCACTCCCAACAACTTCTTCTCAATCTGACTCCCAACTCTAACGCAATCATCGTCAAGCAGCTCGACAGGTATTCTTTTGAAATCGTCTACCCACGTCGAAATTGTGTGGGCCATCAGCGAGCTTGAAGCGATAAACTTATCTCTGATCCGCTTCGCTCTATACCTGCTTGGAGCTACTCCTTCTCCTCTATTCACAGATTCCAGCCTCCTAGTATCCTCTTCCTGCAGAAATTTCTCCTTGTCAAGCCAGGCCTCTAACCTCCTGGTTCCAAACTGGTCACGCTCCGCGTCCTCCCATTGCCTTAGGGTCTCTATCGACCAACCCTTTATTGTCAGCCATGCACGGATGACTCGCCTCTGGATGTGAACCACGCAGTCCACATAAGCACACTGAAAAGAATAACCACACAATTTAACTGGTCAATAATGTAAATTAATATATACATAATGCATGGTTAATAGAGGTATAATGCAATAGATTAACCACAGTAATGAATAATGCTACCAAAACTTAACAGATGCTGCAACGAAACATATCAACAATGTAGCCAAAGGAATTACATTTTCAATGCAAATCAGTAATGTGCAATCAAATCCATGTAATGCAATTATTACAGTTGTAGTAACATTGGCATAACTATATAACTTCAACAAATAAGGTTCAATAATGTAACCATCTATATGTATAATGCATTTCTAAGTTACAGACACATCATTGCATTTCGGAATGTATGTATAACTGCATATAATGCATGTATTATTTCACTTACCACCAGGAAGTGGATAAGCCCGGTGAAAGACACACTTTGGCCGTTTGCCCAACTGGGATAAGTGGCCTCAAGCACGGATAGGACGTAACCGCACCAATTCAGGTTCCTAATCTCATCGACATCGTCGATGAAATGCAGAATCTTTGCCTTGCAGTTGTCGTCGGCCGGAGTCTCTATAACTGCATTTTTGAGGAGGAACATGAATTGTTTCTTAAACTCTTCCCCTCCATCCACGTCCTGCATCATCATCTGAGCAATGTCCTTTGGGGTCATTTTAAAACGTCCCTTTTGACACCGTTCAGCAACAAGGTCATTGAACGCAAAGTTGCTCTGTTTGTCCACTGGTCTTGATATGGGTGTCGGACCTCTAGGAAAGCCCAACGTCAGATGGACCTCTTCCTCATCGAGGGTTAGGATCTCCCCCCCCCTCCCCCCCGATAATTGTATCTGGCACCGTGCTAGATTAACAGTGTTTAGAACCCAGTAGGCCAGGTACCCGGGAATCTGCTTGATGTTGAAATTCAGTATAAAACGGAAGCCAAGCTCTCTGACGGCTTCCTTCTGCCGTGGTGTTAGAGTTTTTAAACAGTGTTGAAACTCTGATGGGGTTCGTCGACAGTATAGATGGTCGACCTTCCTCCCCCTCGGTTTCCTATCCTCAGGCTCTTCCTGAGCTGTACTTGTCCCGGCCTCCGCCAATCTCTCCCTGAATCTCTGGGCAAGCGCAACAGGAATTACATCATCGACCGTTTCGTCGATGTCCATTCTAAGCTGCTTCGCTGCTGTCCAACATACAATATCAGAACATGATTAAAATGGAAGTTATCAATATTGTGTCGCATTTTCATTATATAATGCACCATTCACCCATGTACACAAGCAGTCAATTAATGCATAATACTGGGTAAATAATGTATAATACTTGATAAATAGTGTACAAAAGCAATCAAATAATACACAAAGGAATATGACTTTTACCCATTCACCTAGGTGCACAACAGTCAAATAATGCATAATATTTGATATACGTAATGTATACTACTAGTTTAGTAATGTACTGATTCAATCAAATAATGCACAAAGGAATATGACTTTCACCCATTCACCTATGAGCATAGCAGTCAAATAATGCATAATATTTGATACATAATGTATACTACTAGTTTAATAATGTATAGATTCAATCAAATAATGCACAAACAGTCACATAATGCATTATACTTGATAAATAATGTATAATTCTTTATAAATAGTGTACAAAAATAATCAAATAATGCACAAAAGAATATGACTTTCACCCATTCACCTATGTACACAAGCGTCACATAATGCCTAATACTTGATAAATAATGTAAACTACTAGCTACATAATATTCAGATTCAATCAAAAAATGCACAGACGAATATTGCATTCATCCAGTCACCCACGTCCCTCACAAAAGCAGTCTAATAATGCCTAATAATTGATAAATAATGTATACTACTAGATAAACAATGTACAGATTCACTCAAATAATGCGCACAGGAATATTGCATTCACCCAATCACCCATGTACAAAAACAGTCAAATAATGCCTAATATATGATGAATAATGTATACTACTAGATCAATAATGTACATATTCAATCAAATAATGTGCAGTGTAATATTGGATTCACCCATCCATCCATTTACAAAAACTGTCGACGAATGCACAAAGGAAGACTACTTGATGTACAACTACTCCAAGAATTGTAAATGCACATGAAGTAGATTGCTTTCCTGCAGCCTGGGTTCATTGATATCTTGACGGTCATATTATATATGTGAGACGAACCACAAATCAAAACCCGATAACATATCATCTACATAATCGCCCAATACACAATTGTAAACTAGTAAATAATTAGACATTCAATAATTGACAGAACCCTAACAAAAATGAAAACGCCTTTATGATTACAGAAAACCGTGACCAAGGTCTCGTCTGAAAACAGTGACTGTTTTGAGGAAAAATTAGTGAATCGACGAGTAGGTGGTGCGGTAGGCGTTGAATATCAGTGATTAACGGTGGGTATTACCAAAAAATTAACCTTTTTTCAACCATACCTTTTCGTCGGCTTCAACTATATGGTCGCGCACGGTTGAAGTGATGTTAGGACAGTGAAACGGACGATAATCGACAAATTTCTGTAGAGCTCCGGTTGCTTCCAGTGGCAGCTAGGGTTCTGCGAGTGGGGGGAATTTGGGGAGATGATTTGGAGTGATGGACTGAGGGTGAGACGTTTGGAGTGAGAGAAAGAGTGAGTAGATGGAAGGTCGTAGCAAAATCCTGCTTAATTTCCGCTCCTTCCGTTTTGAGCGGTTTTTGATTTGTTGTTTTACTCTTTTACCCATATAATGCACAAATAGGCTTAATAATGCAACACGGGACTAATTATCAAACTTTCATCCGGACCACCCATCCATCTAATCTAACGGTTGTAAGTAAGAAGGAACTTAAATCTAAGGGAGCAATAGGAGATTAATGCTCCCATATATATATATATATATATATATATATATATATATATATATATCTTGATACCAAAATCAGGTTAGGTCGCCCAGCAGAAGCTTCGAATCCCCTTCCTCTGCATCTTTCACAACGGCACCGACGTCTCCAACGGCCGCCCCGTCTACACCGTGGTCTCTGGCACATCACCGCCGAGGTCTAATGTGAATCTAATGCGAAGGAGCTTGACCCGGCGGAGTTGAGAAAGATGCTCATCCAGAGCAAGAACAATGCTAAATGAACCCATGGAGACGGCGCGGTCTCGTTCGGCCCGGCCTGGCCCGATATGAACACGAAGAATGCATTAGCGAGTAGAATTTTGATTTAATTTTATCAGAAATTGCCTGCTCATATTGTTCGTCATTCCTACTATTATTATTACTGTGTTCAAATGGATCTGTATTTTCGTTGCTACGTTATTATTATTAAAATATAGTACTAGTATTAAAATTCAATATTTTGATCAATTTTACTTTTCATGTTCTAGAAGTTTCCGTATTAAAGTGAGTTACTTTGCCTTTGGTTTTCAATTGTTTTTCATGTGAAACATTTAGGTTTAAATGAGTTACTTTGCCTTCGGTATGGAGTTGATTATGATTTTCAATTTTATTGAAAAAGTGATGTGTTTTGTAAACAAGAGTGAAGTAAAATCATGTTAAGAGTGATGTGTTTTGTAAACAAGAGTGAAGTAAAATCATGCTAAGAGTGATGTGTTTTGTAAACAAGCGTGAAGTAAAATCATGTTATGAGTGATGTGTTTTGTAAACAAGAGTGAAGTAAAATCATGCTAAGAGTGATGTGTTTTGTAAACAAGAGTGAAGTAAAATCATGCTAAGAGTGATGTTTCTTGTAAACAAGAGTGATGTAAAATCATGCTAAGAGTGATTTGTTTTGTAAACAAGAGTGAAGTAAAATCATGCTAAGAGTGATGTGTTTTGTAAACAAGAGTGAAGTAAAATCATGCTAAGAGTGATGTGTTTTGTAAACAAGAGTGAAGTAAAATCATGCTAAGAGTGATGTGTTTTGTAAACAAGAGTGAAGTAAAATCATGCTAAGAGTGATGTATTTTATAAACAAGAGCGAAGTAAAATCATGCTAAAAGTGAAATTTAGGGAAATTATTTGTACAATCTGAAGCAACGAGGAATTGTGTCGAAGCGTTGTACAAAATCATTTGCAACAAAATCGAAACCTAGCAAGAGAAGAGTCCGAAGAAAAAACATTGATGCTCCAGGGAAATCCAAAGCCCTCAATGAACGATAAAGATGAAATATCTAGTAAGGGTAAATGTGAAGAATGAGAAGACCGGTAGGAAGAATCAATCTATTGGAAACAGGAATCTATATAATCTATGGATTGTTAAAACAAATTGTTGAATGATGAGAGAGAAAGTTAAGAAGAAGTGTTGAAGTCAAGTCGTAAGAACATGTGAGTCAAAAGTTGAAGTAAAAGTTTGTTCCTCACCTCCTTTGCCCGCGTAACTGATTTAAATCTAATAATGTAATTTCCAAAAATACCCTTGACCTATTTTGTATTATTAAATTAAATAATATTTGTTCCATTAAGATGTGTGGCTGAGATTTGTTCTCTAGTTATACACTTAAAATTAGTTATATCTTTATCACTAACCTATATATATATAAATATATATATTTCTGGGTTAGGTTACAGTTTTTCCGGCCCTTTTTCTTTCTAACTCTCTGTTCTACACTCTCATGTTTCATAACCTCTTTCCTATTCCCAAACGGTGAGTTGCCCTAGCCTATCCCCTTGTTCACATGACGTGGAGGCTTAGGGTTTCCAAATAAAGGATGATCTTACTTCAGGCTCAAAAGGTGTAACTAGCGGGTGCCTTTACATTGAGGCAGGTTCATCTGATTCAAAAGAATTTGGCTCAATTGGTTATTACTTATTGCCTTTAGTCCTTGCTAACCTATGTCATTTCCCCCTGAGCATCAATGGCAGCCTCTATATATTTATATTTTTAGTAGAAAGTGTTCTACTTTGGCTTCTGACTCACATTATAGAAGGCTTCATAGAGGGATTAGATTAAAGCTACTTCTATCTTTCTCACATCTTCCAAGCAGATTTTGGTTTATTAAAGATGGAAAACTCACAAATCAACATGTATCCTCTCTTCAATCACTCTTACTAAGGGAATCTTGCCTTTATTTTCTTAAATTAGTTCTTATTTAAAACACATAAAGCAAAACACTAACAGAAGACTCCTAGCTAAATAAAACGCAACTTTGACACTAACTACACCAACTGTTTCTCCCCTCCAACTTCATTACAACTTGTCCTCAAGTGACTTGATGAAGTGGCAAACAGGGTAGTTGGTGTCAAAAGTAGGAAAACAAACTTCTCACACTTAGACCAAGTAGTGGGCTAAGTATGAGATGATTAGACAGAAAAATCAAAACTGCAAAAACAAACATTGTAACACAAACTTCTCACACTTAGCCCATGCATGGTCTAAGTGTGGGAAGGATACAAAACAGACATAAACATAGTGGTAAAGAGAATGGATAAAGTTCTCACACTTAGACCAGGCACTGTGCTAAGTGGGAGAAGAAAGAAAAACATAGGCAGGAGCATGCGATCAAGCTTAGCAGGGGCATAATCAGAAACTATCTCGCGAGGAGTCGGTCACCGTTTATTACAAAGAAACTTCTCACACTTAGACCAAACAGAGGACTAAGTGTGAGAAGATCACAAAATTCATCAACCATCAAATATACACAGGCAGGAAGCAGCATGATCAAGCTTAAAAAGCTAAAACTTGAACCAAAAATAAAGTTTACCTGGTTCGGCTAGCTTAGTTCTTTTTCTGGCTCCGCGGGAGCCAAAGTGCCTGGTCCTCTTTGCTGCAGATGAGGCAAAATCTGCAGAGGGTGGTTGGCTTCCTTTTCCTCGATGTTCCCGCAAGATTAGTATTCTGCACATTCTGTTGAGGTATACTTTGTCCTACTGCTGAGACCGCTGGTGAGGGTTGGTTGGATGATTGAGTCTCCCTGTCCATCCAAGAGATGACTCTATCCACCAAGTCGACCATTTTGGTCATTTGCTCCCTTTGAGCCTTCAGTATGGCATTTTGCTCAGCATTCTCTGCTATCAGCAAGTTCACTGTGTCCTCCATTTGGTTCCTCCATTCATCAGACGCAGCTACCCCCTCCTCGTCTGTCTCTGTCAGGTCGAGAATCTCCCGAATTGGATCTTTCTGGGGTGCCTTGTTCGTCTCCTCTGCAGGAACTCGCAGTGGCTCCTCAGCTTCATGTTTCTCCTTTGATTTCTCCTCCTCCCTCGCCTCAGTTTCTCGCATCTCCTTAATTACTTCAGCGGCGATTTCTTCGTACGTCCGATCCGGTTTCTTCCTCCCCTGGTTTTCCTCTACTCCTGCTTCATTGTTTGTGCTGAATCGGAGTGAAGTCGACGATGTAGGGCTTGTCTGGGTACCTGATTG
Organism: Salvia splendens; assembly: GCF_004379255.2. Classification (NCBI taxonomy): domain Eukaryota; kingdom Viridiplantae; phylum Streptophyta; class Magnoliopsida; order Lamiales; family Lamiaceae; genus Salvia; species Salvia splendens. The sequence goes on along the minus strand of NC_056044.1, from coordinate 15,249,070 downwards.
TATTGCAGCCTCGCTCGAACTTTCACTCGAGCTTTTCTCCTCTGCAGTGGTTCCAAAATTCCTTAATTTTGACATCACATCTCTGATGATGTCGGAGTACAAGTTGCCAGCAGACGTCTCCAGCGGCTGTGATGTACCCACGTTCGGAATCAGTACTGGTTGTGCAGTTGGAGGCGTTGTGCCTTCAGGTCATGGAGTTGTAGGGATCAACTGAACCTGTCGTCCGGCGGAAGGTTTCTTTGATGCACCGGAGGTGGAGGGTTTGTCCATTTTTTTTTGAAGAGATATTTTGCAGATGGTTGAGGGAGTGAGGATTAGGGTTTGATGTTTTCTTTGAGGATAGGTGGTCTAATTTCTTTGCTGAGATATGAAAGACGGGAGGAAGTACGTTTAGATATGAAAACACGGGAGGAAGGTGAAACGATCTCCGTGACATCAGCGCACAGTAATTTCTTTTTCACATTTTTAACTAAAACCATGCTTAAAAAATTCGAGGATTTATAATATTCCTTTGTTTTTTTCCTTTTTTAGCTTTCTCCCGGGTAAAAGGCAAAAGCGCACAGTAATTTTCTTTTTCACATTTTTAACTAAAACCATGTTTAAAATATAAGGTAAAATTGAAAAGTTTTGTGAAACACTAGTAGACAATCTTCGAGATTCATTTTCAATTAAATCCCTACCACGCTCGTCCAAAAATTTTGAGAATATTTTTGTTGTTTTCTAAAAATAATCTTTGGATATTTTCTTAAAATAAAACAAGAGATAAAAAAAATATTTATTCCAGGATGTAGATAAATTCTCGGGATTCACTTGAACAAGGCTGAGCAAATTTCCGAGAATTTTCCAACAAACACTTTATTTAACTGATCAAGCCGAGTATGCATAGTGGGAATTTCTCCCACTACACATACTACCGAATTATTACTTTCTTTTCTTTTCAAATGAATTGACAAAGAGAAAGTTATAAGATAGGATACTTCCTGAAACTTTGTAGCCCTTAGGATGTGGTGGATCAATTGAGTTGCAAGTTTGCACTTGCTCTTCTGAATTTGACTTGCTTCGATTTCCACCAAGATTTGAGAAATAGTACTTTCTGCCAAGTTAATCATTTTTGTACCTTTGTACTCATGAGTTAGCAGCTTCCATGTCTTTTCACAGTCATCCATCATCTGGTGCCCGTTGCATTTTTCACTGTTGACTGGATCAAATGGATCTGAGTTTCTTTCCAACTTGATCAGCTCAGGAATTGGCGAGCTATTATGGGAATGATCATCAACTGGAGATCCTGAATTAACTTTTCTCTTATCCATCCACCGATTTTTTTGGAGAATCATCGCCATCGTGACAGCCCACTTTTTCTTGTGATTCTTGTACATCCCGTGAATCTTTTTCTTTTCCTTAGGACGTAATCCATAGTTAGGGGGTTTTCTTGTCTTAAGCGGCTCCAGTCATGGTTGTAGCTGCACCCAGTAGATGAATCTTGCAGCTTTTCTTTTTGGCCTTCCCTCCCTTAACTCCGTTTCTTCCTCTTCATAGCAACACCCCTCAGACTTATCGATCACTGGAGGTGGTTTTTGTTCCGGTGCATTTTCTCCTTCCACCGCAGTTGTAGAGTCTTCCACATTCTCACCAAGCACATGCATTTTTCTTGACTGGAGACAGAATAGTGTATTGTCGACTTCCACACTATGCTTGATGGCCTAATCTTCTTTCTCCTGAGGCTCATCATTTCCGTCCTCTAAAGTTTTCTGTAGTGTTTCCTCATCAGTAGGTGTGGTAATTGACTCTTTTATGGTTGATGTCTCTTTCTCAGCTGATTCTGCCTCAACAGCTTCTGTCTCTTCCCATAGTGCCTCTGACTTGTTCTCAGCACTAGATGGTTCTCCTTCATCGGTTTCTTTTACACCTTATTCCTTTTCCCTACTCTCATTCACCTCAGACCTTGCTCTGTTCTCTTGTATCTCCTTCATCATTTCGGTCAATAGAGCGACCTGCCTGATCATGTCGCCCTTATACGTGCGTTGTATTTCCATTACTAGTTATTCATTTGACTTCGTACAACTCCTTATGTTCTGCTGAGGTACAACCAATCCTTTAATCTCCCATTCTGTAGAGTCTGCGTATTGATTCTCGTTCAACGGTGGTTCAGAACTCTGATGAGGTTGAGGTTGATATTGGTCTTGATCAGGACAAATTTGGTCTGGGTAGTAGTGAGTGTTTTGAGTTTGCCAATCCTCATTTGACCGTGTAGGAAGTAATCCCCTGCATCGGAAGGGTAGGTGTGATAAGGATGACTTGGGAATGAAGGGTAATGGCTGGAGTAGTCAGGTTGGTATGTCGGTGGGCTAAATTCATAGCTTTGGAAATCAGGATGAGGTTGGTAATGTGGATCTCCCATTTGCCAATAGGGTGTTTGGGTAGAGATCAGATAGGGCTCTGTATGGTATGGAAAAAGTGGGTACTCTTCTGCTCAGCTCCATTCTCCACAACGTGGGTATTCCTATTGGTACACCTCTACTTGACCTCTAGGGTTCCAACTCGCATTTGAACTCCAGAACTCCCATGTATTCTGGCGGTGGCTCACTTGATCAGTCTGGAAATGGGGTTGGATTGGAATGACTAGATGTTTTCTTGACTCAATCATCAACTGGAGGGTTTCCTCTAGCTTGTCAATTCGGCTCTTCAGTAGATTATCCTTGTCCTCTGTGGGAGTACTCTTCACTTCCTCTTGCAGTGTGGCCACTGATGTATCATCGTACTCCCTTTTTGCATTTAGAAGCTTTTCCAAGATAATCTTGGCCTTACTCAGCCTTAGTTTGTAGAAACTTCCTCCACTTGACAAGTTCACTAGATCCTTGCTCTTTGCATCCATTCCATCGTAGAACTTTGAGTAGACCTCCACTTCCATCAGATTGTGATTTGGGCATGTGTCCAGAAGACCTCTGTATCTGTGTCAATATTTGCTCAAGCTCTCGCCGTACTCTTGAGTAGCCTCTCTGATTTCCCTTCGGAGTGCGTTTGTTTTTGCTGCTGGAATAAATTGGTTTAGGAACTCCATTTTGAAATCTGCCCATGTCTTGATGTTGTTGGGTTCCAATCCTCTATACCAGACATCTGCTTCGCTCTTCAGAGAGAGGGGAATGATTCTCAGCTTGAGATCCTCCTCACTTGACCCCTCTGGTCTTTTCTGCACTCTGCATATTTTGTGCAAATCACGAAGGAAATCAATCGGGTTCTCCTCACTGGTTCCCAAAAAGGTCGGTAAGATGGCTAGCACTTATGGGTTCACATACACCGCTTCCTGCCCCTGAGTGACAGATATGGCAGATGTCGGCTCATTCACCGATTCGGCATAGAGTAAACCTATCTCCAGATTATATTTCTGATCATCCTCCATGGTAGGTTCGTCCTTGATTTCCTCCTTGTCTGGGGTGGCTATTGACTCAAGCGGACTCACGGAGGTGATGTCCTCACTTTTTTCACAGTTGGGTTCCGAGTCGATTGGTGTAGTGGGCGGTGATTCGTCTTGCACAGTCTGTGGCTCCACTCTCTCTTCTCCCTATATCTGCCTTCTGGACTCGGTGCCTTCGAACTGGGATAAACAAAAAATAACAAAAGGCTTATTTACAAAATTTAAACTAAAATTCTTAAATAAAACCTGAGACGCTCCGCCCATCTATGTGTTCTCTTGCTCCAGTGGCTCCCTTGGTTCACACCAGCATGGAAAATGCTTGATCCACATAGATAAGGACATTGATTCTTCACTGTTGTTTGTCCGAGTTGTCTCTCTACTGAAATAAAATAAAGAAACAAAGAAAATATTAACGATATTTACACCCAAGGTGTCTCACAACAAATGTAGGTAAACGCCATCATCCCCGGCAACGGTGCCATTGGAAAAACTACGATTTTCCCTTGTCTTCACTTTCATCATTTTCGTTTATCGTTGTGGCTTGCTCAAGTTGAAAGGATCGAACTGATCCAGCCAGCCTATACGTGCCTGCTACCTGGAAACTGCAGATGAGTGGATCCAATGAAAGCTCGGGCTGATCAACTCAACTCAGAGTCGACTTGAGTGAGATAAACTGAAGAACTAAGAAAATGAGTTCTCATAACCTTAACCCACAAATACTATTAACTAGTATAGGGAAGTAAGGATCGATCCCACAGAGATGAGGTGTTTAGCATTTGTTTGCGAGACACGGAATGGGAATGGCTGCGGCCACGCTTCTAGGGGGTGGGTTAAGTTAACTACTTGACTTGAGACATTAAAACCTACTAAACTGATCGACTCATGAAAATTTAACTAGTCTACTTGATCAACTTAACTGAACTTTCCATATTTGGACAAACAGCATAAACGTGGGACTGTCATCCCCTACAAAGTGTAAGATAAAGTAAAAACTTTTTAACAACTTCATCTTCTTCACAAAATCAACATGGAAAATAGATCAAAGAACAGATCTGAGAAGAACTATGAAAAACTAAACACCGTAACGACTCATAAAATTAAATCTACTCCTAAAATCTAAACTATGACTACGTAAACAAGAAACTACCCTATAATCATGCAGAAATAAAACAGTAGCTACTAGATCTAAACATCTTAATACAACTCATACATAAAATATCAGACCAAATCAAAACACAAAGAAACATTTCGAGCTTATACAAGTATCAGAAAACAGAAGTCGAAAGCATATCAGAAACATCATGCATGAAACAGGACATATCAACAAGGATCGAAATCAAAGCACTGAAATTACTAAATTTAAAACATCAAGAGTCGATAACATCAAAGGTAATCTGAAAACAAACAACGAAAGCAGTAAATTGTTTCATCGCTTCTTCTCGAAGTGGAATAGCAAGAACAGAAAGCTAAAAGTGCAGAAACTACCACCAAATGCCAACTAACTAAACTAAAACAAGATCTAGTGTGTGTGCGCAATGGGAATCAAGAATATGAAGTAAAAGAGCTCCGATTTTAGCCCTAAAAGAGAGCTGAATTCCTAAAGATATTCTAACTAAGAGTGTTCTTGAGACCCCCCTTTCTAACTATGGTTGGGACTCCTTTCTTCATGTGTTGGGCTTCCTTTATATAGAGAGGCGTAGGGCTCTGATCCCTAGGGTACCATCCTCTCTGAAATGTCGTTCTTGCCCTTCACATTTTGTGGTGGGGTCTCTCGCTCTATCTTCCATGTGGAACTCCTGCTGCCTCAACTTGATTTCTGACTTGATCAACTCAATGCTGTAGTTTTTGCCTTCTTTTCTTGATCCGTTCGTCCGCCCATCTGATTAGTTCTTTCTTCTAAAAATGGCGGATTTCACATACCTGGGTCAAAAACAGACGTTAGTTCATGGGTTTGAGTGTAGTTTTGCTATAGAACACATGCATTAAACGAGCCTCATCAATCGTCATCTATCTGGTCAACCATCTCTGCTGGTTCTTCTTCTTGCCTTATTGGTAACTCTGGAGTTGGTTCCTCTATGTTATCCTTCTCTTCGTCACTGCTCGTGCCTAGATTAGACAATGCTGTTGATAGGCCAGAACGGGTGGTGACGAGTATCGAACCTCGTGGAAGTATTATCGATCTCCACTGCTCAAAGTTTGAGCTTCTTCTCATAAGCTGAAAAACAAAAGAAAAGGAAAAAATATGAGCAATATATACACCAAAGCATCACACACAAATGCATAAAAGAACGTCATCTATCCCCGGGAACGACGCATTTGAAAGAGTGAGAGGTCAGTTGTTAGGTTTGTTGGTGTAATCAACTGGTCAGGAGGAGACTCCTAACCTAGTCGAGCCGTTGGTACGATGACCTAAAACCTCTTGGTATCAATAATTTCCTCAACCCACTTCTACTGGCTAGTATAGCGAATGTAAGGGTCGAATTCCACGGAGATAGATGGATGCAAGTTGGGATTTGTTAGGATTGGTATACTGAAAAGCATATTTCGAGCATGTTGCACGGATAGAATTGCTTGTATACAATAAACTCTACAATCCACTTTTAACCCAAGGCGAGAAGAAATAATTTTATCGCATTGGTGTTTGCTTATGCATTTATAAGTTGTTTCTCAAACATTTAAATGTATAAGAAGCAAATAAGTCTAATTCTTCTGCATAGTAGACTGGTCGTGAACGACGTTCACAGAAGGTGACTCAGTCGGTCCTTTGTAGAAGAGAAATAGAATTTCACAACCTAGATAGGCTTTGGCTACCTATCGTGAAAGGTTGCAGTGTCAGTCTGCATGTTTCCTTACCTTAGGAAATAAACGACACTGGTGTGGTATAGCACTGAAGGATCTAACAGTTGAGATAAGTCTTTCTTGCTATTTACTGAAAGACGAGGTCTCGGTGATTGTTATTTCTTAATCATTGTTGACATAACATTGAGCATACGATATTGATTATGCACTACTTTGATTTATCAAATGGTGCAGATTTTTCGCAATCCAAGAATCCTGGTATCTTGGGTAGTGGTGATCAATGTCTAGAGGTGCTAGTATTGTTATTGCAATGAATCGTGTGCTGGGTGAGTCCAGTTTGATAATATCCTCAAGAGGTATTCGAAAAAGGTTTTATTATTCAGAAACCCGGCCGGTTGGAATTTATTCCAGAATAATAAATAAAGATTTTGAACTAGACAACTCTTGGAAAAAGATATTAATTAATTAAAGTCAAATAGCAGACTTAAATTAATTAATGGATATTTATATCTTAAACACGGGAAATAATAAATTAAAGAGGTAAAGCCCGGATTACTCGTAATTTGGGATTGGACGGGCAGTCAATATTATTATTCTATAGTGGATGATAATAATATTCTATTGGACTTGTATTAAATTGGGGCTCAAATTAATTAGTAAAAGTCCAACAGGTTTGGCCCAAGTCCAACCTCCATGGATCCCTAATCTGGCCCATCATAACTCTATATAAAGGAGACTAAATAGAAGACAAAAAAAAAGATGGTGATTTTACTCTTAATTTTCGTGCTCCCCAGTGGGAGTGGACGAAAAATCGGTTTTTGAGAAAACTGATATTCTGTCTTCCTTCTAGTCAAGCCTTTTTCGATTATGACAAGCTTTGCCCACCCAAAGGTCATTATCTGAGTTCGGGATACAGATTAGAAAATTCGTGGTTGAGTAGGAAGAACATCACGTGGAGAAGGCGCAAGCAATCGTCGATTCTTTGGAGAATCAGATCTGTAATCCTAAACCGTAGAATATCATGAATTAGGATTTTAATTCCTTAAGCATGATTTTTTTGCGTTCTTGTATGCAATTCAATGTTTTACATGTGAATTATTTAATCCCATAATCGGTCAAATAGATCCATATGTATGATTTATTTGTGAATGCATGTCTTCCGCTGTGCAAGGGGCACCAAACCCCAGCAATTGGTATCAGAGCCAATTTTTAGCTCTGATTATGTAGATTAATTTCATGTTATGTGAATTGCTTGAATGTATGAGTTTCTTTGTTGGTTCGTGTGGATTATTTATCTTATCACAATAACGAAGAATGGTTATACGATGACGTTGCCGAATTGGCAAGCCACGCCATCGAGAATAGCTGGGATGCGTTGGAAATTAATTCTCCACACACATCACTAATTAATGTAATCATTACTTGGTAATTAATACATGTTGAATCAATTCGTACACAATTGTACGTGATTTGAATCAAATCAGAATTCGATCGTTGTGTGGCCGAGGACGGTGGTTTGCACAATTGCACATGTGCATCGCCGGCGGCTGCAGATACGACAGGAACGGCAGCGGAGACTACCGGTGATCCGGCTCGGGGCGATGATGCAGCAACGTTGTCAACATAGAGACGACGCAGCGTCAGGTGCGTCCTCGAGAGCAGACGGACAGCAACGCAGCAGCAAGGCGGCGGCGAAGTCGACGTCGCAGCAGCGATGACGTCTCAGCAGCAGCGCCAGAGATGCAGCAGCACGTTGATGATAATGGTCACGCAGGCAGCAGCGCCGATTTTCGAGTGGGAGCCCTTCTCGGGCAGTTTCCGGGCTCGGAGAAAGCTGTTGTCGCAGCCACTGCGAAGGCGACGTCGCACCAGCGACGACGCAGCAACAGCAGCTGCGCCGGAGAAGATGCAGCAGCGGCAGCGGCTGCGGGTTCAGTTGGAGTCCAGCCGAGCCATGCAAGGTTTGGTCAACAGTTAGGGTTTCCTAAATTCTTGGAACTAACTTTGGATTTAATTCAAGATATGATTTTGGAATAATATTTGAATATATCTTAGGTGGATTATCTAAAATTTAATTTTTAATTAAATTATGGATTAAATTTGGATTTTGTCCTTATTTTATGGATTTAGATATATTTAATTATATCTGGAGAAATCCTAGATAAATTTGGATAACAATTAATTTTATTGTCTTATGGATTTATATAGATTTAATTCTATGTGAATAAATCCTAGATAGACTAAGATAAACATTAATTAAGTTTATCCATATCTTGTAGATATTGGTAGATTTATATCTATCTAGAATATATCTTAGTAGATTTGGATGATTAAAATCCATGTTTATCTTTATCTTGTGGATATTTATAGAATTAATTCTATTTAGAAAATATCCTATTAGATTTAGATAATTAAATGTATCTATATCTTATAGATATTGATAGATTTATATCTATCTAGAATATATCTTAGTAGATTTAGATAATTATTAATCCAGTATTGTAATTATCTTTTGGATTTAAGATAGATTTAGTTCTATCTAGTTAAATCCTAGTTGAATTAATTAATATTAATTCTAGTTTATCTTAATTTTATGGATATAAATAGATTTATTTCTATTTAGAAAATATCCTAGATAAATTTGGATAATACAAGATAATCCCTTTTTTTTCTAATTGGATTTTTGATAAAATTAATTTTATCTAGAATAAATCCTAATAGATATGATATATTCTAGGTTCTTATTCTAAATAATCTAAGATTTCTTTAAATCTTGGAATGATTGGGTTTTATCTTCGTCTTATGGATTTGGAGAAATTTGTTTTTATCCTGAAATATCCTGGTAAGATTTAGATAATGATAATATAAGGTCAGTTTTATCTTGAATTTTAGGATTTGATTTTACCCCTGTAAAATCTAGAATAATCCTAAGAGGATTTAGATAGATTCAACTCTATCTAGATAAATCCTAAATTAATTTGGATAACCATTATCCAAGATAAATTTTAACAAATCTGAAATTCCTATTTTGGATAAGATAAGGGATTAATTATTTAATTCCAATAATTATCCAGTGAGATTAATTACCATGAATTAAATGGACTTATCTGTTTATTTGGTGTTAATCTGGTTTAAGTGGATTATCTGCCTTTTCTGCTTATGTGATAATTATGCAAAAACCATGTTTAAAATGACTAAGCGATAATTACAACAGTGCGTTGTATATGGTCTCCATAAATTGGTCTATATATGAAGCAGTTTCTAATATTATCGCGACCCACCTTAGTGGGAGCAATAATCCTACGAAATAGCAAGTTCATAAGATTAGACTTCTTAATAGTAAATTGTTTAAACTAGAAGCGAGTTTCTAATATTATCGCGACCCACCCTAGTGGGAGCCATAATCCTGTGAAATTGCAAGTTCATATGTTTAAACATATTTATAAGATAGCTATGGAATTTTGTTAGTGGCGTACGACCTTCCCTAGAAGGAGTATCAAAACAGAAATGAAATTCCTAGATGCAAATATTTATGGTAAATGCTTAGGCAATATTTGGCGGCCATGCCACCTTAGTGGTCTCTGGACTATCCGTCGATATTGTGACCAGGAAATTGTTGGAATCCGAATTTGTATGACCTCCCTAGAGGCGTACTTATTTTGGTTTTGGCAGCTGCGAGATACATAAATTGTTTTGTGGTTGTTTGCAATTATGTATTAAGCATAGTATGTGATAAATATTTTTATTTCTTCTTAGCCAAATTCTTAATAATGTCTGCGAACCTTAATGAAATCAAACTCGAAGGCCAAAATTATGTAGACTGGAAATATTAAATGGATAAGATTCTCATTGCTGAAAACTTAAAGTTTGTACTCACCAATTCATGTCCTCCATTTCCTCGACAAAATTCTATAAAGAAAGTCCAAGAATGCATTTCATGGATGTACTTGACAAGTTCTTTGAGATAGAAGGTCAAACTACTTTCTTTTAAGTAGTAAGACACGTCTTGGTTTATATTGATGAAAGAGGGATATCCAATGAGGACGTTGTCCAGATTCTGTTGAAACATCCAAAAGAGATAGAATGTTTTGAGGAATCTTCTGATTCAGTTACTCAAATAGTTTCTACACTCAGTTCATCGCCAAATATAATAGGAAGTGATTATATGAAGGTTAGTACTTAAAAGTTGGAAACCTTCTACATGATATTCACTTTATTACTAATAGAGGAAGATATCATGATAGATGACAAATTCGTTAAAGTTGCATCTTTCCTATGTCTTAGTTCAATCGAACAGAAGACTAGTAATGGAAAGAGGGAAGAGCTGAATTGTCATCAATGTCTGCTCAAAACAAGAAAGACAAGAAAAATTTTGGTGAAAATGGAAAGAGAAGATGCATTGTGAGTCGGATTGACCTCTTCTACAGAAGGACAATGACTTAGATAGCAATGCAATTTCTAAAAGAGAGATCTAGATCCAGTTGGGCAGTTGTTGCAGTGGGAGCTATTTATTTATGCTCACTTTATTGTTTTGTTTTGATGTTAGAGATTTTGTTTTATTGGTATAGTCTTGTTTAGAATGAATTTATATTCAGTTTCTAAACTCATTTATGATTCTACGATGTTCAATTTCATTTTATAATGCTTGCATTATTGAGAAATGTGGATTGAATATCAATCATGGTACCATAGAAAAACAAATTATACATCATAGTATCTAAACAATGTAATTGCAACAAGATTGAGTTTAACACAACAATTCAACTTCTTATACAATGAACAATAAAGTATTTATGGCACTTAGACTTAAGGCCAAGAAAGTACTTAGTAATTGTTCAAACTGATTTTGTCTAACTCAAATGACTATCGAGATTTTAACAACTTGCTTGTTAAATAGCTTGAAGGTCAAGAAAGTCTGGTTGATGCACTAAAAGTTAGAATCCTTTGGTGGTTCAAGGGATTCAGAATACTTATAGAGATGCAACATAGAAAGACTAGTAAGTCTCAATGGTTTATACCATGGGAGACGAGCAAATGAGTTAAGATCAGTAGTGGGAGTTAAATCCTAGTTGACTACTCCAAGCATTCTTCTAAAGAATGGGATAGTCATATAAGAAGATATCGAAGTCTCTCGAAGACAAGTTCGATAAGTGAACAGTTTTACTCAATAGCACCTTATCATTGATGGGATATACGTTGGAAACAACGAGTTATACCTTAAAGAAACTACCATAACATCACTACCTTCTACAACACACGAGTTGTGGACTAGAGGTAAGTTTAGTCCAGCACATCTCAAGGTGTGGAGTTATTCCAAGACATGTTTTGGAAAAGGTATCCAAGTAATTGGAGTTGTGTACTGAGGTATGTTTTAAGGTTGTCCCAAATGATAGAAAAGGTACAAATTCTATAATCTTCCACGCAAGATAAGTGTTTGTTTACACGAATACTAGATTCTTTCATGAAGATTATGTGAAGAACTACAAGCCTAACAAGCATGATAATTCTCAAGATAATGAGAATATATATTTTCCATCTTAACCAAGAAGTCATACCATTAGAAACTTATGCACTAAGAAAATCAACTTTTGTACCTAAGATTGTAAGAGTCGTGTCGTAGTGGGAGCGTTCTTTGCGAACATAATAAGTTCATGGGTCTAGAAGAGTCTTAAGACTCAGTCTTAGATCAACTTGAACATAATCCCTGTAACTACAAGGACGCAATGACTTATTCAGATAATCATTCTTGATAAGATGATAGATTTTGAATAACAATCTTAAATAGACAAGAATGTTTGTAAGACTTGCGATACTACCCATAGACTATTTCAGTCAGTGGGAGCTAGTGGACCTGCAAGTGTAAGCATGGATCTCAAAAGGCTAGAATAATGGCAAAGGGTTATACCCAGAGAGAATTATATTCTCGTCTGCTATTTTTGCCTAAGTCGATCTATATATTGTCTATTGTAGCCTACATAAATTAGGATGTATGTACTATGATTGTCAAGACATGTTTCTTTGAGTAGAAGTCTTGAGGAGATCATCTGCATGGAACATCTTAATGGTTATGTAATACAGGGCAAGAAAGTTGAAAGTGCACTATATTTGGTATTCTTGGTACTCTACGATGATAACATCTATAAAAGTTGATAAACAACTAAGAGGGTTATCTAGCGTAGCAAACTGGTCGTCTACCCAGTTTAAGGATGATGGATTTAAGATAATCTAGTTACATTCTAAGCATCTATGTCATTAGATTGCTAGAAAAAGAATGTATGTTTTCTTAAAGAATCCTACATCTACACAATACTTAGACACTTTAGCATTGAAAATTCCAAGAAAAGGTTTTTCTTTTTTCTAGACGGAATTATTTTGTCTCTAGTCAAGTGTTTTTCGACATTGAATGAGATCAAGAAGAATGAGACAAGTTCCATAATCGGAAGTCTCATGTATGCTATGATGTGTATTAAGTTAGATATTAGTTTTGCCGTTGGCATAGAAGCATGATATCATTTTAACCATGGCCAAGGACATTGGATTGGGTAAAGAATATACTATAGTACTTGAAGAAGACTAAACGGTATGCTCTAGTTTACCAGATATCCATGTTATGTCCTTTAGGTTACATCGACTCGATTTTATAATTGATCGGTGATCGAGTCATCCTCCGACTATGTGTTCACTCTAGGAGTTGAATACTGAGACATGAAGGAGTGTTGATCAAATCATAGACTCTATCATGAAAATTACAAGTGTGGTTTCATCGGAAACTACTAAGGTAGTTGTTCATCTCAGTAATTTCCTAATAGCTTTGACCGTGATTCCGAGTATGTGTATGAGTATTATATTTTGTTATAATTACTCTAGTCATACGTCTAACTCGAAGGAAACACGATCTGATAAAGTTAAGCAATCACATAGAGATGAAGTATGAAATTAATTAAGGATTAAGTGCGCAGCAAGACGTTATGGTTTCCAAGATATCATCAGAGAACAACCTGGCAGAACTTTGACTCAGTCGGTCCTTTGTAGAAGAGAAATAGAATTTCACAACCTAGATAGGCTTTGGCTACCTATCGTGAAAGGTTGCAGTGTCAATCTGCATGTTTCCTTACCTTAGGAAATAAACGACACTGGTGTGGTATAGCACTGAAGGATCTAACAGTTGAGATAAGTCATTCTTGCTATTTACTGAAAGACGAGGTCTCGGTGATTGTTATTTCTTAATCATTGTTGACATAACATTGAGCATACGATATTGATTATGCACTACTTTGATTTATCAAATGGTGCGGATTTTTCGCAATCCAAGAATCCTGGTATCTTGGGTAGTGGTGATCAATGTCTAGAGGTGCTAGTATTGTTATTGCAATGAATCGTGTGCTGGGTGAGTCCAGTTTGATAATATCCTCAAGAGGTGTTCGAAAAAGGTTTTATTATTCAGAAACCCGGCCGGTTGGAATTTATTCCAGAATAATAAATAAAGATTTTGAACTAGACAACTCTTGGAAAAAGATATTAATTAATTAAAGTCAAATAGCAGACTTAAATTAATTAATGGATATTTATATCTTAAACACGGGAAATAATAAATTAAAGAGGTAAAGCCCGGATTACTCGTAATTTGGGATTGGACGGGCCGTCAATATTATTATTCTATAGTGGATGATAATAATATTCTATTGGACTTGTATTAAATTGGGGCTCAATTTAATTAGTAAAAGTCCAACAGGTTTGGCCCAAGTCCAACCTCCATGGATCCCTAATCTGGCCCATCATAACTCTATATAAAGGAGACTAAATAGAAGACAAAAAAAAAAGATGGTGATTTTACTCTTAATTTTCGTGCTCCCCAGTGGGAGTGGACGAAAAATCGGTTTTTGAGAAAACTTATATTCTGTCTTCCTTCTAGTCAAGCCTTTTTCGATTATGACAAGCTTTGCCCACCCAAAGGTCATTATCTGAGTTCGGGATACAGATTAGAAGATTCGTGGTTGAGTAGGAAGAACATCACGTGGAGAAGGCGCAAGCAATCGTCGATTCTTTGGAGAATCAGATCGGTAATCCTAAACCGTAGAATATCATGAATTAGGATTTTAATTCCTTAAGCATGATTTTTGTGCGTTCTTGTATGCAATTCAATGTTTTACATGTGAATCAATTAATCCCATAATCGGTCAAATAGATCCATATGTATGATTTATTTGTGAATGCATGTCTTCCGCTATGCAAGGGGCACCAAACCCCAGCAGGATTGTGGTGATATTCTAGAAGGGTTGGTTAGCTATCACGCTTTGGGTTGAGTTTTACCTAGTGCGTAAACTTAAAGGACCTATATTCTACTGACCAGTGAACGGGTGAATCTTGGCTTGAGACTGTGTACATAAAAGGTGTGAGATAAAGTAGTTCTGGTACATGTAAAAAGTAGGGGTTACTATAAATGGCTAAACAGAATAATAGAAAATATTTGGTGGTTCAGGACTGCACTGTCAGGTCTGCAGGGTGTTCAGAAAAGTAAAGGACAAAAAGTAAAAAGGAACTAAAAGTAAAAGTGGTCGACAAAAGCAGAAAAGGACGTTATCTTCTTCACCAAGCTAAACAGAAACGCAGCAAATTCACGAACTCCATTAACAACTTCACAGAAAGTACGCTACTGATTGAAATTGAAATTTATATTTAGATTAAAAGATTAAGACCGTAAATCCTAAATTATGCTACTACTGAACATGCAAGGTGGCAGAACTGACTCGACTAAAATATTTTGTATTTTTCTCCAGATTTACCACTTGAACACTTGAGAAATTACACAAGCAAACTAGATCTAACTTAATAACTAGAAAGCAGGCTCGAACGTACTAAAATTACTCTAAACTACCAACTCTACCAATTACTCTAAATTGCTTAGATCTAACAAATCTAAGCAAGAACGAAAACATTACGGCTAAGAGGTAAACGAAAATAAAATCAAACTTCATGAAGATCAAATCCAGGTGAAACACTTCGTAATCCAAAAGATAACTGGAAATAGCAAAGGTTCAAAACGAAACAACAACTAAAATTTAACTACGAAAGCGATTAAAGATTGTTTTGCCCCTCGGACGGTGGAACGGTGTTTCGACTACTAGGATGGTAAACTGGAACGGTGGCGAACTCTCTCCGGCGTGTTGCCGGAGTCTTCAAGTGATCATAACTGGTGGCGAGGCACGAGAAGTGTAGGAGCTAGTCTCCACTGCTGCTGGAACTAGAGTTATCCGAGAGAGAAAGTGAGTTGATGAATGAGTCCTCCCTCTCTCTCCAAGTGACCTTCTATTTATAGGGTGACTTGCCCTCAAATTTAGGGTTGTTCTCCTTGTGCATTGTCGCTTTTGCCCCCATCAAATACTTGGTGTTTTCTACCAATCCTTCCTTCTCCATCTCGAGCCTTTTGGCATGCATCCTGGTCAGTATTATACCCTTCTGGCGTTCTTTCTCATTTGAATCCCCCGGTCTTTTTCCTACTGGCTTGCACCCCTTTTTCCTGCACAGCTGAGCAACTTTCTTGGAGATAATGCATGTTAAGCTCACATACTGACCAGTAACCAATGCCTAGAATACGACTTATCACGTTATATGTTTAAAGTATTGTTTGTTGGGGTTGTTCGAAACAGAGGTTGACAAATAAAAAGGAAGATTTTGTAAATTCAAGTTCTAAAATGCTCATGTATGTATTGAATGAAAGAGAAGTTGGAGTTGGGGTGGAGTATACCTTAGGCCGATTTGAAATTGTGGGAAAAAGATGAATCAAATGGGCCGGAGTATACCTTCGTTAGTTATGATCTGTACACAGTGGTTGTACCTATTTGATTGAGTAACGAATTGTGGGAAACATTATATAGAAATTGGATGGAATTACTTACGGATTTGATTGCTTGAACAACTGTAACTTGTCTCTGTCCTTGAACAACGTCTCTGTCCTTGAACAAAAATGGTGGAAGTGTTAAGTGTATGATTTGGAGTGTTTGCATAAAGTAGAATTGGTAAGAATGGGGTGATTGTACCGTGAATATGAGGGTGCGAAAAATTAGGGGGGATTAGAGCATCCACAATAGGAATAGCCCAGCAATAGCCTAGCCACAAACTCCTCCTGCCACATCATCAACACTAAAAATCCTCCTGCCACATCATAAATAGCTCATCCACATCAATAACCACATCACTCAAAATTATATAAAACAGATAATTAACAATCACACAAAATACGCAATTTAATTTACGAGACATACGAGAAAAATCAATAATATTAATAAAATTTAAAAAGTACATTAATTAAAAAAATTACATAATTAACAAAAAAACTACTGCCGTGCAGTCCTCCGCGCCCATAACTCTTCAATTAAATCCTTTTGGAGTCGAATATGAGCCTCCGTTTGGCGCATGTCGGCATGTGCTTGGAGACGGCCGTCTTCATCGTGAGGTACCCCACTCCGTACATTGGGGGCGGCCACGCCGTGTCTTGGACCGGCTTCATTATCATCGTTGGCCCAATCAGTCAGTTGTACACCTTCATCTTCGACAATCATGTTGTGCATGATAATACAGGCGTACATTATATCTGCAATGCAGTCGACATGCCACAAACGCGTTGGCCCCTTAACTGCCGCCCATCGAGACTGGAGCACACCAAATGCGCGATCCACGTCCTTGCGCGCCGACTCCTGCCGTGCCGCAAAGTAGGCCTTCCTCTCATCTGATGTGCATCGGATCGTCTTCACAAAGACGGGCCACCTAGGGTATATCCCATCCGCCAAGTAGTAGCCATATCATGCCGGTTGCCGTTGGCGACAAAACTGATGGCCGGATCGACACCCTGACACTGCTCGTTGAAAAGTGGCGATGAGTTGAGGACGTTGAGGTCGTTGTTCGAACCGGCTATCCCAAAATACGCATGCCAAATCCACAGCAGGTAATCAGCTACGTCCTCGAGGATCATCGTGGGATTCTTTCCCTTGTAGCCGGTCGTGTAGAACCCCTTCTAGGAAGCGGGACAGTTCTTCCACTCCCAATGCATACAATCTATGCTGCCTAACATTCCCGGGAACCCATGCTTCTCCCCGTGCATCTGCATCAGATCCTGGCAGTCTTCGGGGGTAGGGCTTCGAAGGTACTGATCACTGAATACTTCAATCACGCCCTGACAGAAATACTTCATACATTCCAGGGCAGTCGTCTCACCGATGTGGAGGTACTCGTCCCACATGTCTGTCGCGCCTCCGTAGGCCAACTGCCGGATTGCCGCAGTGCACTTTTGAATAGGTGTGTGGCCGGGTCTTCCAGACGCATCGTGCCTGAAGTGGAAATACAGATATCGTTGCTCCAAATCGTTAACAATACGCATAAACAAGGACCTGCTCATCCTAAAACGGTGCCTAAAAAGGTTGGCATTGAACCGCGGCTCCTGTGCGAAGTAGTCTTCGTATAGGCGCTGATGTGCAGCCACGTGATCACGATCAATCACCGCTCGGCGGTGTACCACTGGGCGAGGTCGAGGTACCGCCGGCTGCAAGGCCCTCTGCATCCATTGATCAATCTCACGGTTCGTATAGGCCTCTAGCGCTTCGTTCATTATACGCTCGTACTCCTCAGCATACCCACCACTACTACCACCGGCGTTACTCATTTCTAGGTGTTGATCTTGTACAGAAATTAAGATAGAGAGAGTACTCGTTAAAACAAGTGGTGCGAATGAAAATGACGTGCAAAGCGCGTATATATAGTGTTTCAAAAAAAAATCGCGCTAGGCGATCCGGACGCTGCAATAGCGCCGAGCGGATCGCCCAGCGCACCGCCTAGCGCCACGGGACCGCCGAGCGCTAGGCGGTTTTTAAATCCGGAAATGGCTGGGCGGTTGCAATAGACCGCCAGCGCACCGCCTAGGCGGTGCGCTAGGCGCTATTGTGGATGGTCTTAATTGAGACTAAATCCTAATTAATTAGGTAATTCATGGCAATCATTGGTTGCACTTAATTTTGTGATTAATCACCATGATTGGTATTAATTTGGGTGATTTATTCTTGTGCAGGTAACTGTATTGGGTGGAGGAAGTTGAACAGATTTTTGGAGCAGATTTGAAGCGTAAAAATTTATGCTGGATGCAATTCTAGGTGGATCTGCCGTGAAGAAGAAAAAAATTAAGGAATCCTTAAATTTTAAATTCCTGTGTTTGTTTCGGTTTTTTAATCAAACTGGAAAAGTAAACAGAATCCCCGAGAACAAGAAAAGTTAGTACAACTTTTATGGATTCTGAATCCTAACTTTTCTTAGGTATTCTTTTTCCAGTTTGAGAATTCTTACATATTTAAAGCAATATTGTAGTATAGTTTTATTATTATTATTATTATTATTATTATTATTATTATTATTATTATTATTATTATTATGTTTAAAAAATTAAAATTATAAATCATACTTAATTCCAGTAATAAATAATCATGATTAAAATTATCATAATTATAACTATAATAAAATATAATTATAACTATAATAAAATAACTGTAATTATAGTTACATGGAGTTCATACAAAATAGTATTTATAGCTAGGGTTGGAATCCCAAGAAAAGGGTTCAAAAAATAAGAAATTCGGCTAAAATAGTTAAAACGCCCGGTCGAGCGTTTTGGACATGTGAAATCGCCCGGTCGGGCGAACTCTCTGGACTCCGCCGCTGCTTTGTAAAACGCCCGGTCGGGCGTTTTGGGATGGTGAGTTCGCCCGACCGGGTGTTCCGTCTCCCTCCTCCATTGCCCTCCGGATGAAGTTTGAAACGCCCTCCCGAAGCTTTTGTCTCATGGATCTCGTGACGGGCCTTCCGGGCAGCCTAAGGGGAGTCGTGGTCGCGTTCGCCTTGGCCTTGGACCTCCCGTTCGTGTCAGTTTATATCCGACGTCGAGTAGTCGCTCAAGCATGGTAAGAAGAAGGTAGCGAAAGGGAGGTCCAGATCAAGAATGATTCAAAATCGAAATTTGATTAGGAGTTTGTTAGTAGTTGTTATTTATTTCCATTAGTTATTGTGATTTACTTTCCGTTGTTAAGTAGTTTTCCTTTCCTAGTAGTTGAAGTAGAAGTCTCTTTTGTTTAGTAGTTTTTCCTTTCCAAGTTGAACTAGGAGTCTCAAGTGTATGTACCCTTAGAAGTTGAAGGGGAAATATAGCTTGAAATTTAGTACTCCCTTCGTCCCTTATAATTTATCAACATTTGACCCGACACGGGTTTTAAGATATGTAATAGAAAGTGGGTTGAAAAAGGTAGTATTATGTGGGTCCTACTTTTATATATTAGTTGTATAATAAAATGTGACTGAGATTTTGTTAGGGACGGATGAAAATTGAAATAAGTGACAAATTTTCAGGGAATGAGATAGTAGTATTTTGTTTGGCATCATAGGTGAAGGCATCACAAGAGAAAACTATCGGTCTAAATTTCAAAATGTTTCCACTTTACTTTAGTGCATCTCGATTCTTCAATCACAAGGTTGACGAATTGTTCTCTTATCATTTGATGCGGTGAACATCCCATCTCTCCTATGCCGATCACAACAGGCACCAAGGTGGAGACCAGGCTTTGCCGTTGACTCAACGAAAGAAACATTGGCCAAATCAGGGAAACCCATTGGCTTTCGCTACTGGTGGCCAAGCTTGACGGCTCGCCTCCGTCACCATCTCCACCTCCGCCGAACAACCCAACCGTCTATCTGCCACACTTAGTGTAATTTGATTCAATGAACAAATCCAAATTGAAACGGCAAGAAATTAAAGCACACTAGCATATACGTGGTTCGGATGAATCCTACGTCCATTGGAAACTTTAGCACGAATTTATTGAATGAAGGAACTCTATACAAGATGAATACTGTGCACAAGAGCACTAGTTAACATACACCAAATTGAACACATCAAAATCACGATTGAATTAGAGCATTCTAATTGAAAACGAGACGGCTGATTCCTCTTCTAGCTTGGCGAACTGCGCTCCAAATGATCCACTTGAGACTGCAACTTCTCGCTTGAGATGACGACTTCTTGCTCAAGAATTGTGGCCGAGAGAAATGTAGAGTGTGTATGTAAAAGTTGTGTTTTTTCCAACTGATTTGGAGCTTAAGTATTACAGCTCAAAACCGCTCCAACAAACTAACTCACTCTCGGAGCCAGCTAATCACCCCAACTTTCAACGGTCAACTTATTTGAAATGTTGTTGAGCCAACATTCCTAACAAATCTCCACCTTTGGTTCCAACATTCTCAAATCAGCTATCATTGCTTCCATTTACAACTTCCTTCCTCTGTACCTTCACCAGCTCCAAGCAGTAGGCGAACTAAGTAGCTGGTAAAGCTCTTGTCAATGCATCTGCAGGATTGTGCTAAGTCCCAATCTTTCTGACCTCTACTTCCCCTTTACTCACTTCATGCCTTACAAAATGAAGCTTTACATCCATGTGCTTACTCTTGTTGTGGAAAGTCTGATGTTTTGAGAGACAAATAGCACTGCTACTCTCACAGCTAACAATTATCTTCTTTTGCGTTACTCCAAAATCATTCAGCAGCCCTTTGAGCCAATAGCTCTCTTTCATTGCATCTGCAAGTACATTGTATTCTGCCTCAGTTGTAGACAAGGCCACCACAGACTGAAGTTTAGACTTCCAACTGATGGCTGATCGAAATAAAGTGAATATATATCTAGTTTGTGACTTCCTATTGTCATCGTTAGATACAAAATTTGAGTCACGATATCCCATCAACTCATCCTTAGTCTAAGCTTGACCTGCTGAGTACAATATTCCATAATCACTTGACCCCCTCAGATATCTTAGTATCCATTTCAATGCTTGACAATGCACTCTTCCTGGATCACTCTTGTGTCTGCTTGTAGACTCACAGTATGTGCTATTTCTGGTCTTGTGCAGACCATGGCATACATCACACTGCCAATTATATTAGCATAGGGTATCTTACTCTTCTCATTCCTTTCTTCATTTTCTTTAGCCTTCTACTCTGCTGATAACTTGAAATGATGTCCTAATTGAGTAGACACAGTTCTTGACTCATGCATCTTAAACTTCTTCAAAACTTTGTTGATGTAGTCCTGCTGATTTAGCCACAAGATCCTTCTCCTTCAAATCCCTAGGATCCTCTTGGCTTCTCCAAGATCCTTCATTTCAAATCTATTGCTTAGATCTGATTTCACTTTCTGAATTTCAATCATGTCAAAACCATCCACCAATATATCATCATCATACAGAAATAGGAAGGCTACTGACTCGCCATTTTTCTTCTTCATGTAGACACAACAATCATATTTAGAACTTTCAAACCCTATCTGCATCATGTTTTGTCGAATTGCTAGACTGCTTCAAACAATATAAACTTCTCTTCAGCAAGCATACTTTCCCCTCATCTGCTCCATGAAGATTTTCTCCTCAAGTTCACCATTTAGAAATGTTGTTTTAACATCTAGCTGATGCAATTCCTGTCATTCTTTGCTACTAGAGCCAAAAGCATTCTTATGGAATTGTGCTTCACTACAGAAGAGAATACCTCATTAAAATCTATTCCTTCCCTCTGATTGTAGCCCTTAGCCACTAATCTGGCCATGTATCTGATTCTATTATTATCAGATGGTCCAATCTTTTTCTTGTAGATCCATTTGCAGCCAATGACCTTCTGCAACGCTAATTTAGTCACCAAATTCCAAGTCTTGTTTTTTTTGTATCAATGAGTCAATTTCCTCTAGCATTGTTCTATCTAGTTGGTTTCTTCACATTTTCTCTTCTTTGTCTATCTCTGGCAAGCAAGTAATCCGACAAATCTGAATTTCTATCATTCTGAATATTCTCTTCCTCCTCGGTAACTCCACCTCAATTGAAGATTTCCCTTTATCAACTGCGATTAATTTTTGTTTTGTAGGGTATCTCCAATTTTTTGTAGGGCATCTCCAAGCATCACACATTTTAGAGCTTAGAGCTTTAGCATTGCAAAACTCCCATGTGATCCGTACCATCTATAGTTTGGGGTCTTGGGCATTCGTTGATTAACACAGCTGCTGTTGATGCAGCTTCTTCCCAAAATTTATGAGGCATCCCAGAGCAGGCATCTAACTTTTTCTAGGATGGTTCTGTTGGCTTTTTCAGCCACTCCATTTTGTTAGAGATTATTTGGCACTGTTCTATGCCTCTTGATTCCGTTTAATTTGCAGAAATCATCAAACTGATATGATAAAAACTCTAGCCTGTTGTCACTTCTTAGATATTTCACTGATTGACCTTTCTCAACTTCTGCTTCGTTGCACCAAATTCTGAATTTATCAAAAGCTTCAGACTTTTTATTTGCTTTCGTGTGTTTACAATTTTTATTTTCAAAATTCTAAAACTCTTTGTTTTTCCAAATAGTAGAAGAAGTTTAGTAGATGGTAGACAATTTGTGATAGTTTTCCATGTGTTCAATATCCGTTACTGACCATTAGCTATACACTACATATACTTTGTATACTTGCAGGTTTATTTAATGCTAATAAAAAGTGCATCAATTCCTGGCCAGATTTAATGATGACGCTTCCATCGATAGCTGTGAGACGTTGCATTGCACTCGACAAGAGGGTTCCGTGTTCGAGTACATCAAATTATTCGAAACACATCTTGCACGAACAACTAACGTTCCCGACCACTAATACTACCCACAACAACCCACGGGCCAAGGGCTTCGCCAATGTTATTGTACTATATCTATCAAGGAGTATCAAAACATAAAGTTGGATATGTGCTATTAAATGTGGGTTACGTTATGGGGGACAGAGGGAGTACAAAATGGCAATTTTTGCTTCAGTCCATCATTTTATATTCTATTATCTTGTGTATTTTGAAGAGTTCACATACCACAAGAGCATTCACAATGGAAGGGCCGATCAAGAGGCTTTGTGATCGGCCCTCCATTGCGAGAAAGGGGTCTATCAAAGGCTCCTCCCACATGGCCGTCGGAACGGCCTTGGCCGATCCCAATTGATCAATGATCGGCCACCCATTGCGGTGATAGTGCCGATCATTGCCCTTACCTTTTTTTAATCTTTTATATTTTTTTATTCCATATTTTTTTACTATAAATACCACATCCGATTCTTTCCATTTCCCACACCATCATCTTTTTCGTCTCTCATTTTTTTATAATTTTTCTTTCCTTAGTTTTATTTAAATTTGCATCTCGTTGTATTCTTTTTTCCAATGTTGATTTGCGTATTAATATTTTTTTCATTCAAATTTATTTAATTTGATAACATATTAAATATAGAAGTGCAAAAAAAATTAAAATAAAATAGTGATGATGTGGAAATGAAATGGAAGTGGGATAGGGTTTTTTCTATTTTTGTGCTAGAAGAGAGATAGGATTCCTCGTTTGTTCTAGAGTTTTTTTTTGTTCCTGGTTTGGGAGAGACGCATGACCCTCATGCGTCTCCTTTTAATGAGACGCATGACAATTATGCGTCTTTCATAGAGACGCATGAGGGTCATGCGTCTCTCTTTTTTTTCATTTTTTTTATCGACGCATGAGTGTCATGCATCTTAGGGAGAGACGCATCTCCCTCATGCGTCTCTTTTTTTTAAATTTTAATAGACGACGCATAAGCGTCATGCGTCTTAGAAAGAGACGCATGAGGCTTATGCGTCTCTAATTCGAATTAAATCAGACGAGGCGAGGCAGTAGCCTCATTCACTTGCGACATAAAGGCGAATTAGGCGATTTAGGTGATTTTTTATTGGAAATTCAAGCGAATCCGACCATTTCCCCTCGTATTCCGGTAAGTTTCGTTCAATCCTTCAACATTCCTTCCTTATTTGTTGTTAATTTGCATAGTTTGTTTTGATTTCCCCTAATGTAAGGTTAAATTAGGGTTTATAATAAATTGCTAAATTTTGGCCGCTTTTTTTGTTGTGTAGTTAATTGTAATGGATTTTAGTGGGTAAATTCATTCTATTGTATATTTATAGATATGTTTGAGATACTTGGTGTTGTGATTTTGGTTGTTATTGGAGAATAGAGTATAGGTTGAAATGCATCTTTTAATTTAACCTTCTAATTTAGTAGTTATATGTAAATTAGGCCTTATAAATCATGAATTGTATTGAATTGGAGTGAATCAATCATTTGGTTTATGATGTGTTGTTATTTTGACGATGAATTTGAATGTATATGTTATTTGTTTTGTGAATATGTACTTAGATTAGATGGAGACTTCAAGTTCTAGCGGGCAATTATTATATGGACCCGAAGACCCGTCCTTGATAAATATGCAGAAACATCACATTTCACATAAACTCATGAAAGAGGGCACAACCCAAGTATTTAAGGTCCGAAGGACAGAAAGCAAGACTTGGGACATCGAAATTCACGAGATTGTTAGATATTGGCTTGACGTCTTTGGTTTCAAAGGCGTGATCGATTGTGGGAAGCCCATGAAGGTGGACAATGAGCTGATCACGGCGTTGATTGAGCGTTGGAGGCCGGAGACGCACACTTTCCATCTACCGATCGGTGATGCGACGATCACCTTGGAAGATGTGCAAGCCATTTGGGGCTTGAGGGCGGAGGGTCGCGTCTTCACAGGGCGTGACTATCATGACAACTTTCCTGATTGGACCAACAAGTGCCGCGATCTGTTGGGATGGATACCAGATACTTCCACAGAGACAAAGCAAGGCGGTTTGCTGATGACCGCGCTGATCAACCAGACAAGGATGCCTCTGGGTGATGACCTACCTACGTACGTATAAATCCAAAGGGCACGTATCCACGCCCTAATTTTATTAGGAGGTCTCATTCTACCGGACACCACGGGGTGTAAGGTGCCATTTATGTGGTTGAATGGGCTTGGGGATCCGGAAGAGGTGAAGACTATTAGTTGGGAAAGTGCGGCATTGGCCTACCTTTATCATTATCTGTGTGAGGCTTCCATGGATAAGAGAAAAGAGTTGGGCGGGCCTATGATCCTTCTGCAGCTATGGGCGTGGGAAAGAATGCCCACATTGAGGCCTGCGTTCATAGGACCAGTTGTGCACGAGCCATATACACCATGTGGCGCCAGGTATATATCTAAATATTTATTTATTAATGCATATTGGGTTATTTTCTTACATAAATTTTATGTATAGGTGGAAAGGAACAACGCAGATAGGAAATGCACCTAGACACTCGGTTGAGCATTACAGTGACCAAATATCTCTGATTAGACCTGGCCAGGTGAATATTATTTCGGTTTAGACTTCATTTATGAACTTATTATGAAATTAATTTGGCATTTGCATTGATGTTTTGTAGTTTATCTGGACGCCATATGCACGAGCCCTACTGCCTGACTACTGCAATGATGTGACTGGATGCTCTCTGTGTGAGACCTACTTGGTATGTTGGGCCTATGTCGAGGCTCATGAGCCTGGACGAGTGCGCCGACAGTTCAATCGGTATTAGGATATACCGCAGAATGTAGACAGGATGCTAAGGAACGCCGATCATTTAGGCAAAAATGATCGGCGTGGTAAGAAGGGAAACAACTGGGCAAACACGCATCGGTTCTTCATTGGGGAGTGGGACATATCAACCACCATTCCACTGTTCGGTATGTTGTATTTCTGTCTTTCTATCTGCCCACCATTCCACTGTTCTCCAAAATGTCAGATCAACCAAAGCTCTAATTGGCAGCTCTCTTATACCTCTCAACACGTTGTTGTAGCTCTCTGACATGTTTGTTGAGGGCACCCCCATCTCAGTTCATCATCGTAACAAAGAGACTAATTCTCTTTTTTGGCTTTGTTGAGCTCGTGTATCGCAACAAGACTTTCCTCCCGTAGTGCACGTCGCCTTCGCATGTACTTGCGTACTTGAGTTGTCACACCCAATGCCCATATCATGCCTTTCGCTGTACCTCCCTTACCCTTAAGTTTTGTCAAGATATTTTTCCTCACATGGATCAAACAAAATTTGTGGTGACATATCGGCGGCTTTTTCCATTCATCAGAACGCATAGCCTTAAGGATTCCTTTATGCCTATCCGAAATGATGCACACCTCCCTTTCGTACTTCACCACATGAATTCTAACATGATCCAAAAACCACTCCCAGCTGTCGCCAGTTTCTTCATCAACAACGGCATATGCAATAGGCAGACATTTCTTGTTAGCATCAACACCACAAGCAACAAGCAGCTTACCTTTAAATCTTCCTCGAAGGTGAGTCCCGTCTATTGTTAAAACAGGTTGGCACTCCTGGAAAGCATGTATAGCAGGCCCAAGTGCCCAGAACACGTAATAGAAGACTTTAGTATGGCCATGGCTCAACAACTCGTTATGCCTCCACTCAACGATTGTGCCTGGATTCCTATACTGCAGTTCAAGCATGTAGCTTGGCAAATCCCTAAATGACTCCTCCCATCCACCAAACACAATCTCTAAATCCCTTCTCCGTGCATACCATGCCTTCTTATAACTGATTACCACATGAAATTTGTCATGAACAAAATTTCTTACGGCTGCGGCACTGAACTCGACATTTTTTAGCAACTGATGGCGAATACACAAAGCAATCATTGGTGATGAAAAGTTAGCATGTCCTCTATCATTACGATGGCCTTCACAACTATGGCGTCCCCGCCACTTCCTAATCTCCCACATATCATCATGGGCCATGTGTGTAACAGAAACTTCCCATCGACATTCATTCACTTTTTCAGCGTCGGTCTCGCTGATAATAGCTGTCCCACCTTCTGTCCTCCCTACTGGATATTTGCACACGGCATGCCACCTTCTTAATTTGCTCTCAACCACCCTAAATTGCCGGTGTTGCCTCAGACTCCACATAGTAATAGCAGTCTTCACATGCAGCTTGCTATCAAATTTTGTTCCCCCATTAATCCGATATGGGTGTTTTTCATCCCAGTACATGGTACTGCGTTCATTACCAACTTCAGGTGCCTCAGAAGGACCACTCGGCAGTTTACGAAAATAGTTCAACCCAGTGTGCACTATTATGGAAGTGGTTGTTCACCTTGCACGACGGGTTTATACACTACCTCCTCATCACTAGAGTCAGCACCGGAATCATCACTTAAAATATCATCAGACGATGATGACGACTCTCCTCGTACAACATGAACATCAGCATGCTCTTCTACAGTCTCTTGAGTATTCAATCCAACATCAGCAGCATCTGCAACATCTGTTTGCTCATTCATACCGCAATCCATGCTCAAAGGTTCAAACCTCGTAGATGATCCAACACCATGATCAACAATTGGTGGGATGAAGGCATTTCCAACAGACGAATACTCAACAAATAATTCAATATGCCGAGTAGAATTTAAAGCCGCACTGAACATAAAAAACACACTTTCATCACTGTCAACCGCAGTACATACATAACTCGTACTGGTACCCAAGAAACAATGCCTCCAAGATATTTCGATGAAGTGTTGGTTTGAATCTATTCTTATCTTAGCACATATCATTGCAACTAATTCAGATAATGAAACACATGAATCCAATACGATGGAAGCTCTCGCACGAGGAGGATCATAACAAATGCCCACTTGAGGAAGTTGATATATTCTACCACCCCAATATAAACTCATGAATACTTGCATGATTTCTGCAAAAATATATATACAAACCAACAACAATTAAAGACAATTTTTTTCAATAAACCCTAATATAGTAAGTACACAATAAATTTATCAAAAACCCTAATAATATGCAAATAAACAACAAATACGGGAGCAATGTTGAAATATTGAAGGAAACTTACCGAAATATGAAGGGAATCGCCAAGAAATCGCCAAGGAAATCGCAAGTTTTGTCTTCCTCTCTTTCTCTCGCGTATTCTGCCTATTCTGCCTTGGGCACTGATTTAAGCAAGTTAGAGACGCATGACGCTCATGCGTCTCTCCCTAAGACGCATGACGCTCATGCGTCGTTGGTGAAATTTAAAAAAAAAAAAAGACGCATGAGGGAGATGCGTCTTTCCCTAAGACGCATGACCCTCATGCGTCGTTAAAAAATAACGGAAAAAAAAGAGAGACGCATGACCCTCATGCGTCTTTATGAAAGACGCATAATCGTCATGCGTCTCATTAAAAGGAGACGCATGAGGGTCATGCGTCTCTCCCAAATCCGGAACAAAAAAAAGTCCAATACAAACGAGGAATGATAGTTGTGGTCTAGCACAAAAATAGAAAAAACCCAAGTGGGATATGTCCTTTGGAAGGGCCCTTCCATTGCAGAGAGATAGACCCTTGGGTAAATGCTGACGTGGAATGGAAGGGCCCTTTGGAAGGGCCCTTCCATTGTGAATGACAATAAAACATTTTGTAACCCCTCCGTTTTGGCTAAGACGACACATTTAACAGTGATTTTAGGAGTTGTTGGTTAATGTTCGGTTTGATTGGAGAGAGAAAACAAATTAAACAGAAAGAAAAGAAAGAGTTAAATATTTTAATCGGAGAGAAAAAAGTGGTTGAGTGTATTAATTGGAGAGAGAAAATTTCTTTATTGTTTCCAAAACTAGAAATGTAATTGAAATTAAAATACGTCATTTTAATTGGGATATTTGTACCAAATTAAAATAAAAGTAATATCTTACTCCCTCCGTCCAATAATAAGAGTCTCAATTGATATGAGCAGATTTTAAGAAATATAAAGACAGTGGGTTGGAAAGTTAGTGAAATATGAGATCCACTATTTTATATTGGTTTTATAATAGAATGAGAGTGAAGTGAGTTGATTGAATGTAAAATCTAATTATCATTTATTGTAAAAGTGAAATGAGACTCTTATTGTGGGACGAACCGAAATGACAAAATATGACTCTTATTATGAGACGGAGAGAGTAGTAAACAAATAATACTTGTGGATTAAATAAAACCTGTGCTCACGGATTGTAATTTCATAAAATATGTAGCGTAGAATTTATATCTAACTTGATAGAAATTTTGTTAAAATTATTTATAATTATTCATTAATGTTATTATACACAAAAACACAATATTTATACTTTCATCCACAATATATTGGTTTGCAACTAAGTAGGGCAGACAGAAGTAAATACGATTACCGGAAAATTCATTTCGCCGGCATGGCCACCTGAGCTCCTTTACATGACGTCGCCCTACTCTAGCGAAGCCAGGAGTTTTCTTTCTCGCCTAAAACCTGCCTTCCAGGTTAATCATTTCAAAGCACTGCATTTATATATGTATATCTATATTTTTCACTTAAGCATTTGATCAAACACCTGGTTCATACTTCAAATTGCGGCCGCATGATCCTTCATTCATTCTACTAACACATTTGCCGTCTCATACAGAGGTTGAAGTGCAGCTTTGTCGAAGACAGGAGTCGCGCACATTTTTCTTCTCATATGGGTTCGTTTGAGCTATTTGACAAACTTCGGAAAACCTTTAATTTACTTGAACATTAGGGCTTCTAAATAGATTACTTTCTTATGAAATCAATGTTGAGCATTTTACCAGTGTGTTGTTTGTTATATTTTCAACTATGGTACATTCCAGTCTTTTAATTAGATTTTATGTGTTCAGGTGAAGGCGAGTTCTCGAAATGGAGGAAGTTGGACTCTAGGAAATTTGGGTTAGAAAGGCCAAGAATATCTGTTGCTTCTTGGACAGTTTTGAGGAATTTACGTGCAAAAGGTGGTAGTCTTGTATGAGTTAGATTAGATGTGACATGCTTTATGTACCATTTGTTTGGAAGTTTGGAAAATTTAACATTGTTATGAATTTTAAAATTCTGAGCTTCACCTTTTATGCACCGCTATCTATTGCCAATCTGCTGTCTGTACTACAAAGTGCTTAACTTTGACATATAGTTCTTTCTGCATTGTTTTGATGGTATTAATTTTGTTTGGAGTTTCTTGTCTGATATTGAGTTTTGTGAACCTTCTCTTCAATCACCATAGTGGAACTGTATCTCATGGTTTTCTTTGTTCAACAGCTTAGCATATGTTGGTTCATCATGGTAGCTATGTAGTTCTCTTTATATGAGTGTGCTGTGTTTCTTAGTAGAATATGTAGAAAATATGCTTGGACAGAAATTTAGAAATCTTAGTAAATGTGTATTGTGTAGAATACTTTGGTGAACCTTGAAAGGTTTTGGTGTTACCAATACCATCTAACAGTCACAATTTCTTGGAACCCTGTAAAATATTTATAGTATAATCTCCTAGATTTGAATCTCGAGACTTCTATTACAATCACTAGAAGATTACATGTACAAGCAAGCAAAGTACGTGGGCTAATTATGGTGGGCTAAGATGGTTTGGACTTTGGACATAGGACGAACCTCTAAGTCAAGCCATAATTGGAAAAACATGCCCAAGTGTGTGTCAAGTAGCTGTAAATGATTGGCAAAACTTACTTTCACAAAGAATGAAAGAATCACATCCACCCCAAAGATGGCGTGAGGTTATTATTTTCAAGATGATGCACATAGATAGTTCAAATGCTTTTAATTACTTAAGATGAACGTCAAGCAAACATATTAGAAGCAATAACTATATAGCTGAAAGGAGAACCTTGGAAGTTGGAAGTCCTTTTCAAGTTGCTTATATGATGCATTCTCATAAATTTAAAATTTTGGTTGAGAAGTTGATCCTCATGAATTATGTTGATTGATCAATTATGCACAACCTTGGTCAGTATACCAACTGTAGGATATTTTCTCGTGCCTTTTAAGTTCAAATTATTTGATTAATGATGCTTTAACATGTGTACTCAAGCTTTCAAATGTTCTTTTATTCCTTTTTGTTTTCCCCTACCCAAGTAAGTATTGGTTGCAAACGTTTATGGTCATCTAATTATTGAAGCTTGAATGCACAGGATTTGAGGCCTACTTAGTTGGTGGATGTGTTAGAGACTTACTTCTCAATAAGGTGCCGAAGGACTTTGATGTGATCACAACAGCAGGGCTTAAACAGGTCCTTTTACTTTCAAGAGTTGTTTGCTGATTGTATCAACAAGTGTATATTGTGAAGCCTGCTCTAAACTGTAACATGCGAATTTAAAGGTCAAGAGGACATTTCAGCGGGCATTAATTGTTGGAAAGCGATTCCCTATATGTATAGTCACTGTAAAAGGCTCTGTGGTGGAGGTTAGTCCCTGTTCATATGATTTTTGAGCTTCTAAAATTTTCCCTACATCTTCTATGCCTAGCTATAGTTTACTTGTTATACCACACATTTTAAAGTGCCAGATATATCAAGCATTTCTTCCTTTCATTTTCAGGTATCAAGTTTTGACACTATAGCCAAAGATTCTGGAGGAGAAAAAGCAGAAGTCTCACAAAAGCCGAGGGGTTGTGATCCAAGAGACTTTCTTCGCTGGAAAAATTGCCTGCGCAGAGACTTCACGGTGAACAGGTTTGAATCTTTGCTTTTTATAAGTATAAATAACTCCTGTCTGATGTACTCTAATCTGATTTCTAGTTTCGATTTCCCCTTTCATCATATTAGGTATGCAGAATAATATCAACTTCAGTTCAACCATTGTATTTCAGTTGGCCCAGTTTTATATCATACAAATAATTCTGTTACATGAATACTGTACATTCTGAGCCATTATGTAGTCAATGTAATCGTCCAGAAAGAATTGTAATTAGGTAACTAAAAACACATGTCACTGAAAGTTAGACCAATGACTACTGTGGTGGGAGAGCTTTAACTATTACTCCCTCTGTCCGCGAATAGGAGTCCCGTTTTTACTTTTTAGTCCATCCGCGAATAGTAGTCCCCGTTCACTTTTACATTAAATAGTAATAGGATCCCGCATTCCACTAACTCATTGCACTCACATTTCATTTAAAACTAATATATGCAAGTGGGACCCATATTCCACTAACTTTTTTCCACCCACTTTTCTTAACATTTCTTAAAACCCGTGCTGCTAAGAAATGAGACTCCTAATGGCGGACGGAGGGAGTATCGTTCGGTGTATGTTTTATATTTTTGCTTATTGCAATTGCTTTACAGAATCAACCTGATTTCAAGTGGAAATGGAATGAAATCTATTATGTAATGCTAATTGGGGTAGAATTCTGATCATAACTGTGAAGTAATCCTGATGGCTAAGTGTGTACTTACTGCAAATGCTTTTGAGGGAGTTTCATAATCATTAGAGTCTTCTAGTTGAGTACTTGATCATTTTTACCTCGACGCAAAGTAGGGGGAAGAAGATCATTAATATGTTTCCTTCTGGAGCTCTCCCATCCCTTTTAAACTACTTCGAAAAAAAGAGTAGTTTGTTGACCTTTTCTGCATATATACATGTTTTTACTTTTTTTTCTGCCTCTAGACTAACTACGCTCTAATATTGGTTACATTTGAAACAGCTTATTTTTTGATCCTTTTGCAAACGTGATCTATGACTATACTAATGCAATTATGGACTTGAAGTCTTTGAAGGTAAGGATATATTTTCTTGGGTATAACATTTTCTTATGATCTTAATTTTTTGAAAGTTGTTCTTTGTTGACTATAACAGCTAAGAACAGTAAAACCAGCTCACTTGTCATTCAAAGAGGATCAAGGTTGTTACATCATACTCACGCAAATTGTAGTATCTTAAATTATACTGCATGTAGTATCATTTTTTTATATTTATAAATTAGCCACCACACCCAACATATTTGTTCAGCGAGGATTTTGCGTGGATTGAGACTTGCAGCTCGTCTCAGCTTGACATTTTCTGAGGAGACAGAGGATGCTCTATATAGCCTCTCTTCATCAGTTGCTGATCTGAGCACGGTAAATCTACAGTTTCTAACTACTCACCGTGTATACCTTGTCCCTTGTGTTTTCTTATGATACTGAAATAAGAGACTTTCTAGCATTTCCCATTTTAATTTTCTTGCTTTCTCTTTGTTAAACCTTCTTGTTCTGTTATCAATTTCCTCCCAGGCCATTTTGTGGTCTGATTTATTTCACAAGAGGTTTTAAACAATGCTTTTTTCCACAGTCCAGGATATTTATGGAGATTAATTATATGCTCTCATATGGAGCTGCTGAGCGCTCCCTTCTTAAGCTTAAAAGGTTTCAGCTACTAGATATATTGCTACCATTAAATGTAAGTTTATTTATGTTGTTCAAAATCAGCACCTTTTGATCTGAGCATATATGACTGAGCATCAATTTTATTGTAGGCAGCATATCTTTCCAAGCAGGTGCATAATCAATTTGGTATACGTTCCTCAATTTTAATGGTTAGCTTCCTTGGCCTGTTGTGGTATATATTGCATCTATTTTATGTGTGCTATACCTCTTTCTGCTTGTCTTCTAATCCCGCTTTATCCAATACCGTTTAATTTTAATTTCTGCATGTATCATTGTCTTTTTCTGACTTTTGATCACTGATCTTTATAAACCTCTCCAGAAATTATTTTCCAATTTGGATCAGTTGATTACTTGTGACCGACCTTGTAATGACAGTTTGTGGTGAGTTACTACTCCTTTTTATTGTCTTTGTTTAAACTGGAAATAAAACATACACATCCGGGTCCATACATACGCGGGGCTTGCAGTTGTCTAATTCATTACAGTGAAGATGCATGACAACGAAGTATTATATTTCCCCATAACATAACGTTAGTTCACATTATGTATATGTTTTGAGGAGCAGAATAGTAAATAATTAAGTAGTACAAACGAGGAAATACAATGATAAGAGAGTAAATATGCCGATCTGAAGGGGGAGCACAAGATGTGCTCGACAAGAATTGAGCAGAGGGAAACTCACGGCTTTATTGATAATAAGTGGAGATAAGTAACAAGATAAATCCTCCAAGGAGGCCCTCGATCAATGATCGCCTAACACTGAATTTCCCCAGATGCTATTCACCATGTTTGGGGATTCAACTAACTAAGCCGTTGTAGCTGAATCCCTCTTTGACCGCGCCTACTCTCCTTTTTCTCCCATGGTTGTTGGCCACATCACTTTTTGGTGGTTTCCTCGTTTGTAGACTCGCCACTCCGTATCAACTGCCGCCCCCGGCAAAACAGCCTTGTCCTCAAGGTGGAAGTAAGGAAACTGTCCCCGAATATCTGCTGCATCCATCCAAGTGGCCTCGGCACGAGGCAAGCCCGACCACTTGGTCAAGACCTGGGCAACCTGCTCACCATCGCGAGAGAGGGTTCTGTGCTGCAGGACCTCTTCAGGTAAGACTGGAGGGTCGGCCTCTAGCAGTGCCTCCGGTAATTCGGTTTCAGCAGTGGTCTCTCCAATGGCCAGCTTGAGCAAGGAAACCTGAAAAACCGGGTGAATTCGGGAACCGGCAGTTTCGGGAACCGGCAGGAAGCTTAAGACGGTAGTATGCTGTCTGCCCAATGCGTGCCTCGACCTGAAAAGGCCCAATAAATCGCGGGGCCAGCTTCCGATTTGCCTCCGTGAACAATGTGGATTGGCGGTAAGGGCGGAACTTCAGATATAACAATTCTCCGACTTCAAACTCAACATCCCTTCGGTGCTTATTAGCCGCGTGAGTCATGCGCTGCTGGGCACATGCAATGTTGACGGAGAAGGCTCAGCGTCGCGTCACGAGATTGGAGAGATTCAACGACCGCCTGTTTGGCTTCCGTTTCCGTGTGGTAGGCGGAACTCATACGCAGTTTTGTCCCCGTTGCACGGAATAACTCACGCCAAAAGGAGCTCAAAAAGAGAGGGTCCCGATCCGAAACGATGGACCCAGGGATCCCATGGAGGCGCACGGATCTCCTTAGTGAAAATGTCGGCTACCTGCTTGGCAGAAAATGGGTGGCGGAGGGCGATGAAATGGGCATACTTCGAGAGCCGATCCACCACCACGAGCACGCAGTCGACACCACCTGACTTCGGTAAACCCGATAGGAAATCCATGCTCAAGTCTTCCCACACACGATCTGGAACGGGCAGCGGAGAAAGCAGTCCAGCCGGCGCCATGGTATCATACTTATTCGGTTATTCCTTTGGCAAGTGGCACAGGCAGCGACGAACTTGGTAACATGAGACGAACTTGGTAACATGAGACATCATCCCAGGCCAATAAACGTTTGATGCGATTCGTCTGTAAGTTCTGTAAGCTCCAGCATGACTGCCGGTCGGAGTGATCGGAGTGATGTGATATTCTGCCAAGAGGCGCTGGATCCATGGGGAGTATGCCGGAATCACGATGCGTCCCTTATAGAACAAGGTGCCATGGATCAATTCAAAGTGGGTCTTGGATGGGCGGCCATTGGACAGGTCAGCCAAGACGTCGCGGAGGTTGGGGTCGTCGGAGAGGGTAGACTGGATCGACGACCATTCGGGCCAAGTTAGACGGGAGATGGCCGATAGCTCGATGCCCTCATCATCCCACCGTGATAAGGCATCGGCTGCTCGATTCAACCTGTCGTCTTTGTATATGATAGTGAAATCATAGCCGAGTAATATTGCAGCCCAATTTTGTTGTGCTGGGGTCGATAGCGCGTGGGCCAAGAGCTGACGTAGACTCCGTTGATCGGTGTGTAACACGAATCTTCACCCAAGCAGATATGGACGCCAATGGTGTATGGCCAGGACTAAGGCCATGAGCTCCTTTTCGTAAGCTGACTTGGCGAGCCAACAAGAGGAGAGTGTCTTGCTGAAATAAGCTACCGGCTGTTTTTCCTACATGAGAACCGCCCCTAGACCGCGCCCCGAAGCATCGCACTCGATCACAAATTCTTTGGAGAAGTCGGGCATTCGGGGTAATGGGGCGGATGTGAAGGGCCCTCTTTAAGGCAGTGAACGCCTCTTCCGCCTCGGAAGGCCATACCCATGCTGGTTTCTTGCTTGGGTCAGCTGGCTTCTTCAATAGTTGCGTGAGAGGTGCCGCGATCTTTCCATAATCCCGGATAAACCGGCGATAGTAGCCCGTCAACCCGAGGAATCCCCGGACGGCCTTAAGGGAAGTCGGTGTAGGCCAGCGAAGAACGGCTGACTCCTTGTCGGGATCCATGCATATGCCGTCGATGGACACCACATGACCCAAGTACTCCACCTGCCCCCCGGCTGAGAAGGCACTTCTTAGGATTGACAATAAGAGAGTGCTTTTGGAGAGTGCCAAAAATGTGTCTGCGGTGCTCCAAGTGGGAATCCCAAGATTCACTATATATCAAAATATCGTCGAAGAAAACCAGGACGAACTTGCGAAGGGCGGGACGAAATATGTCGTTCATAAGCCTCTGGAAGGTGGCGGAAGCATTGGTGAGGCTGAAGGCATCACGTGGAACTCATAATGACTGGAGTGAGTTCGAAATGCTGTCTTATGCACATCCGGGCTCGCCACGCGGATCTGGTGATATCCGGCTTTGAGATCCAGCTTACTGAACCAGAGAGATCGAATTTTCCGTCGGTGCCGTCAAATGTGGGCATGGTCAGGTTGGAGTAGGTGCCCGAAGTTGCTACAGATCCAATCGTAGGAGTCTTGGGTATCGGCTGGGTGGGTGTGGAGGTGGAACCGGTTGCCATAGTAGCTCGAATTTCTGCCATAAAATTGTCGAGTTTGGACCCAATATCAGAACATTGAACGTTGAGTTTATCGACCATTGTCGTTAGCGCTTCCGTCTTTTTCTCTAGGTCACCGGCGACCTTCTCTAGTCCTTCAAGTCGCGTGTCCGTGTTGCGAGTGTTAACCATCGTCACCGCACCAAATTGATAAGAGTAAAGGTGCCGATCTGGAGGGGGAGCACAAGATGTGCTCGACAAGACTTGAGCAGAGGGAAACTCACGGCTTTATTGTTAATAAGTGGAATTAAGTAACAAGATAAATCCTCCAAGGAGGCCCTCGATCAATGATCGCCTAACACTGAATTTCCCAGATGCTATTCACCATGTTTGGGGATTCAATAAATAGGTTTACGTGTGAGGAAAAATAGCAACAACTAAATCTAAACAAATCAGCAGCAACTAAATTCAAATAACAAAAATGAATCTGCCAAACTAACTAAGCCGCTGTAGCTGAATCCCTCTTTGACCGCGCCTACTCTCCTTCTTTTTCTCCCATGGTTGTTGGCCACATCATTTGGCGGTTTCCTCGTTTGTAGACTCGCCACTCCGTATCATACAGAGACCGAGCGTCATGAGTTACTGTCTTCATGGTCAATCCCACAATGTATAATGGTTTGGAAATAACCCACCTTTCCTCCAGCCTCCTTCCCCTTGACAGCAGCAGAAGAATTTATTCACCAACGGCCTTCCCTGGTTTCTTTTACTCCTTTTTCAGTTACCCTCTTTCTTGTTCATATTTGTATTGACGGTCACCCAAGGCTGCACTCTGTTTTTTGCAACTCATAATATGATAGACACATGTTCCTTCTTGTACCATTTAAAGACCTCTTTTTCATATGAGGATGGTCATCTTATTTTGAAGATGAAATATTTTGCGTGGGTTGAAAGAGAATGACCAATTCCATAGTTCATAAATAAATGAAACGAAGTAAAAAGGAATGGATCTGTTATTATCTACCATGACGAGGACCTTGTGTTGGCCAATGCGGCTGAAGAGGTTCATCGTATCTGTCGCATCAAGGCCATTGAAGGATAGTTCAGACAAGTAGAGCTCCAAACTTGGCTCCTCAGGCTCACGTTCGTCGTCATCCTTGTCGGAAATGGGCTCGTCGTCGTCTATCACAATGACATTGAGGGTTTTTGACGGGCAGCGGTGAGTCGTGCCGAACTTCAAGCCTCACCGAAAGTAAGTACCTGCCGCAATATGCTTTTTATACTCCTCTGAAGACATTTGTCGGAATCGACGATTGGACGTGCGCCTCGGTCCAGTCGTGGGGGCTGGAGAGGGATTGAACGACCTCTGACGACGCGCCCTGCGCTGGCAAGGCAGGTGGCAGAGCCGGGGTGGGGTTTGGTTGGGAGCCCGACAGTTGATCAAGTTGTAGTGCCATCTGAACTGCATCTGAATAAGAAGTGATATTCGCCGCTTTCATGTGCATACGAATCTCCGGGCATAGAGCCAGGAAAAACCCGAGGTACTGGTGATCCGCCAAATCCGGAATCTGCACCAGCCGGGCCTCGAAAGCTGCCACAAAGTCGACGAGAGAACCCTCCTGGCGAGTAGAGGCAAACGCCTCATAACCATCTAACACCATTTTGTCTCCAAAGCGTTTTATTAGCTCAAGTTTGAAATGATCCCATGTCAACGCGGGAAGGCGTCGGTGCAAGAGTTGGAACCAAGGCAAGGCCGGGCCGGCCAAGGCGACCATGGCAACGCCTAGACGGTTCTCCGGTAACGTGCCGGCCACCAGAATGTATTGCTCCGCACGCGCCAACCAGGCAAGAGCGTCGGTGCCGTCAAATGTGGGCATGGTCAGGTTGGAGTAGGTGCCCGAAGTTGCTACAGATCCAATCGTAGGAGTCTTGGGTATCGGCTGGGTGGGTGTGGAGGTGGAACCGGTTGCCATAGTAGCTCGAATTTCTGCCATAAAATTGTCGAGTTTGGACCCAATATCAGAACATTGAACGTTGAGTTTATCGACCATTGTCGTTAGCGCTTCCATCTTTTTCTCTAGGTCACCGGCGACCTTCTCTAGTCCTTTAAGTCGCGTGTCCGTGTTGCGAGTGTTAACCATCGTCACCGCACCAAATTGATAAGAGTAAAGGTGCCGATCTGGAGGGGGAGCACAAGATGTGCTCGACAAGACTTGAGCAGAGGGAAACTCACGGCTTTATTGTTAATAAGTGGAGATAAGTAACAAGATAAATCCTCCAAGGAGGCCCTCGATCAATGATCGCCTAACACTGAATTTCCCAGATGCTATTCACCATGTTTGGGGATTCAATAAATAGGTTTACGTGTGAGGAAAAATAGCAACAACTAAATCTAAACAAATCAGCAGCAACTAAATTCAAATAACAAAAATGAATCTGCCAAACTAACTAAGCCGCTGTAGCTGAATCCCTCTTTGACCGCGCCTACTCTCCTCCTTTTTCTCCCATGGTTGTTGGCCACATCACTTGGCGGTTTCCTCGTTTGTAGACTCGCCACTCCGTATCATACAAAGACCGAGCGACATGAGTTACTGTCTTCATGGTCAATCCCACAATGTATAATGGTTTGGAAATAACCCACCTTTCCTCCAGCCTCCTTCCCCTTGACAGCAGCAGAAGAATTTATTCACCAACGGCCTTCCCTGGTTTCTTTTACTCCTTTTTCAGTTACCCTCTTTCTTGTTCATATTTGTATTGACGGTCACCCAAGGCTGCACTCTGTTTTTTTGCAACTCATAATATGATAGACACATGTTCCTTCTTGTACCATTTAAAGACCTCTTTTTCATATGAGGTATCAAACATGCCATCATTTCCTATGGCAATCAAAGATGCCAAATTACTAGGTAAAGGCAAGAGTAGTTCAGCTGGTACTCAAATGCCTTTTTCAAGACTTGCTCGTCTTTGGGCATATATTGGATTGGATTGTAGATATATTAGTACTTCTTTTCCTTCTATTTTCTGCTTTGGTCAGTGTTCTGCCAAATTAGCCTTCAGTTGCATACCTGCACGTGTTCCGTATGGTGGAACTGTTTTTAGAAAACAAATATGTCACTGAATTCGATTTTGTAGTTGGAGATAAATCCGTGAGCAATATATATATATATATATATATATATATATATATATATATATATATATATATATATATATATATATATACCTATCTCAATTCTCGACTTTTATACTTTAGATGTATTTTGGAAAAAAATTACTCGTGTTTCTCCACTTGGTCGCTATTATTGGTACGTAGATTGATGACCTTAGGAGCATGGTTAAATCTTGGTACAATCGTTTTGTTTGATGTTACACGGCCATAGGGCCACATATATTTTTCAATGTGACCACGCACTAACTTTCTTTATCATTCCTTCCCGGTGACATGGCTAGTCATCATACATTTTATATTTTTGTTGAAGAGCAACACCTTCCCCCATAGATGGCCACGACCAAGTTCCATTAGTTGCACCTAGCGCAATATGTATTTGTTGGGGATGGAGTTCAGTCTGTATTTTATATTATGGGAAAATACGTTATCAAGCAATCATTATATATACATGTGCAAGCGGTGAGGTTGATGAATATCTTAACATGAGATAAAGTTAGGATCATTGTTCAAGTGTAAGTTTAGTTGTTCTTCTTGGTTTCCAAGATATTAAGCAACAATTATTGTCTTCTATAACAGTTGATTTCATACTTTCATATTGTATCTCAATATATCCAAATTTGTACTAAAATTATTTGCTAGTGTAGATTTCTAATGTTGTCCACCTTCAAAAATA
This sequence comes from Salvia splendens, assembly GCF_004379255.2. Classification (NCBI taxonomy): domain Eukaryota; kingdom Viridiplantae; phylum Streptophyta; class Magnoliopsida; order Lamiales; family Lamiaceae; genus Salvia; species Salvia splendens. The sequence continues at coordinate 15,208,515 of NC_056044.1, read as the reverse complement.
GAACTTGTAAGTGATTTATACAAATTCCTAAATACTCCATTGTCCCATTTCAAATGAAATGTTTTCCTTTTATGGTTGGCCTATTAAAAATGAAACGTTTCATAAAATACAAACAAATCTATCTCTACTATATGTCTTACTTTACTCTCTCTTCATTAACTCACAAAACAATACTACATAAAATCACGTGCCGATTCCCAAATGTTTCATTTTAAGTGGGACGGAGGGAGTACTAGTTACTCATTCAGTTATTTTTGTCAAGAGCCTACTTTCATCCTCTTTATAGTCCTTTTCTCTTCTGTTTTCTTTTTCGATTCTTTTTTGTCCTGTTACTTACTTATATTTATTGAACAGGGTTGCAATCTTGGTGTTTCACCTGGCAATATGTAGTAATCCCCAACATCCTATCGTCATTTTGACCTTTACCTCACTTCTACATTATAGAACGATGGAAGAAAGCATAAAATTTGCAAGACAAAATGCTCTAGCTACCAGAACTGACATGCCTGAAATCATGGGTGTTCTCAACAATTTACTGGATGATGAAATAGTAGAAAGAGTGACTTTGTTTATTGAAGAAGTCATAAATTCTGTACATGTATTGATCAAGAAAGAGTCTCTTTTGGAATCAATGACCAGCTTTCCCGAATTTCCTTCTTCTGGTTTGGTAAGTATTATTTGGTGTCATGAGTGAGCTCTTCCACTGTCCCATACATTTTATTTACTAATCAAGAGTTACCGCCTTTTTTTCATTAATCATTGAAGATATGCTTTTGAGCAAGTGTTATGTTTTCTATCATATGTCTGGCATTGAAGTTGTGGCCATGATGGCGAAATTTGCTCATGTTCATTTGCTTTTACAATATGCATTTAAAATCAAAGGTATTTGCCAATAAATTCCTCAACTTACACCAAATTTTGGTTTTGCATACCAGCTTTAAAATCTGCCTGCAAATTGCTAAATTATTGATTTGTTCTGATTTTGCAACCGGACAACATTTTGATGCAGACATAACTTGAATGAAGCCACTTTAATTTTGGTATTTACTTACTGTTGTGACTTGTCTTTCAGGTTTTCATACCTCAAAAAATGGGGCAGAAAGTAATAAATATTGTTGACATTTTGGGGAAAGGTGTCAATTCTGTAAAGGCCAATGAAAGAGGTCAGGAGTTACGCCACCAGTTGCTGAAAGAAGGAAATGTAAATGAGACCAGGTTCGTGCTTGGTAAGATTCTAGCGACAACTCTGCTTCACAGTAAAAGGCGAACACAAGGATCGGATGCTGAAGATGGAAAGAATGATTTACTTGTAACAGACCAACCACAGAAGTTGGGAGATTTTGAACAGACTCGGAAAACAGCAGGTCATCTCAGCAACTATTTTGCTATGGATACAAATGTGAACAAGAGGAGAGCAACACCATCAAGCTACAAGAAATTGTCTGATGTTGCTACTAAGAGGACAAGGTTATCCGATGGAGAATGGGGGAGTAAGGGCGTGACTCACACAGTCGGATCAAATGCAGGTAAGAAGATTCTGAAAGACGACCATGTGAATGCAGAGACTCACAATAATAGATAGCTCTGTCATATGGCTGATCAAAGTGAGCAGCGATAATGCAATGTAAGAAGATAATTCTCGGTCCACTGAGTTTGTTTCAGTTCAAGACTTTGAGGTATCTCTGCCAACTCAATATTTGGCTCGCAGGTTAGGTTAGTTCATAGGGAAATTGATGTGAAACAGAGCTTGAGCAACACTAGCAGTTCCTGTGTTTGAGAAAACATTTTGATGTTATATGCATGTCTTCTACAGGAGCACTAAATTTTGGTTCTACTTATAGTATGTATTAGTTACTTGATATCTAATTTTCGCTTGATGTTTAAACTCTTTATAGTGTTGTATTTATCTTTAACATGTTCGATTATTTTATAATTGAACCACCATGTTTGATATTTTTCAATCAGATTACAACCACTTTTATTATACTCCTTCCATCCCACTTTGAAGATGACACGAATTTTAACACTCCCTCCTTCCCGCTCTAAGTAATCATTTTCCTTTTTGAGTGGGATGTCCCACTCCAAATGACACATTTTTAAAAATTGAAACTGTTAAATTCTCTAAATTCTGTCCCACATCGACTTGGTGAAGATCTCATCTAATCTATATAAGTGTGAATATCTAGTTTTGGGAATGTGCACAACGTGTTCCATGTGTCGCAGTCGAGCAAGTACGTGTTTGATCCCAAGCATGTGATTCATCAAGAAGAGGTTGTCCTGACCCCCGATATGAGCTACGAGGAGAGGCCCGAAGCAATCCTAGATCGAATGGTGCAAGAGTTGCGAAACAAGTCAATATGATCCGTGAAGGTGTTGTGGAAACACCATGGTCCCGAGGAAGCCACGTGGGAGTTAGAAGATAGGATGAAAGAAAAGTACCCCGAATTGTTTTTGTGAGACGACCAAATTTCGGGACGAAATTTCTGTTAAGAGGGGAAGGATGTAGCACCCCGAAAAATTTGCGACTTTTGTTTTTATTAATGTGGATGTTGAATGGGAATTTCTTTTATGGAAATTGATTTTTTATGTGATTGAGTTAATTATGTGGAATTAGTTGTTGTGAGTTATGTGGAATAATACGAATTATGTTCCAATGTGTGAATTAAATTAAATGGGATCATGCATATTTTTCTTGTCATTTTATTTGATATTTTTCGGCCCTCATAATTATTTGAAATAGTATTTTCTTTCTTGGATTTAACTACTTGTTTTGGGATAATTATCCAAATAAAATCCAAACCAAATTATCCCTATGTTATTCTACATAATTTCCGACCCCTTGCCCATTTCTTGGTTTTTTCGAAATCTCCTATTAATTATGAGGATAAATTATTTTGTAGATTTAATTGGTACCTTACTTATTTCCTTCCTTGAATTAAAAATCCAATTAAATCTCTTCATATCCTATTTTAATTAGGATTTGACTCTTTCCTTCTTTAAGACCTCATAAATTTTCGCCTCTTATGCCTTTCAATTACCTTGTGGGATTAATTTAATTGTTACCTATTTTATGGGGGCCTTTTCCATAAGAAATTACCAAATTTAAATCCTATTCCTATTTAATTTGGGGATTTAAATATTTCCTTTGACTACTTTTACACACCCCCCATTTCCTACTTGGAGAATTCTTGAACTATTTTATTACCTTATTTATGGGATGCTCAATATCTTTTTACCCATTTTTGTGAGTATATTTCTCTCCAAGTAATACCATAATTTTTGAAAAATTCCCCCACACTACACGCCTATTTCTTTTAATTGTGGAGCTTATTCATTGACCTCTATTTTATTCTTCCACAATTTTAATTGTTTAATTAAGGGTGGGAATAATTATTGAATATAATTTAAGAAAACCCTAACCCTAATCTTCACTCCACACGCCACCCTCTCTTCCTCTCCTCTCCCACACGTTTTTCTCCCCCCCCCCCCCTTTCCTACTTGGAGAATTCTAGAATTATTTTGTTACCTTATTTATGGGATGCTCAATATCTTTTTACCCATTTTTGTGAGTATATTTCTCTCCAAGTAATACCATAATTTTCTAAAAATTCCCCCCACACTACACGCCTATTTCTTTTAATTGTGGAGCTTATTCATTGACCTCTATTTTATTCTTCCACAATTTTAATTGTTTAATTAAGTGTGGGAATAATTATTGAATATAAATTAAGAAAACCCTAACCCTAATCTTCACTCCACACGCCTCCCTCTCTTCCTCTCCTCTCCCACACGTTTTTCTCCCCCCCCCCCCCCTCTCCCCTCTCTCTCAAGTGCTCCAAATCAATCCTTCATTGTTGCTTCAATTTTGAAACAAGTCAATAGGATCCGTGAAGGTGTTGTGGAAACATCATGGTCCCGAGGAAGCCACGTGGGAGTTAGAAGATAGGATGAAAGAAAAGTACCCCGAATTATTTTTGTGAGACGATCAAATTTCGGGACGAAATTTCTGTTAAGAGGGGAAGGATGTAGCACCCCGAAAAATTTGCGACTTTTGTTTTTATTAATGTGGATGTTGAATGGGAATTTCTTTTATGGAAATTGATTTTTTATGTGATTGAGTTAATTATGTGGAATTAGTTGTTGTGAGTTATGTGGAATAATACGAATTATGTTCCAATGTGTGAATTAAATTAAATGGGATCATGCATATTTTTCTAGCCATTTTATTTGATATTTTTCGGCCCTCCTAATTATTTGAAATAGTATTTTCTTTCTTGGATTTAACTAATTGTTTTGGGATAATTATCCAAATTAAATCCAAACCAAATTATCCCTATGTTATTCTACATAATTTCCGACCCCTTGCCCATTTCTTGGTTTTTTTGAAATCTCCTATTAATTAGGAGGATAAATTATTTTGTAGATTTAATTGGTACCTTACTTATTTCCTTCCTTGAATTAAAAATCCAATTAAATCTCTTCATATCCTATTTTAATTAGGATTTAACTCTTTCCTTCTTTAAGACCTCATAAATTTTCGCCCCTTATGCCTTTCAATTACCTTTTGGGATTAATTTAATTGTTACCTATTTTATGGGGGTCTTTTCCACAAGAAATTACCAAATTTAAATCCTATTCCTATTTAATTTGGGGATTTAAATATTTCCTTTGACTACTCCCTATTTTACACACCCCCCCTTCCTACTTGGAGAATTCTTGAATTATTGTATTACCTTATTTATGGGATGCTCAATATCTTTTTACCCATTTTTGTGAGTATATTTCTCTCCAAGTAATACCATAATTTTCTAAAAATTCCCCCCACACTACACGCCTATTTCTTTTAATTGTGGAGCTTATTCATTGACCTCTATTTTATTCTTCCACAATTTTAATTGTTTAATTAAGTGTGGGAATAATTATTGAATATAAATTAAGAAAACCCTAACCCTAATCTTCACTCCACACGCCTCCCTCTCTTCCTCTCCTCTCCCACACGTTCCCCCCCCCCCCCCCTCTCCCCTCTCTCTCAAGTGCTCCAAATCAATCCTTCATTGTTGCTTCGATTTTGAGTTGGAAACTCAAGATCCGTTGAGGAATCACACCAATTGTCTTTTCTACTGATTGTTTTCAAGAGAAAGGTATAATTTTTGATCCACCTTTCCCCCCCTTATCATTGAATCCATGATTCTTGAACCCCTCATGCATATAGTGAGTAGAGAAGCGTAAATCAAAGAATTTATTGGTTGGGAAGGATGGTTGCACATGAATGGTTGTGTGTGTGTATGTACGTGTGTGTGAGTGTGTGGATGAATCGTTGTGAATGTTATGTGCGAATAGGAAAGCATGGTTGTAATCTCATTTTTTAAGCATGACTATGTGTTGGAAGCATGAATATGTATGTGTGAATGTATGATAGACAAACTAGGGCTGTGAATGTTGAGCATGAAAACTGTTGTGTTCGGACAGTAGGTTCCGACGAGTTTTTGAACAATCCAACGATCTTATTTCGACATGAATTTTTACCTGGATAAAGTTTCAGATGTCTTCTGTGTTGTGTCAAAATTTCAGCTTCAATTGATGACGGACGAATTTATAACGAATTTTTCAATTTAACTGCGCAGTCCTGCAGAAATTGTGTTTCGTCCAGTGAGTTTCGTTTTTATTTTGACCAATCAAAAGATATGATTTTGGCGTGGAATTTTAACTGAAAAAATCTTTATGTGTCTACTGTGTGGTGACCAAATTTTAGCTTCATATGAGATCGGATGGAATTTTAATGATTTTTACAAAAATACTTTGTTGACAAGCTTTGAATGCATTACATGATACATGTGTGAATAAGGAACGTATCCTATGATGTGGTTATGTGTTGCATGTTGATGTATGCTAGAGTGTTCGTTTCGTTTATGTTGGTGAACGTTTGGGATGGGCAATATAAGAAAACGATGAGGGCAACATAAGAAAACGATGAAAGGAACGATAGGGCATGCATGATAAATGTGTTGATGGAAAAACTGATTGTGTTATGGTGTTGACAAGGGTTGTTGTGTGTACGTGGGTACAAAGAGCAAGGGTTGCATTAAAGTTGTGAATTGTGTTGTATAAGCAAGCGAGGTGGGCTTTATTTTACTAGAACTCTTTTACGTTTCAAAAGTATGATGATGGTGTAATAAGGGTGGTTTAAATTGTTATATCATGCCATGTTTGTATTGATGATGAGATTTGTTTTGTCTGGCCAGACTATGAAACTGTTTTGGTTATACTCGATGATATTTCTCTTCTAAATGTAAAACTCGAGTTCACTATGGTATGGATGACATAACTTTTATCAAATGTTTTCGGCATGAGCCCATTGAGTATATTAAGTACTCAGCCCTGCATATGTTTTCCCTATGTGCAGGTTGAGCAATGGGGTTGCGGCGGATGTTGAGTCGAGCCTTAAGATTTCCCAGATGCGTCGTGTCTTCATACATGGGCGTCATCCTATGACTCTCTCTAGATACTTGATTTCTGCTGCCTTGTTTGAAATTTCTTTCTTTCTAAAAGTCTTCCATTTTTTTCCATACTATGTTATAACATTAATTATCTTGAGACATTAATCCGCTGCTTAACCGTGCAATACATTAAAATATTTTCTCTTGATGTTTAGTTGAGCTTTGTGTTAAATGTCGTGTTTTATTGTTCCCCCTTTTCTTCCCCGCTTCTTAGTCCCTCCCCTAGTCGCGATTTCTCCGTCTTTACTATCCTTAGTCAGGGCGGCCGTGACACTCACTCCAGCCCATAATGGTCGACCCATTGTTCGAAGTTGAACTTAGGCGGCCTCTCTTTCCAATACCCGATGGCTTTAGTTTGGTTGCTGCCACCTTGGAGTTGTGTGCACACGTAAGGAGGGTCTTTGCAAACTTGATTCGGAACATCTCCAAGCTCTTTGTCCCTTTGGCGTTCAATCCGCACTCACATTCCTTCTCTCTTTCTCCAAAGTACGTCTCCATATGCCGCATGACGTAGACCCCCGTCCCCATGGTGCAGAAGTTGTTCCTCGAGGGCATTGTCACCACATGGGGTACTACATTTTCGGACCTGCCCTGCCATTTTGGGAACTTTGCACTTCGTAAGTGCATCTGCCATGAATTTTTTCTACATCAAATAGGAAAAGTGTGTAAGAACTCGATATAATGTACATTTTGTTTACTATAATGCAACGTAACTAAGTAAACACATTACGTACTAGAAGAGATGGTGTGTTGCCATACTTTGCACTGAACGAGCCGTGGGGTTCAGCCAAACTGTGGTCGATGATGTTCATTTTGCCATCTGGCAGATCGAAACACACCACGTACTGATGGCTCGCACTCCAAATTGGGAAAAAGAACTGCACAATGAAAGGTACATTACATGACACATTATTGTGTACATTATTAATGAATCTCATTGACATTATTATAATATCGCTCACCATATCATATTTCTCCCATTGGAAGCTTCCCGTTCCAAGCGCTTCCTCGAATAGTATAGTCCAGAATGAATCAAACTGCCTTTGTTTATGTCCATTCAGGAGGAGTGTCGACAACGGTGTGTTTCTGCAGTTTATTTGGAAACTAGTTCATTATTTGTACCTATAATAGTAATTTGTAAATCAGAGTATGACATTGTTCACTCACACATGGATTTGTAGAGAAGAAGAGCCTGGAAACTGTCTCCGGTGCCTTGAGCTTTTCCATGTTGTTCAGGTACAAGCTCCAGGTATCTATGATAGCGAGGCTCACAGCCTTGAACGGCGCTAAGGTCTGGAACTCACTCTGCACAGTTTGTTTGAAGATGTCTTGTAGACAATGGAATCCCTGCATAGCATTAAACAGTTAAACAAAACTAACCGATGTGCCAACAATAACACAAGCAAAATTAAAACACTTACTTATTTTTTTCGGCTGTGCTAAGGACCCAGTAATAGAGCTCCTTGTCAACGTTGTTGGCCTTCGCTGTTAGTCTAACAGCCCACTCGTTGAACGGAGACCTGGCAGCCAGACTTGCTTTCTTCACTCGAGATGTTGCCAGGTTCGCAGCCTCCTACACGAATGGAAGATATGGTTAACACAAGTGAGCAACAACCATACATGGTAAAACTTTAATGTTTGAATGAAATAAGCTATTCCATACCACATCTCCAGCCTCCTCCTGCTGGATCTCCTTCCCTTTCCCTTTTCCTTGCGGAGCCACAGTTGGAATGGGCAACTCTTTTCCACTCCCACTCTTTCCAGCTTCATCAATCACAATGCCCTTCTCCTTAGCTGGAGTAGGTTTCTGGTTGAAAAAAACATAAGCCACATAATGCATGTAACCACCAAAATAATGTACAATTACAAGCATATAATGTAGTTTACCAAGCACCTTTGCAATGGTCGGCTGTTTCCCCTTCCCTCCCTTAGCAGCGCCCTCCTTAATGGGTTGTGGTGCTTTGTCAGCCTGAACCTATATAATGAAGCCAGGCACACATGTAATGTAATCATAATTGTAGTGGCAATAATGTAACAATAACAGTATAAAATGCAAGGAATGTTTTACATGTACATACATAGGCACTGTCCCCTACAGCTCCACCACTCTCCTCTGCCGCTGCTTTCTTCTTGGTGGCTTTCACTGTCTTGGTTTTTCTCTTTGATCCCGTACCACCTCCATCTTTCCTCACCCCAATTGCCACACCACCAGCTTCTACTCTTGACTCAGTCTCATGTACACAATTGCAGCAAAATTTAAAACATGTTAATAATGTACAAAAGTGAGAGCACCAAAGGGTTTAGTTTGTTAATGGATACCCGAGCTTTGCTCAGCACTTCCCCAACAGTCGCCATGTCTGATGTTGTACCAGTTGCACCGACTGAAGTATGCACTTCAGATGGGACTTCAAATCCGGCAACTCCAGCATCATTTGATATGATATCAGGGATATCATCACCTCTTGGCTCGTGCATGGCCATGTCTCATTGATGATATTCAACTCCCGGCTGATCAACAACTGGGGTATCATGTGATCTGTCAACAACTGGGGGATCAATGCCTCCACTACCACTAACCCATGCCCCATGTGTTTGTTGTGTAGCAAACAGGTCAGGACATTCGAACCCATCCAACACAAATGATGGCCTAGCGAAGCTGGTGTTAATTGTCTTCTTATTGTCGTAGGCCGCCATCATCTTCTCCATCTCATCGATCCATTCCGGACTGTATTCCTCTTCATGATCCCTTGCCTGCGTCAGTCTTGTCACAATCTCCTCATCTTCCACCACATTATGATCTTCCACTCCCAACAACTTCTTCTCAATCCGACTCCCAACTCTAACGCATCATCGTCAAGCAGCTCGACAGGTATTCTTTTGAAATCATCTACCCATGTCGAAATTGTGTGGGCCATCAGCGAGCTTGAAGCGATAAACTTATCTCTGATCCGCTTCGCTCTATACCTGCTTGGAGCTACTCCTTCTCCTCTATTCACAGATTCCAGCCTCCTAGTATCCTCTTCCTGCAGAAATTTCTCCTTGTCAAGCCAGGCCTCTAACCTCCTGGTTCCAAACTGGTCACGCTCCGCGTCCTCCCGTTGCCTTAGGGTCTCTATCGACCAACCCTTTATTGTCGGCCATGCACGGATGACTCGCCTCTGGATGTGAACCACGCAGTCCACATAAGCACACTGAAAAGAATAACCACACAATTTAACTGGTCAATAATGTAAATTAATATATACATAATGCATGGTTAATAGAGGTATAATGCAATAGATTAACCACAGTAATGCATAATGCTACCAAAACTTAACAAATGCTGCAACGAAACATATCAACAATGTAGCCAAAGGAATTACATTTTCAATGCAAATCAGTAATGTGCAATCAAATCCATGTAATGAAATTATTACAGCTGTAGTAACATTGGCAGAACCCTAAACTATATAACTTCAAAAAATAAGGTTCAATAATGTAACCATCTATATGTATAATGCATTTCTAAGTTACAGACACATCATTGCATTTCGGAATGTATGTATAACTGCATATAATGCATGTATTATTTCACTTACCACCAGGAAGTGGATAGGCCCGGTGAAAGACACACTTTGGCCGTTTGCCCAACTGGAATAAGTGGCCTCAAGCACGGATAGGACGTAACCGCACCAATTCAGGTTCCTAATCTCATCGACATCGTCGATGAAATGCAGAATCTTTGGCTTGCAGTTGTCGTCGGCCGGAGTCTCTATAACTGCATTTTTGAGGAGGAACATGAATTGTTTCTTAAACTCTTCCCCTCCATCCACGTCCTGCATCATCATCTGAGCAATGTCCTTTGGGGTCATTTTAAAACGTCCCTTTTGACACCGTTCAGCAACAAGGTCATTGAACGCAAAGTTGCTCTGTTTGTCCACTGGTCTTGATATGGGATTCGGACCTCTAGGAAAGCCCAACGTCAGATGGACGTCTTCCTCATCGAGGGTTAGGCTTTCACCCCCCCCCCTCGATAATTGTATCTGGCACCGTGCTAGATTAACAGTGTTTAGAACCCAGTAGGCCAGGTACCCGGGAATCTGCTTGATGTTGAAATTCAGTATAAAACAGAAGCCAAGCTCTCTGACGGCTTCCTTCTGCCTTGGTGTTAGAGTTTTTAAACAGTTTAGAAACTCTGATGGGTTCGTCGACAGTATAGATGGTCGACCTTCCTCCCCCTCGGTTTCCTATCCTCAGGCTCTTCCTGAGCTGTACTTGTCCCGGCCTCCGCCAATCTCTCCCTGAATCTCTGGGTAAGCGCAACCGGAATTACATCATCGACCGCTTCGTCGATGTCCATTCTAAGCTGCTTCGCTGCTGTCCAACATACAACATCAGAACATGATTAAAATAGAAGTTATCAATATTGTGTCGCATTTTCATTATATAATGCACCATTCACCCATGTACACAAGCAGTCAATTAATGCATAATACTGGGTAAATAATGTATAATACTTGATAAATAGTGTACAAAAGCAATCAAATAATACACAAAGGAATATGGCTTTTACCCATTCACCTAGGTGCACAACAGTCAAATAATGCATAATATTTGATACGTAATGTATACTACTAGTTTAATAATGTACTGATTCAATCAAATAATGCACAAAGGAATATGACTTTCACCCATTCACCTATGAGCATAGCAGTCAAATAATGCATAATATTTGATACATAATGTATACTACTAGTTTAATAATGTATAGATTCAATCAAATAATGCACAAACAGTCACATAATGCATTATACTTGATAAATAATGTATAATTCTTTATAAATAGTGTACAAAAACAATCAAATAATGCACAAAGGAATATGACTTTCACCCATTCACCTATGTACACAAGCTGTCACATAATGCCTAATACTTGATAAATAATGTAAACTACTAGCTACATAATATTCAGATTCAATCAAAAAATGCACAGACGAATATTGCATTCATCCAGTCACCCACGTCCCTCACAAAAGCAGTCTAATAATGCCTAATAATTGATAAATAATGTATACTGCTAGATAAACAATGTACAGATTCACTCAAATAATGCGCACAGGAATATTGCATTCACCCAATCACCCATGTACAAAAACAGTCAAATAGTGCCTAATATATGATGAATAATGTATACTACTAGATAAATAATGTACATATTCAATCAAATAATGTGCAGTGTAATATTGGATTCACCCATCCATCCATTTACAAAAACTGTCGACGAATGCACAAAGGAAGACTACTTGATGTACAACTACTCCAAGAATTGTAAATGCACATGAAGTAGATTGCTTACCTGCAGCCTGGGTTCATTGATATCTTGACGGTCATATTATATATGTGAGACGAACCACAAATCAAAACCCGATAACATATCATCTACATAATCGCCCAATACACAATTGTAAACTAGTAAATAATTAGACATTCAATAATTGACAGAACCCTAACAAAAATGAAAATGCCTTTATGATTACAGAAAACCGTGATCAAGGTCTCGTCTGAAAACAGTGACTGTTTTGAGGAAAAATTAGTGAATCGACGAGTAGGTGGTGCGGTAGGCGTTGAATATCAGTGATTAACGGTGGGTATTACCAAAAAATTAACCTTTTTTCAACCATACCTTTTCGTCGGCTTCAACTATATGGTCGCGCACGGTTGAAGTGATGTTAGGACAGTGAAACGGACGATAATCGACAAATTTCTGTAGAGCTCCGGTTGCTTCCAGTGGCAGCTAGGGTTTCGCGAGTGGGGAGAATTTGGGGAGACAATTTGGAGTGATGGATTGAGGGTGAGACGTTTGGAGTGAGAGATAGAGTGAGTAGATGGAAGGTCGTAGCAAAATCCCGCTTAATTTCCGCTCCTTCCGTTTTGAGACGGAAGGTGAGACGTTTTTGATTTGTTGTTTTACTCTTTTACCCATATAATGCACAGAATATGCTTAATAATGCAACACAGGACTAATTATCAAACTTTCATCTGGACCACCCATCCATCTAATCTAACGGTTGTAAGTAAGAAGGAACTTAAATCTAAGGGAGCAATAGGAGATTAATGCTCCCCTATATATATATATATATATATATATATATATAGAGTAGTGATCTAGGGCAAAAGCCCCTTAAGCCTATAACTAGAGAACAAATCATAGCCACAAGATCAAGAAAATCAAGGGCTAGTATTAATACATGTAATTTTCTAATTTAAATAGAAATTAATTCCCTCAATCACAAATTTACTCCATAATAACAAGGCGGGGGTATTATGGTAATTTTGTAAAAGCTTGATACCAAAATCAGGTTAGGTCGCCCAGCAGAAGCTTCGAATCCCCTTCCTCTGCATCTTCCGCAACGGCACCGACGTCTCCAACGGCCGCCCCGTCTACACCGTGGTCTCTGGCACATCACCGCCGAGGTCTAATGCGAAGGAGCTTGACCCGGAGGAGTTGAGAAAGATGCTCTTCCGGAGCAAGAACAATGCTAAATGAACCCATGGAGACGGTGCAGTCTCGTTCGGCCCGGCCTGGCCCGATATGAACACGAAGAATGCATTAGCGAGTAGAATTTTGATTTAATTTTATCAGAAATTGCCTGCTCATATTGTTCGTCGTTCCTACAATTATTATTACTGTGTTCAAATGGATCTGTATTTTCGTTGCTATGTTATTATTATTAAAATATAGTACTAGTATTAAAATTCAATATTTTGATCAATTTTACTTTTCATGTTCTAGAAGTTTCCGTATTAAAGTGAGTTACTTTGCCTTTGGTTTTCAATTGTTTTTCGTGTGAAACATTTAGGTTTAAATGAGTTACTTTGCCTTCGGTATGGAGTTGATTATGATTTTCAATTTTATTGAAAGAGTGATGTGTTTTGTAAACAAGAGTGAAGTAAAATCATGTTAAGACTGATGTATTTTGTAAACAAGAGTGAAGTTAAATCATGCTAAGAGTGATGTGTTTCGTAAACAAGAGTGAAGTAAAATCATGCTATGAGTGATGTGTTTTGTAAACAAGAGTGAAGTAAAATCATGCTAAGAGTGATGTGTTTTGTAAACAAGAGTGAAGTAAAATCATGCTAAGAGTGATGTGTTTTGTAAACAAGAGTGAAGTAAAATCATGCTAAGAGTGATTTGTTTTGTAAACAAGAGTGAAGTAAAATCATGCTAAGAGTGATGTGTTTTGTAAACAAGAGTGAAGTAAAATCATGCTAAGAGTGATGTGTTTTGTAAACAAGAGTGAAGTAAAATCATGCTAAGAGTGATGTGTTTTGTAAACAAGAGTGAAGTAAAATCATGCTAAGAGTGATGTGTTTTGTAAACAAGAGTGAAGTAAAATCATGCTAAGAGTGATATGTTTTGTACACAAGAGTGAAGTAAAATCATGCTAAGAGTGATGTGTTTTGTACACAAGAGTGAAGTAAAATCATGCTAAGAGTGATGTGTTTTATAAACAAGAGCGAAGTAAAATCATGCTAAAAGTGAAATTTAGGGAAATTATTTGTACAATCTGAAGCAACGAGGAATTGTGTCGAAGCTGTTGTACAAAATCATTTGCAACAAAATCGAAACCTAGCAAGAGAAGAGTCCGAAGAAAAAACATTGATGCTCCAGGGAAATCCAAAGCCCTCAATGAACGAGAAAGATGAAATATCTAGTAAGGGTAAATGTGAAGAATGAGAAGACCGGTAGGAAGAATCAATCTATTGGAAACAGGAATCTATATAATCTATGGATTGTTAAAACAAATTGTTGAATGATGAGAGAGAAAGTTAAGAAGAAGTGTTGAAGTCAAGTCGTAAGACATGTGAGTCAAAAGTTGAAGTAAAAGTTTGTTCCTCACCTCCTTCGCCCGCGTAACTGATTTAAATCTAATAATGTAATTTCCAAAAATACCCTTGACCTATTTTGTATTATTAAATTAAATAATATTTGTTCCATTAAGATGTGTGGCTGAGATTTGTTCTCTAGTTATACACTTAAGATTAGTTATATCTTGATCACTAACCTATATATATATATATAAATATATATATTTCTGGGTTAGGTTACAGTTTTTCTGGCCCTTTTTCTTTCTAACTCTCTGTTCTACACTCCCATGTTTCATAACCTCTTTCCTATTCCCAAACGGTGAGTTGCCCTAGTCTATCCCCTTGTTCACATGACGTGGAGGCTTAGGGTTTCCAAATAAGGGATGATCTTACTTCAGGCTCAAAAGGTGTAACTAGCGGGTGCCTTTACATTGAGGCAGATTCATCTGATTCAAAAGAATTTGGCTCAATTGGTTATTACTTATTGCCTTTAGTCCTTGCTAACCTATGTCATTTCCCCATGAGCATCAATGGCAGCCTCTATATATATATATTTTTAGTAGAAAGTGTTATACTTTGGCTTCTGACTCACATTTTAGAAGGCTTCACAGAGGGATTAGATTAAAGCTACTTCTATCTTTCTCACATCTTCCAAGCAGATTTTGGTTTATTAAAGATGGAAAACTCACAAATCAACATGTATCCTCTCTTCAATCACTCTTACTAAGGGAATCTTGCCTTTATTTTCTTAAATCAGTTCTTATTTAAAACACATAAAGCAAAACACTAACAGAAGACTCCTAGCTAAACAAAACGCAACTTTGACACTAACTACACCAACTGTTTCCCCCCTCCAACTTCATTACAACTTGTCCTCAAGTGACTTGATGAAGTGGCAAACAGGGTAGTTGGTGTCAAAAGTAGGAAAACAAACTTCTCACACTTAGACCAAGTAGTGGGCTAAGTATGAGATGATTAGACAAAAAAATCAAAACTGCAAAAACATACTACCTCCGTCCCTGAAAATTCGTCCCAGTTTACCATTTCGGGCCGTCCCTGAAAATTTGTCCCACTTCAAACTTACTAAAAATGGACATTTATTTACACACCTCCACATTCTAAATATTTACAATTTGACCCATTTGCAAAATGCAAATGGGTCATTATTTTTGAGCTATTCTCTCGTCTCCCTCTATAGTCCCTACCGCCTCCTTCAATGCTCTCCAACTCCCCACCGCCTCCTTCAATGCTACTGGCTAGTATAGCGAATGTAAGGGTCGAATTCCACGGAGATAGATGGATGCAAGTTGGGATTGTGGTGATATTCTGGAAGGGTTGATTAGCTATCACGCTTTGGGTTGAGTTTTACCTAGTGCGTAAAAGGACGTTATCTTCTTCACCAAGCTAAACAGAAACGCAGCAAATTCACGAACTCCATTAACAACTTCACAGAAAGTACGCTACTGATTGAAATTGAAATTTAAATTTAGATTAAAAGATTAAGACCGTAAATCCTAAATTATGCTACTACGGAACATGCAAGGTGGCAGAACTGACTCGACTAAAATATTTTGTATTTTTCTCCAGATTTACCACTTGAACACTTGAGAAATTACACAAGCAAACTAGATCTAACTTAATAACTAGAAAGCAGGCTCGAACGTACTAAAATTACTCTAAACTACCAAATCTACCAATTACTCTAAATTGCTTAGATCTAACAAATCTAAGCAAGAACGAAAACATTACGGCTAAGAGGTAAACGAAAAGTAAAATCAAACTTCATGAAGATCAAATCCAGGTGAAACACTTCGTAATCCAAAAGATAACTGGAAATAGCAAAGGTTCAAAACGAAACAACAACTAAAATTTAACTACGGAAGCGATTAAAGATTGTTTTGCCCCTCGGACGGTGGAACGGTGTTTCGACTACTAGGATGGTAAACTGGAACGGTGGCGAACTCTCTCCGGCGTGTCGCCGGAGTCTTGAAGTGATCATAACTGGTGGCGAGGCACGAGAAGTGTAGGAGCTAGTCTCCACTGCTGCTGGAACTAGAGTTATCCGAGAGAGAAAGTGAGTTGATGAATGAGTCCTCCCTCTCTCTCCAAGTGACCTTCTATTTATAGGGTGACTTGCCCTCAAATTTAGGGTTGTTCTCCTTGTGCATTGTTGCTTTTGCCCCCATCAAATACTTGGTGTTTTCTACCAATCCTTCCTTCTCCATCTCGAGCCTTTTGGCATGCATCCTGGTCAGTATTGTACCCTTATGGCGTTCTTTCTCATTTGAATCCCCCGGTCTTTTTCCTACTGGCTTGCACCCCTTTTTCCTGCACAACTGAGCAAATTTCTTGCAGATAATGCATGTTAAGCTCACATACTGACCAGTAACCAAGGCCTAGAATACGACTTATCACGTTATATGTTTGAAGTATTGTTTGTTGGGGTTGTTCGAAACAGAGGTTGACAAATAAAAAGGAAGATTTTGTAAATTCAAGTTCTAAAATGCTCATGTATGTATTGAATGAAAGAGAAGTTGGAGTTGGGGTGGAGTATACCTTAGGCCGATTTGAAATTGTGGGAAAAAGATGAATCAAATGGGCCGGAGTATACCTTCGTTAGTTATGATCTGTACACAGTGGTTGTACCTATTTGATTGAGTAACGAATTGTGGGAAACATTATATAGAAATTGGATGGAATTACTTACTGATTTGATTGCTTGAACAACTGTAACTTGTCTCTGTCCTTGAACAACGTCTCTGTCCTTGAACAAAAATGGTGGAAGTGTTAAGTGTATGATTTGGAGTGTTTGCATAAAGTAGAATTGGTGAGAATGGGGTGATTGTACCGTGAATATGAGGGTGCGAAAAATTAGAGGGGATTAGAGCATCCACAATAGGAATAGCCCAGCAATAGCCCCGCCATAGCCTAGCCACAAACTCCTCCTGCCACAAACTCCTCCTCAAAAAATCCTCCTGCCACATCATAAATAGCCCAGCCACATCAATAGCCACATCACTCAAAATTATATAAAACAAATAATTAACAATCACACAAAATACGCAATTTAATTTACGAGACATATACGAGAAAATTCAATAATATTATTAAAATTTAAAAAGTACATTAATTAAAAAAAAATTACATAATTAACAAAAAAAAACTACTGCCGTGCAGTCCTTCGCGCCCATAACTCTTCAATTAAATCCTTTTGGAGTCGAATATGAGCCTCCGTTTGGCGCATGTCGGCATGTGCTTGGTGACGGCCGTCTTCATCGTGAGGTACCCCACTCCGTACATTGGGGGTGGCCGCGCCGTGGCTTGGACCGGCTTCATTATCATCGTTGGCCCAATCAGTCAGTTGTACACCTTCATCTTCGACAATCATGTTGTGCATGATAATACAGGCGTACATTATATCTGCAATGCAGTCGACATGCCACAAACGCGTTGGCCCCTTAACTGCCTCCCATCGAGACTGGAGCACACCATATGCGCGCTCCACGTCCTTGCGCGCCGACTCCTGCCGTGCCGCAAAGTAGGCCTTCCTCTCATCTGATGCGCATCGGATCGTCTTCACAAAGACGGGCCACCTAGGGTATATCCCATCCGCCAAGTAGTAGCCCATATCATGCCGGTTGCCGTTGGCGACAAAACTGATGGCCGGACCGACACCCTGACACTGCTCGTTGAAAAGTGGCGACGTGTTGAGGACGTTCAGGTCGTTGTTCGAACCGGCTATCCCAAAATACGCATGCCAAATCCACAGCCGGTAATCAGCTACGGCCTCGAGGATCATCGTGGGATTCTTTCCCTTGTAGCCGGTCGTGTAGAACCCCTTCCAGGAAGCGGGACAGTTCTTCCACTCCCAATGCATACAATCTATGCTGCCTAACATTCCCGGGAACCCATGCTTCTCCCCGTGCATCTGCATCAGATCCTGGCAGTCTTCGGGGGTAGGGCTTCGAAGGTACTGATCACTGAATACTTCAATCACGCCCTGACAGAAATACTTCATACATTCCAGGGCAGTCGTCTCATCGATGTGGAGGTACTCGTCCCACATGTCTGCCTCACCTCCGTAGGCCAACTGCCGGATTGCCGCAGTGCACTTTTGAATAGGTGTGTGGCCGGGTCTGCCACACGCATCGTGCCTGAAGCGGAAATACAGATATTGTTGCTCCAAATCGTTAACAATACGCATAAACAGGGACCTGCTCATCCTAAAACGGCGCCTAAAAAGGTTGGCGTTGAACCGCGGCTCCTGTGCGAAGTAGTCTTCGTATAGGCGCTAATGTGCAGCTACGTGATCACGATCAATCACCGCTCGGTGGTGTACCACTGGGCGAGGTCGAGGTACCGCCGGCTGCAAGGCCCTCTGCATCCATTGATCAATCTCACGGTTCGTATAGGCCTCTAGCGCTTCGTTCATTATACGCTCGTACTCCTCAGCATCCCCACCACTACTACCACCGGCATTACTCATTTCTAGGTGTTGATCTTGTACAGAAATTAAGATAGAGAGAGTACTCGTTAAAACAAGTGGTGTGAATGAAAATGACGTGCAAAGCGCGTATATATAGTGTTTCAAAAAAAAATCGCGCTAGGCGATCCGGATGCTGCAATAGCACCGAGCGGATCGCCCAGCGCACCGCCTAGCGCCATGTGACCGCCGAGCGCTAGGCGGTTTTTAAATCCGGAAATGGCTGGGCGGTTGCAATAGACCGCCTAGCGCCGGCGCTCGGCTAGGCGGTGCGCTAGGCGCTATTGTGGATGCTCTTAATTGAGACTAAATCCTAATTAATTGGGTAATTCATGGCAATCATTGGTTGCACTTAATTTTGTGATTAATCACCATGATTGGTATTAATTTGGGTGATTTATTCTTGTGCAGGTAACGGTATTGGGTGGAGGAAGTTGAACAGATTTTTGGAGCAGATTTGAAGCGTAAAAATTTTCGCTGGATGCAATTCTAGGTGGATCTGCCGTGAAGAAGAAAAAATTAAGGAATCCTTAAATTTTAAATTCCTGTGTTTGTTTCGGTTTTTTAATCAAACTGGAAAAGTAAACAGAATCCTCGAGAACAAGAAAAGTTAGTACAACTTTCATGGATTCTGAATCCTAACTTTTCTTAGGTATTCGTTTTCCAGTTTGAGAATTCTTACATATTTAAAGCAATATAATAGTATAGTTTTATTATTATTATTATTATTATTATTATTATTATTATTATTATTATTATTATTATTATGTTTAAAAAAATTAAAATTATAAATCATACTTAACTCCAGTAATAAATAATCATGATTAAAATTATCATAATTATAACTCTAATAAAATATAATTATAACTATAATAAAATAACTATAATTATAGTTACATGGACGTCTTACAAAATAGTATTTATAGCTAGGGTTGGAATCCCAAGAAAATGGTTCAAAAAATAAGAAATTCGGCTAAAATAGTTAAAACGCCCTGTCGAGCGTTTTGGACATGTGAAATCGCCCGGCCGGGCGAACACTCTGGACTCCGCCGCTGCTTTGTAAAACGCCCGGTCAGGCGTTTTGGGATGGTGAGTTCGCCCGACCAGGAGTTCCGTCACCCTCCTCCATTGCCCTCCGGATGAAGTTTGAAACGCCCTCCCGAAGCTTTTGTCTCATGGATCTCGTGACGGGCCTTCCGGGCAGCCTAAGGGGAGTCATGGTCGCGTCCGCCTTGGCCTTGGACCTCCCGTTCATATCAGTTTATATCTGACGTCGAGTAGTCGCTCAAGCATGGGAAGAAGAAGGAAGCGAAAGGGAGGTCCAGATCAAGAATGATTCAAAATCGAAATTTGATTAGGAGTTTGTCAGTAGTTGTTATTTATTTCCATTAGTTATTGTGATTTACTTTCCGTTGTTAAGTAGTTTTCCTTTCCTAGTAGTTGAAGTAGAAGTCTCTCTTTTGTTTAGTAGTTTTTCCTTTCCAAGTTGAACTAGGAGTCTCAAGTGTATGTACCCTTAGAAGTTGAAGGGGAAATATAGCTTGAAATTTAGTACTCCCTTCGTCCCTTATAATTTATCAACATTTGACCCGACACGGGTTTTAAGATATGTAATAGAAAGTGGGTTGAAAAAGGTAGTATTATGTGGGTCCTACTTTTATATATTAGTTGTATAATAAAATGTGACTGAGATTTTGTTAGGGACGGATGAAAATTGAAATAAGTGACAAATTTTCAGGGAATGAGATAGTAGTATTTTGTTTGGCATCATAGGTGAAGGCATCACAAGAGAAAACTATCGGTCTAAATTTCAAAATGTTTCCACTTTACTTTAGTGCATCTCGATTCTTCAATCACAAGGTTGACGAATTGTTCTCTTATCATTTGATGCGGTGAACATCCCATCTCTCCTATGCCGATCACAACAGGCACCAAGGTGGAGACCAGGCTTTGCCGTTGACTCAACGAAAGAAACATTGGCCAAATCAGGGAAACCCATTGGCTTTCGCTACTGGTGGCCAAGCTTGACGGCTCGCCTCCGTCACCATCTCCACCTCCGCCGAACAACCCAACCGTCTATCTGCCACACTTAGTGTAATTTGATTCAATGAACAAATCCAAATTGAAACGGCAAGAAATTAAAGCACACTAGCATATACGTGGTTCGGATGAATCCTACGTCCATTGGAAACTTTAGCACGAATTTATTGAATGAAGGAACTCTATACAAGATGAATACTGTGCACAAGAGCACTAGTTAACATACACCAAATTGAACACATCAAAATCACGATTGAATTAGAGCATTCTAATTGAAAACGAGACGGCTGATTCCTCTTCTAGCTTGGCGAACTGCGCTCCAAATGATCCACTTGAGACTGCAACTTCTCGCTTGAGATGACGACTTCTTGCTCAAGAATTGTGGCCGAGAGAAATGTAGAGTGTGTATGTAAAAGTTGTGTTTTTTCCAACTGATTTGGAGCTTAAGTATTACAGCTCAAAACCGCTCCAACAAACTAACTCACTCTCGGAGCCAGCTAATCACCCCAACTTTCAACGGTCAACTTATTTGAAATGTTGTTGAGCCAACATTCCTAACAAATCTCCACCTTTGGTTCCAACATTCTCAAATCAGCTATCATTGCTTCCATTTACAACTTCCTTCCTCTGTACCTTCACCAGCTCCAAGCAGTAGGCGAACTAAGTAGCTGGTAAAGCTCTTGTCAATGCATCTGCAGGATTGTGCTAAGTCCCAATCTTTCTGACCTCTACTTCCCCTTTACTCACTTCATGCCTTACAAAATGAAGCTTTACATCCATGTGCTTACTCTTGTTGTGGAAAGTCTGATGTTTTGAGAGACAAATAGCACTGCTACTCTCACAGCTAACAATTATCTTCTTTTGCGTTACTCCAAAATCATTCAGCAGCCCTTTGAGCCAATAGCTCTCTTTCATTGCATCTGCAAGTACATTGTATTATGCCTCAGTTGTAGACAAGGCCACCACAGACTGAAGTTTAGACTTCCAACTGATGGCTGATCGAAATAAAGTGAATATATATCTAGTTTGTGACTTCCTATTGTCATAGTTAGATACAAAATTTGAGTCATGATATCCCATCAACTCATCCTTAGTCTAAGCTTGACCTGCTGAGTACAATATTCCATAATCACTTGACCCCCTCAGATATCTTAGTATCCATTTCAATGCTTGACAATGCACTCTTCCTAGATCACTCTTGTGTCTGCTTGTAGACTCACAGTATGTGCTATTTCTGGTCTGGTGCAGACCATGGCATACATCACACTGCCAATTATATTAGCATAGGGTATCTTACTCTTCTCATTCCTTTCTTCATTTTCTTTAGCCTTCTACTCTGCTGATAACTTGAAATGATGTCCTAATTGAGTAGACACAGTTCTTGACTCATGCATCTTAAACTTCTTCAAAACTTTGTTGATGTAGTCCTGCTGATTTAGCCACAAGATTCTTCTCCTTCAAATCCCTAGGATCCTCTTGGCTTCTCCAAGATCCTTCATTTCAAATCTATTGCTTAGATCTGATTTCACTTTCTGAATTTCAATCATGTCAAAACCAGCCACCAATATATCATCATCATACAGAAATAGGAAGGCTACTGACTCGCCATTTTTCTTCTTCATGTAGACACAACAATCATATTTAGAACTTTCAAACCCTATCTGCATCATGTTTTGTCGAATTGCTAGACTGCTTCAAACAATATAAACTTCTCTTCAGCAAGCATACTTTCCCCTCATCTGCTCCATGAAGATTTTCTCCTCAAGTTCACCATTTAGAAATGTTGTTTTAACATCTAGCTGATGCAATTCCTGTCATTCTTTGCTACTAGAGCCAAAAGCATTCTTATGGAATTGTGCTTCACTACAGAAGAGAATACCTCATTAAAATCTATTCCTTCCCTCTGATTGTAGCCCTTAGCCACTAATCTGGCCATGTATCTGATTCTATTATTATTAGATGGTCCAATCTTTTTCTTGTAGATCCATTTGCAGCCAATGACCTTCTGCAACACTAATTTAGTCACCAAATTCCAAGTCTTGTTTTTTTTGTATCAATGAGTCAATTTCCTCTAGCATTGTTCTATCTAGTTGGTTTCTTCACATTTTCTCTTCTTTGTCTATCTCTGGCAAGCAAGTAATCCGACAAATCTGAATTTCTATCATTCTGAATATTCTCTTTCTCCTCGGTAACTCCACCTCAATTGAAGATTTCCCTTTATCAACTGCGATTAATTTTTGTTTTGTAGGGCATCTCCAATTTTTTGTAGGGCATCTCCAAGCATCACACATTTTAGAGCTTAGAGCTTTAGCATTGCAAAACTCCCATGTGATCCGTACCATCTATAGTTTGGGGTCTTGGGCATTCGTTGATTAACACAACTGCTGTTGATGCAGCTTCTTCCCAAAATTTATGAGGCATCCCAGAGCAGGCATCTAACTTTTTCTAGGATGGTTCTGTTGGCTTTTTCAGCCACTCCATTTTGTTAGGGATTATTTGGCACTGTTCTATGCCTCTTGATTCCGTTTAATTTGCAGAAATCATCAAACTGATATGATAAAAACTCTAGCCTGTTGTCACTTCTTAGATATTTCACTGATTGACCTTTCTCAACTTCTGCTTCGTTGCACCAAATTCTGAATTTATCAAAAGCTTCAGACTTTTTATTTGCTTTCGTGTGTTTATAATTTTTTTTTTCAAAATTCTAAAACTCTTTGTTTTTCCAAATAGTAGAAGAAGTTTAGTAGATGGTAGACAATTTGTGATAGTTTTCCATGTGTTCAATATCCGTTACTGACCATTAGCTATACACTACATATACTTTGTATACTTGCAGGTTTATTTAATGCTAATAAAAAGTGCATCAATTCCTGGCCAGATTTAACGATGACGCTTCCGTGTTCGAGTACATCAAATTATTCGAAGCATGTCTTGCACGAACAACTAACGTTCCCGACCACTAATACTACCCACAACAACCCACGGGCCAAGGGCTTCGCCAATGTTATTGTATTATATCTATCAAGGAGTATCAAAACATAAAGTCGGATATGTGCTATTAAATGTGGGTTACGTTATGGGGGACAGAGGGAGTACAAAATGGCAATTTTTGCTTCAGTCCATCATTTTATATTCTATTATCTTGTGTAATTTGAAGAGTTCACATACCACAAGAGCATTCACAATGGAAGGGCCGATCAAGAGGCTTTGTGATCGGCCCTCCATTGCGAGAAAGGGGGTCTATCAAAGGCTCCTCCCACATGGCCGTCGGAACTGCCTTGGCCGATCCCAATTGGTCGATGATCAGCCACCCATTGCGGTGATAGTGCCGATCATTGGCCCTTACCTTTTTTTTAATCTTTTATATTTTTTATTCCATATTTTTTTACTATAAATACCACATCCGATTCTTTCCATTTCCCACACCATCATCTTTTTCGTCTCTCATTTTTTTTATAATTTTTCTTTCCTTAGTTTTATTTAAATTTGCATCTTGTTGTATTCTTTTTTCCAATGTTGATTTGCGTATTAATATTTTTTTCATTCAAATTTATTTAATTTTATAACATATTAAATATAGAAGTGCAAAAAAAAATTAAAATAAAATAGTGATGATGTGGAAATGAAATGGAAGTGGGATAGGGTTTTTTCTATTTTTGTGCTAGAAGAGAGATAGGATTCCTCGTTTGTTCTAGAGTTTTTTTTTGTTCCTGGTTTGGGAGAGACGCATGACCCTCATGCGTCTCCTTTTAATGAGACGCATGACAATTATGCGTCTTTCATAGAGACGCATGAGGGTCATGCGTCTCTCTTTTTTTCATTTTTTTTATCGACGCATGAGTGTCATGCGTCTTAGGGAGAGACGCATCTCCCTCATGCGTCTCTTTTTTTTTAAAATTTTAATAGACGACGCATAAGCGTCATGAGTCTTAGAAAGAGACGCATGAGGCTTATGCGTCTCTAATTCTAATTAAATCAGACGAGGCGAGGCAGTAGCCTCATTCACTTGCGACAGAAAGGCGAATTAGGCGATTTTTGATTGGAAATTCAGGCGAATCCGACCATTTCCCCTCGTATTCCGGTATATTTCGTTCAATCCTTCAACATTCCTTCCTTATTTGTTGTTAATTTGCATAGTTTGTTTTGATTTCCCCTAATGTAAGGTTAAATTAGGGTTTATAACAAATTGCTAAATTTTGGCCGCTTTTTTTGTTGTGTAGTTAATTGTAATGGATTTTAGTGGGTAAATTCATTCTATTGTATAGTTATTGATATGTTTGAGATGCTTGGTGTTGTGATTTTGGTTGTTATTGGAGAATAGAGTATAGGTTGAAATGCATCTTTTAATTTAACCTTCTAATTTAGTAGTTATATGTAAATTAGGCCTTATAAATCATGAATTGTATTGAATTGGAGTGAATCAATC
Organism: Salvia splendens; assembly: GCF_004379255.2. NCBI lineage: Eukaryota > Viridiplantae > Streptophyta > Magnoliopsida > Lamiales > Lamiaceae > Salvia > Salvia splendens. Next base: position 15,183,221 of record NC_056044.1, on the reverse strand, counting down.
ATTTGGTTTATGATGTGTTGTTATTTTGACGATGAATTTGAATGTATATGTTATTTGTTTTGTGAATATGTACTTAGATTAGATGGAGACTTCAAGTTCTAGCGGGCAATTATTATATGGACCCGAAGACCCGTCCTTGCTAAATATGCAGAAACATCACATTTCACATAAACTCATGAAAGAGGGCACAACCCAAGTATTTAAGGTCCGAAGGACAGAAAGCAAGACTTGGGACGTCGAAATTCACGAGAATGTTAGATATTGGCTTGACGTCTTTGGTTTCAAAGGCGTGATCGATTGTAGGAAGCCCATGAAGGTGGACAATGAGATGATCACGGCGTTGTTTGAGCGTTGGAGGCCGGAGACGCACACTTTCCATCTACCGATCGGTGATGCGACGATCACCTTGGAAGATGTGCAAGCCATTTGGGGCTTGAGGGCGGAGGGTCGCGTCTTCACAGGGCGTGACTATCATGACAACTTTCCTGATTGGACCAACAAGTGCCGCGATCTGTTGGGATGGATACAGATACTTTCACAGAGACAAAGCAAGGCGGTTTGCTGATGACCGCGCTGATCAACCAGACAAGGATGCCTCTGGGTGATGACCTACCTACGTACGTATACATCCAAAGGGCACGTATCCACGCCCTAATTTTATTAGGAGGTCTCATTCTACCGGACACCACGGGGTGTAAGGTGCCATTTATGTGGTTGAATGGGCTTGGGGATCCGGAAGAGGTGAAGACTATTAGTTGGGGAAGTGCGGCATTGGCCTACCTTTATCATTATCTGTGTGAGGCTTCCATGGATAAGAGAAAAGAGTTGGGCGGGCCTATGATCCTTCTGCAGCTATGGGCGTGGGAAAGAATGCCCACATTAAGGCCTGCGTTCATAGGACGAGTTGTGCACGAGCCATATACACCATGTGGCGTTAGGTATATATCTAAATATTTATTTATTAATGCATATTTGGTTATTTTCTTACATAAATTTTATGTATAGGTGGAAAGGAACAACACAGATAGGAAATGCACCTAGACACTCGGTTGAGCATTACCGTGACCAAATATCTCTGATTAGACCTGGCCAGGTGAATATTATTTCGGTTTAGACTTCATTTATGAACTTATTATGAAATTAATTTGGCATTTGCATTGCTGTTTTGTAGTTTATCTGGACGCCATACGCACGAGCCCTACTGTCTGACTACTGCAATGATGTGACTGGATGCTCTCTGTGCGAGACCTACTTGGTATGTTGGGCCTATGTCGAGGCCCATGAGCCTGGACGAGTGCGCCGACAGTTCAATCGGTATTAGGATATACCGCAGAATGTAGACAGGATGCTAAGGAACGCCGATCATTTAGGCAAAAATGATCGGCGTGGTAAGAAGGGAAACAACTGGGCAAACACGCATCAGTTCTTCATTGGGGAGTGGGACATATCAACCACCATTCCACTGTTCGGTATGTTGTATTTCTGTCTTTCTATCTGCCCACCATTCCACTGTTCTCCAAAATGTCAGATCAACCAAAGCTCTAATTGGCAGCTCTCTTATACCTCTCAATACGTTGTTGTAGCTCTCTGACATGTTTGTTAAGGGCACTCCCCATCTCAGTTCATCATCGTAACAAAGAGACCAATTCTCTTTTTTGGCTTTGTTGAGCTCGTGTATCGCAACAAGACTTTCCTCCCGTAGTGCACGTCGCCTTCGCATGTACTTGCATACTTGAGTTGTCACACCCAATGCCCATATCATGCCTTTCGCTTTACCACCCTTACCCTTAAGTTTTGTCAAGATATTTTTCCTCACATGGATCAAACAAAATTTGTGGTGACATATCGGCGGCTTTTTCCATTCATCAGAACGCATAGCCTTAAGGATTCCTTTATGCCTATCCGAAATGATGCACACCTCCCTTTCGTACTTCACCACATGAATTCTGACATGATCCAAAAACCACTCCCAGCTGTCGCCAGTTTCTTCATCAACAACGGCATATGCAATAGGCAGACATTTCTTGTTAGCATCAACACCACAAGCAACAAGCAGCTTACCTTTAAATCTTCCTCGAAGGTGAGTCCCGTCTATTGTTAAAATAGGTTGGCACTCCTGGAAAACATGTATAGCATGCCCAAGTGCCCAGAACACGTAATAGAAGACTTTAGTACGGCCCTGGCTCAACAACTCGTTATGCCTCCACTCAACGATTGTGCCTGGATTCCTATACTGCAGTTCAAGCATGTAGCTTGGCAAATCCCTAAATGACTTCTCCCATCCACCAAACACAATCTCTAAAGCCCTTCTCCGTGCATACCATGCCTTCTTATAACTGATTACCACATGAAATTTGTCATGAACAAAATTTCTTACGGCTGCGGCACTGAACTCGGCATTTTTTAGCAACTGATGGCGAATACACAAAGCAATCATTGGTGATGAAAAGTTAGCTCCTCTATCATTACGATGGCCTACACAACTATGGCGTCCCCGCCACTTCCTAATCTCCCACATATCATCATGGGCCATGTGTGTAACAGAAACTTCCCATCGACATTCATTCGCTTTTTCAGCGTCGGTCTCGCTGATAATAGCTGTCCTATCTTCTGTCCTCCCTGCTGGATATTTGCACACGGCATGCCACCTTCTTAATTTGCTCTCAACCACCCTAAATTGCCGGTGTTGCCTCAGACTCCACATAGTAATAGCAGTCTTCACATGCAGCTTGCTATCAAATTTTGTTCCCCCATTAATCCGATATGGGTGTTTTTCATCCCAGTACATGGTACTGCGTTCATTACCAACTTCAGGTGCCTCAGAAGGACCACTCGGCAGTTTGCGAAAATAGTTCAACCCAGTGTGCACGTATTCTGGAAGTGGTTGTTCACCTTGCACGACGGGTTTGTACACTACCTCCTCATCACTAGAGTCAACACCGGAATCATCACTTAAAATATCATCAGACGATGATGACGACAATTCTGGATCATCAAGGTCTCCTCGTACAACATGAACCTCAGCATGCTCTTCTACAGTCTCTTAAGTATTCAATCCAACATCAGCAGCATCTGCAACATCTGTTTGCTCATTCATACCGCAATCCATGCTCAAAGGTTCAAACCTCGTAGATGATCCAACACCATGATCAACAATTGGTGGGATGAAGGCATTTCCAACAGATGAATACTCAACAAATAATTCAATATGCCGAGTAGAATTTAAAGCCGCATTGAACATAAAAAACACACTTTGATCACTGTCAACCGCAGTACATACATAACTCGTACCGGTACCCAAGAAACAATGCCTCCAAGATATTTCGATGAAGTGTTGGTTTGAATCTATTCTTATCTTAGCACATATCATTGCAACTAATTCAGATAATGAAACACATGAATCCAATACGATGGAAGCTCTCGCACGAGGAGGATCATAACAAATGCCCACTTGAGGAAGTTGATATATTCTACCACCCCAATATAAACTCACAAATACTTGCATGATTTCTGCAAAAATATATATACAAACCAACAACAATTAAAGACAAATTTTTTCAATAAACCCTAATATAGTACGTACACAATAAATTTATCAAAAACCCTAATAATATGCAAATAAACAATAAATACGGGAGCAATGTTGAAAGATTGAAGGAAACTTACCGAAATATGAAGGGAATCGCCAAGAAATCGCCAAGAAAATCGCAAGTTTTGTCTTCCTCTCTTTCTCTCGCGTATTCTGCCTATTCTGCCTTGGGCACTGATTTAAGCAAGTTAGAGACGCATGACGCTCATGCGTCTCTCCCTAAGACGCATGACGCTCATGTGTCGTTGGTGAAATTTAAAAAAAAAAAGAAGACGCATGAGGGAGATGCGTCTTTCCCTAAGACGCATGACCCTCATGCGTCGTTAAAAAATAATGGAAAAAAAGAGAGACGCATGACCCTCATGCGTCTTTATGAAAGACGCATAATCGTCATGCGTCTCATTAAAAGGAGACGCATGAGGGTCATGCGTCTCTCCCAAATCCGGAACAAAAAAAAAGTTTAGTACAAACGAGGAATGATAGTTGTGGTCTAGCACAAAAATAGAAAAAACCCAAGTGGGATATGTCCTTTGGAAGGGCCCTTCCATTGCAGGGAGATAGACCCTTGGGTAAATGCTGAAGTGGAATGGAAGGGCCCTTTGGAAGGGCCCCAAAGGGCCCTTCCATTGTGAATGCTCTAAGTAAAAAATTGATGGAGTTAAAAATTATGGTTACGATTTGAATAAAAATGAAATGACAATAAAACATTTTGTAATCCCTCCGTTCTGGCTAAGACGACACATTTAACAGTGATTTTAGGAGTTGTTGGTTAATGTTCGGTTTGATTGGAGACAGAAAAAAAATTAAAAAGAAAGAAAAGAAAGAGTTAAATATTTTAATCGGAGAGAAAAAAGTGGTTGAGTGTATTAATTGGAGAGAGAAAATTTCTTTATTGTTTCCAAAACTAGAAATGTAATTGAAATTAAAATATGTCATTTTAATTGGGATATTTGTACCAAATTTAAAGTTAAAAGATCGGGGTGCCACAAAGAAACTTAAAGGAGTGATTATATAAATTTACCCTATGGGCCTATTGAATTTTATTTTATTACTATAAACAAATGCACAAATCCATAATCGAGTAAACACAAATTATCCAAAAGTTTCTAAGTCATAGACTATACATATGTCTTAATAGACATTAGACGCAACTTAATTTTAAAATAATGAATTTTTTGGGTCTAGTGGTGACGAATCGGGGTGCCCAAAGGAAACTCAAAGTTGAAAGAGTGAGATATAAAAATATTATTAAAACTAAGAGTGATTAAATAAATTTACCACATAGGTCTACGGAATTTTTTTATTATAACTATAAGCACAAATGCAGAAATCCATAATCTGATACTAGTCTGAGTACCCAAAAATCATCCAAAAGTCCGCCAAGCAATTAGAAGCAATAATTTATAGAAAGGAAAATGATAAAGATAATTGAGTCTTGGATATCAAAATCAAATAAACAGTTACTTTTAATTCCTTGAATCCTATTGTTTAGCTAATCATGGACAAAACACCTAAAGCAACAATAACAGTGCTAAATATGAATAACTAGATAAAAGTTAGTGTTGAATCTTGAGGAGATATGTATTTCTTGATGATTTTTAAAGAAAAACATAGTTCTACATTATGAAAGAGAAGTTTGATGCTATTAGGAGGTTTAAGGATTGGCTTCTGCAAGCTTAAAGGGATCAAAAGGCACCAGTCTGTGCCAAATAATCCCTAACAAAACAGTGCGGCAGAGAGAGCAAATAGGACCATTTTAGAAAGGGTTAGATGCATGCTATCAGGGTCTATAGCGGAGAAGAAATTTTGGGTAAAAGTTGTTGCAACAGTTGTTGTTCTCATTAACAAATGCCCATCAACAGCAGTAAATATGAATCTCCTAACTTCAGATGGTATGGATCACATGGAGATTATTTGAGATTGAAGTCATTTAGCTGCAGAGCTTATGCTCATATCAAGAGAGAAAAGCTAGAAGCAAGAGCCCTCAAGGTGCATTATGTTTGATTATTGATGCACTTTTTATTAGCACTAAATAAACCTACAAGTATACATAGTAGATCTAGTTACACAAATTTGAATAAGCTAAAAACATAGATTGTAGGAAAAACAAAATGAACATAAGTGCTAAAGCAAATAAAACCCAAAGGTTGAATCCTTGTAGCTCTTTGATGATCTCTTGCTTCCTTCTTCAACCTCTTGCACTATGAAGAACTCTCAAATTTATTCTCTAGAATTAAACGGCAAAAACAAGATCCTTAATGAAGAGGTTTGAGGGGGTATTTATAGGGGAAATTTCGAGCAGCAGTAAATAAGGCAAAAAGTGGTTAAGTTTGGTAAATCTTGGGGAGAAAGTAGGTCGATTTTGTGTGCCGCGTTTTCCCAGCGGGCCGCTGCACCTTGGCCAGCGGTCGTTGCATGTTGATCCGTAGCCTCTGCCTCTTGGGTAGCGGTCTCTACATTCCATCCCAACGGTCGCTGGAAATCGTCCCGTAGTTTCTGGATCATTTGGAGCGGTCGCTGGGCGTGTTCTTTGTTTCAGCACATTTTTCTCCGGAGCGGACCGCTACTGGCTCAACGGTCGTTCGGCCCCGGCGGTCGCTGGCTGTGTTGTAGCGGACCGCTCTCGAATGCTCTAGATTTCCAATGCTGTCTTTTTAAGCTCAAATATGCACATTTCTCACAAAACATGTCAAAATACCAAAATAGATAAAATATGTAAAATATGAACATGAAATGTGATTTTGACATAAAAAATGGACAAAATAAAGGCCTTAAAACAGTGCAAAATCTAAGCGTATCAATTATCAGAAAGGAGTGAGGGTATAACTTTTAGAGAGCATACCAATGTCTTGTTCGGCAAGTGAAAAGCTGTTGAAAGCACCAACCCCAATATACCAGTGAAGGTTAAGCTATTAGAGGATCAAGAGCAAAAAGTCTCAGATGAGGATACTAGTCTAGAAATCATTAAGCTAGAAGATGTTGATGAAACTGAAAGTGCTCAGATGTCTTGAGAACCCAAAATCCTAAATCCTAAACTCTCTGTTGGCAAGAGACAGAAAAAAAAGAAAGATTACTCTACCAGCCAAATACAACGATTCTAGCCTAGTGTATTATGCTTTGTGTGCAATAGAGGGATTAACTACTTGGAACAAAACATGGATACTAGTTTCCAGATCAAATTTGCAGAAACTTGTAGTATACAAATAGATTTTCAAAAGAAAAGTGAAGCATCAGAAAATAACAAAATCATTACAAGGAAATTACAACAAATAGATGTAAAAACATTTTTGTTTGCCTATAATGAAGTATTCTCTCCACCTGCTCCATTAGAATCCTAATATCAATAGTTGCTCATAATAACATGAAATTACAACAAATGGAGGTAAAAACAGTTTTTATTTTCCTCATTGATGAACTTGAAGAGAAGATTTACATGGAGCAGCCATAGGGATTTGTAAAGAAAGAGGGTGAGGATAAGGTGCTTGCTGAAGAGAAAGCCTGTATGGACTTAAGAAAAGCAACAAGTACAATTTGATGATCACATGATGAATATAGGATTTGAGAGCTATCTGAAGAAGAAAGATAGAAAAACCATTGTTTATCTACTACTCTATGTAGCCGAAATTTTGATTGCAGGGCCAAGCATTGAGGAAGTAAATCTGATAAAGAAAGATTTCAGTTTTATGTTTGAAATGAAGAACTTATGCTAAGAGGATACTGGGGCTGGATATTGTGAGGAACAGAAAGAGAGGAACCCTATGGCTAATTCAACAAGAGTACACTAGAATAAGTATTGGCCACGTTATAGATGTCATAATCGGATCAGATACTAAACCAATGGGAAACATTTCAGGTTGACTGTGAGCATAAATCCCAAAATGATGAAGAAATGAGAGAAATTGAGGATATTCCATACGCAAATATTGTGGACAGTGTGATGTATATACAATGGTTTGCACTAGGCCATGGCAGATTATGCAAAAGTTCATGGCAAGCTCTAAAGTGGATACTGAGGTATCTTAAAGGGTCTGAAAGCTGTGGGATTTTACACAAAAGAGATTATGATGTTAGCAAGGATCCTACAAGGAGATATTGTGATTTAGATTTTGCAACAAATATAGATAGAAGGAGGTCCCAGACATGGTACCTATTCACTCTTTATGGTTCAGTTGTCTCTTGGAAATCTGGTCAGTAGTGGCTTTGTCAACCACTGAAATTGAGTACATGACCTTAGCTGAAGCAGTAAAGGAGAGTTTTTGGTTGAAGGGATTCTGTATGATTTTGGAGTGATGCAAAGGGCAATAACTCTACAATGTGACAGCACCAGCGCTGAAGCAGTAAGGAGAGTTTTTGGTTGAAGGGATTCCGAATGATTTTGGAGTGATGCAAAGGGCAATCAATAACTATACACTGTGACAGCAACAGCTATTAGCCTGACTAAGCACTCGATTTTTCATGAAAGGAGCAAATACATATCTAGATATGAGGTTGCATTTCATAAGAGATGAAGTGAGAAAAACAGAAGTGAAGGTGCGGAAAATTGGGACTAAAGATAATCTTGCAGACATGCTCACTAAGGTTTTTCCACTGACTAAGTATAATGCATTGCTTAAAGCTGTTGAATGTCATTCAAAGGTAGATGATGAGGAGATGGAGAAGAAAGGTTCTGGTGATCGATCATGCTCCAACCAAGGTGGAGATTTGTTAAGTAAAAGCTGTGGTTTTGCATGACAAACTGATCTTTAAGATTGGCACATAAAGTTGTTACAATTCAGTTTCAAAGAGTTGGTTAGTTTGTTGACTCAGCTAGCAAGTGGTTGAAGCTGGAAGTATATATACTGATCAGAGGCACAAGCAGCTCATTCATACAAGACTTGTTAGTTTCCTTCACATAGAATTGAATGTAAACACACAGTAGTGCTAGAGTGGTTTGTACTCCCTCCGTCCCTTTATAGTAGAGACATTTCTTTTTGGCATGAGATTTAAGAAAAATTGTTTTAAATGAATTAAGTAAAAGGAGAATAAAGTAGAAAGGAAAAAAGGTAGAGATGAAGATAGAGTAAATTACTTTTTGTTAAAAAAGAAAATGACTGATCAGCTACAGTGGAACAACCCAAAAAGAAATACGACTCAGCTACAGAGGAACGGAGGGAGGGAGTATGTGTTTCTCAATCAAGTTTTTGAATGAAACATTGTATAGCTTATGTTCTAATCGAGTAGTAGCTTTGTGATTAAGTTGTTGCATCTTTGTTTGTTGTGTTGGTGTGATTATAAAGTAGATTTCTCGTTCTCCGGTGGATGTAGGTAACCGAACCACGTGCATATCTTATTTATAGTTGATAAAGATCCATGAATTGTAGATCCATATTTATAACCAAAGATAATATCCAAAATGATTGATACTCAAATTAACATAAAAACACAAAGATAGGCTGGATAAACTAGATCCAAGATGAAATTAATGGAAGATTAGAAACAGGAAGAAGTGTATGTTATGAACAATTAGATCTAGGACCTTAAGGCCTCCGCCAAAAAGATGGAAGCAACCTTAGACAACTTTCACTAAACCCAATTATCCTATGACTCTACTACTCAATGGATACACCCACCATTGATGCGTACTTCTACTTGATTCAATCAAAGAAAGAAAACAAACAACCTACACAGTAGGAATTGGATAAAATCTCATAAATGAGATGCTCACAAAGAAGTCTTTTACAGTTCGCAATTCATCAACCTCTAAGTTTTAAAAGTATATATAGTGGGGTTGAAAACCGAAGAAAAAACCTTAAAAATAGAGAAAATTGCCAAAACAGTACATAAAGCATGACTGGGCGTTTGCCACGTCTCATTTTTCCCGCTCGGGCAAACTTTCCGCCTCAACTCGCCAAAATCAAGCAAAACACCCGGTCTGGCTTTCTTCATGGCATATTTCACCCGACTGTGCGTTCTCTCTAAAGTCACCCACTCTTCAATGCGCGGCTTTCGTAAAACGTCCGTAACTCTCTCCCCCGGACTACGATTGAGACGTGCAAGGTACTCACGCGAAGCTCTTTCGAAAACGAAAATAGTGAGTGTCTTTGAAGATCGTTTGGACGTCATCTCCATAGGAATATTACTGATTGAATCCAGCTGCAGTTGAAACCTTGGATGCACGGCTTCCATGGTCGTATCAATAGTTCTTTCTCTCAAGCTTCGGTTGTTCTTTGGATTGCTTTCAAATTCAGCTATTGTTCATGTTGCTCATCTCACTCTTGGATCTTGATTTCACAGTTACAGGCCCATATTCGAGTTAACCAAGTTAACAGTTGCTTGTGGCATTGGCACATTCGACATTTTAAGTTACGCAATCCACATTTCCAAGAGAGCTTCAACCCATCAGAAGTATCCGAAAGCTGCATTCAGCACAGAGACCATTTCCAAAATGTTTACCATACCCAAAAAATCAGTACTATTTGTTTGAGTTCCACGACAAACTCCTCTGTTAGGTTTTAACAACTCCATCAGTATTTATATGTTTTAGCTTCCAACAGTTGACGGGAGGATCCTGTCATTATACACTACTCCCCACTTCCAAGGTATGTGAGTCGTTTCTTTTCTTGCAAAAATGATACTCCCTCCGTCCTACTCTAAGTGACACAGAATGTTCCACTCTAAGTGACACATTTCTAAAAATGACAACTGATGGGGTACGTACTAAACAAGCCCAATAGCAGTGGCGGCCCATCAGCCCAAAGCCCAAGGAAGAGTATCAGTTCGGCATTACCAAAGAGTTCGGCCCTAGCCTACAGCTCGGTAAAAGCCGACCAATCAGTTCGGCATTACCAAAGAGTTCGGCCCCAGCCTACAGCTCGGTAAAAGCCGACCAATCAAGCTCTACTCTCAGATCGGCAAAAGCTGCTCGGCAATAGTTCAGCAGTTCGGTCTCAGTATTCGACCGAACTGGGAGATAGTGGACTCATGCAGAACCTCCACGACCTCCACTACACGATCTATTTAGTGGTGGACCCATGCAAGATCTCATGACCTCCACGACATCCACGATCTAATTAGTGATGATGTAAGCCACGACCTAATTAGTGATGATGTAAGCCACGACCTAGTTAGTGGTGATGCAAGCCACGATCTTAGTTCAATGTATAAATAGAACTTAGATCAGATAGAAGAGGGCTCTCTACACATCAAATATCATATAGCAAGTCTGTATTTGTAAGCTGTAAACCAGATCAAGCAATACAATCTTGCCCTCCTTTCTTCCCGTGGACGTAGATTTACCTCAGTAAATCGAACCACGTAATTCCTTGTGTCGTGATCTATATTTTTCACCCGCATTTGTTACCATCAAAAATTCGCCCAACCATCACTGGCGCCGTCTGTGGGAAACAGAGAACCAAATTTGTGATAAAGCGAGTTTTTGATCCTCTTCCACCAAAAAAATGCATACCAGATCACGTAACACCCATGATACCGTTCGTGGTAACCATGAGGAAGCTAGTCCAGCCCGCAGGTCTGGAAAACAGCCTCGGGAGAAATCTACTTCCAGTTCTCACGGAGAAGGAACAAGCCGCTCAAAGACTCATCGCACCGAGTCTTCCCAGCAGCCCAATTTGAACGAGGCTGTCAAGTTGTTTTTGGCCGAGAAGCAGGAAGAGTTCTTAATTTTCCTGCAAAAGGGCCAAAAGCCGGAGACGAAAACGGTGGATTCTCCCTCCTCATCCAGACATGAAAGTCGCTACCGCAGTAGTGCCGTGTCTTCCAGGAAGAAGAATCCTCAACCCTGACATGTTCATGTTCCTCCTCGGTACCGGAATCACAGGAGAACTCCATCTCCTCCATACCGAAGAGGTGTCAGGTTCGCCATGTACGGAGCATTGAAGACTCCGTTCTCGGACGATATCACCCGAACTTCCTTGCCACAGAACTACCGAACTCCGTCGATGACTTATGACGGGTTAGTGAATCCTCATGACTTCCTGGGACGCTATCAGTATAATATGGTGAACCAGGGTCTCAATGAGGTCCATATGTGCAAGCTGTTTCCCGAGCTGCTTATCGGGAACGCAAGAAGGTGGTTCGATAGCCTCCCCCAAGGAAGCATTAGATCTTACCGAGATCTAATGGATGCTTTCCACAGGAGGTTCTTTCAGAAAGCGGAAGCCCGAATCACTTCGGCTCAGCTGCTTTCTATACGTCAAGGTCGCGACGAAAAGATCAGCGACTTTATGACGAGATTCCACAAGGAATGCCTACAAGTAGATGATCTCAATGATCTACTTGTCATTTCGGCATTCCAAAATGGAATCCTGCCCGGAGCTCTCTACAGAAAGCTCGTGGAATGCAGTCCGCAAACAGCTCAAGAGATGTGGGACATTGCGGACCAGTTCTCCCGTGCCGATGAGGCAGACCGTCGCAAACGGTCTTTGGACAGCTCATCTAGAGAAGACAAAAAGAAGCCCGATCATAGCGATCAGAGGCTTCCTCGCCGAACTCCTTCCCCACTAAAGGAGGGATAGCGGTCATCCGAGGTGATCAAAAAAGAGCAAGTGTTTGCAGATTGCGCTTAAAAGTGCCGAGCAATCAGATCGGCACCATCAAGCATAGCAATCACAGCAGCCGGAGTCAAAGGCAGGCGAAATGACCGAAGTCACACCGGATCCGAACTCGATGGTGTACGGCACTGAAGCCGTGATTCCGGTTGAGATCGGCATACCCAGTCCCCGAACTCTTAATTTCTCAGCAGAACTGAATGAGGACGGACTGAGAGCCGAACTAGATCTGGCCGAAGAAAGAAGAGAATTGGCCTGCATAAAAGCAGCCAAGTACAAGGAGCAAATAGCCCGGTATTATAACCAAAGGGTGAAAAAGCTGCAATTTCAAGTGGGAGATCTCGTCTTGAGAAACAACGAAGTAAACCGAGCAGAAAAGCTAGGCAAACTCGAACCCACATGGGAAGGTCCATATCGGGTGTCAGAAGTCCTCGGCAAAGGGTCTTACAAATTGACTCACATGTCAGGAGAACAAGTACCCCGAACATGGTACATTTCCAACCTCAAGAAGTTCCATTTGTAAGAGACAGTCCGGTCAGTCAGTCTTGTGTCTAGTTCGGTCCTAGGGGTATGTGCTTTCTTTGTTTTTTACTTGTTTTTCATGCTTGTCTATGTGCGTTTTTGTTTGTCTATGTGCGTTTTGTCTGTCTATGTGCGTGTCGTCTCTTACAAATGTTACTGAGGTATCTTGTTCTTCGAAGGCTGATCCCCTTTTTAGAACATATATAAGCCAACGATTGTGAGTCCAAGCTTCTAAGGAGGATACAAGACCACAATTCAGCTTAAGAAACAAGCAGTCCGTCTAAAACGAACTGCAACAAAGGGAAAGTCCGATCCACGCGATAAAACTCGCCGAATTAGGACAAGGGAAAGTCCGATCCACGCGATAAAACTCGCCGAATTAGGACAAGGGAAAGTCCGATCCACGCGATAAAACTCGCCGAATTAGGACAAGGGAAAATCCGATCCACGCGATAAAACTCGCCAAATTAGGACACAAGCTTAGTCCGGTCAAAGAAATTTACTTCATAAGACCAAAGACGAGTCCGGTCAAAGAAGTTTACTTCATAAGACCAAAGACGAGTCCGGTCAAAGAAGTTTATTTCATAAGACCGAGGACCAAGTCCGGTTAAAGAAGTTTACTTCATAAGACCAAAGACGAGTCCGGTCAAAGAAGCTTACTTCATAAGACCGAGGACGAGTCCGGTCAAAGAAGTTTACTTCATAAGACCGAGGACGAGCACGATGAAATTTTTTTTCGCTGAGCTGTAAATACGCAGTGATAGAAGCGAAATGAAGATTTCATTTATTAAAACTTGTTCGGCATACAATTCTGCTGCCCTACGAGAAGGCGTTACGCCATTACAAAGGACTATTCTACTGTCCCTGGTTGCTAAAGTTGAGCCATCTATTCACAAAATCCTCGTGAAGCCGAGTTCGGGCGTTCTCGGCAGCTGAAGAATAAGCAGGTCGACGAGATGCTCTAATCGACCTACCGCCTCTTCCCTGAGCCCGGGAAGCTCTAGCACCTCGGCGGTGAAGAGTCTCTTCACGAAGCATTTGTTGATCTTGCTCACTCATAATCACAGCTCCTCTACGAACTTCAGTCCGTCCTTGTCTTGACGTTTCCGGTTGCTCCTGAGTCCGTTCTCGTCTTGACGTTTCCGGCTGTTCCTGAGTTCGTTGCTGACTTGGAGTAGGGTTTTGAGCAAGTGAATCAGGGGTTTGAGATGGAGTGCGACCATCTGTTGGCAGGAAATGCCTAAGGAATCTCTCGATTGAGGGACGCCGGGAAAGAATGATGTCGTACCGAGAAGCCCAGCGCCGCAATGATTTCACGACTTGTTGGCAAGCCGAGCTCTCCAGCGCATTGTTCCTCCGGAGTACGTGATATTCCTCCCACAGTTCGTCAACTCATTCCTGAACTTCAGAGATGGTCATTCCCCCGCGCCTGCAGATAAAATCCTCATACGCAGTCCTCTCAGCGACGGCAGTGTTCAGCTCGGCCTCCAGATCTTTCTTTTCGGACTCTAAGTCCTTATTGTCGGCCTCCAGCTTCACTAAACAAGCCAAGAGTTCGTCATTCTTCATCTGGTCAGCTATGGCTTTTTTCTCAGCTTCGTCTAAAGCGGAAGAGTACAGCTGCTTCCAGTGAAGTACCTCCAGCTCCTTAAGAGTTAAGAATACAAAGCAGCTATGTCAGTTCGGCATTTCAGTTTACTGAGCAGGTAGTAAACCACAACAGGAGTAAAAGAGAGTACGAAAAGCTATACGAAGACACAAGTGCAGAAAGAAGAATTTTTTCATTCATAAGAAAAAAAATTTTTACACAAGGAGGGCTTCAAGGCCATTTTACAAAGAAGGAAGAAACTAAACTAAGAGAAGGGAGACGAAATCATACTCCGCCAGCTTCGTCTCCGGCTCCTCGGTGAGGTTCAGCTTCCTTCTCCTTGTCTGCCTCAGCTTCAGCCTCGGCCTCCCTGCTCCCCCCAGCCTGCTCGGTGCCCCCATCACCGATCAGCAGCACCTCTTGCTCGGCCTGCCTGTCTCCGGTCTGCCGATCGAGCTGCTCGGTCTCACCCTCTCCGTGGAAAATTGGAGCGGGTGAAACTGGCCCTAAGGAGGCAAAGATAGCCTCCATATTCTCGTCCCGGTCAGCTCGGCAACTACGAACTCGGTCAGCAGAAAGCAGGACTGAGGACGAAGCAAGCTCCTCAAGGAGCGGCAGACTCTGCAGACGAGCTGCTATCTCTCGGCCGTACAGCGGCAGAACGACTTCGGGCCCCTGCTTGGCATTATCGGTCATCAGTTTCAGCAGATCACCGACAAAGGCCGAAAATTGATTGCTCAGAAAGAGTTTCTCCGCGAAAGCACGGAGAACCTCCCCTTGGGCAACCACGGCGGCAGCATCCCTCCGTTTCGTCTGCTCTCGCTGGATGACGAGCTGGTTTTTGGCAAACTGGGCTTCATCCTGGGCCGAGATCCTAGCAGCTCTGGCCTTCTCAAAGTCTGCCTTAGCCTGTTCGGCCTGGTGACGAGCAGCCGCCAACTTCCTCTGCATCTCAGCATAATCGTTGGACGCTTTGGAGAGTTCAACGGCGACGAGCTTGGAGAGCATATCGTTCCTCTGAAAATGGAAAAAGGAAAAAGTCAACCGAGGGGCCACAAAAAATACAGAAAAAAAGCAAGGCCAGAAAATCAAGAAGAGAATTCACCTCGGCGAAGTCCGTGGGCCATAAAAATGGCTCACAGATATGTTCCGAAGGAGGCGCCAAGACCACGTCTTTCTCTGGCGCTCTTGGGGGCTTCTGGGTCTTCCCCTTCCCCTTTGCCGAAGTGGACTCCGGCTTTTTTGGATCCGAAGAAGAGGTCTTCTGCCTCTTCGGATTCTTCTCGGCATCAGGCGCCGAGCTGGTAGCCTTCTGTTTCTCCGGCTCCTTAAGCTCGGAGGATTTGCGGCTAATCTTATTCAGCATGTACACTGCCAAAAAGCAAGAAAGCAAAGTTAGTTTTCGCCACAAAAGCAGTAAGGCACAAAAAAGAATTCCTCACCCTCGGTCTCTTCATCCGAAGACGAGGAGTCGAACACGAAGTCGCCCTTGACGAGCTCAGACTCCAGGTACTGCTTCCTAATCATAGGAATCTTATTGAGCTCGCCCTCGAGCTCGTCCAACGGTTCTAACCGAGGATGAGGAATCACGGACTTCGGCCCTCTCCAGGGAAAGCCCGGAGCCGCTGTCCTATTATAAAAAAAGAAGCGATTTTGCCATTTCGGCCATTTGGTTTTACAAAAGGCTCTAAAGGGCTGTAAAGGGATCAAGTAAAACCAAGATCCCTTCCTCTTAAACTGGAAGAAATTAAGGATTGCCCTCAGAGACAGATCCTTATCTAGCCTACGCAGTTCGGCAGCAAAGGCCGATAAGTGCCTCCAAGAGTTCGGAGTCACCTGACCTAAAGGGAGTTGAAAAAAATCTAGCAGCTCTACAAAGGCAGGGGGAAGAGGGAAACGAAGCCCGCATTCCAAACCGGCTTCATAAACGGTGGCGTAACCCTCTGGCGGCGAGTCAGCCCTATGAAGGTCGTCGGGAATCGCAACCTTCCCCCCAGGAAAAAAATATTTTTCGTGTAAGGATATCACAGTATCCTTACTCAAGATGCTGTGAAAATACTCTACGGTCTTCTCCCCGGATTCTTTCCGGCTAGAAGACCCCTTACCCCCTTTCCTACCGCTACCTGACTCAGAAGAAGAAGAAGAAGACATGGTTCTTACTCTTTGAAAGTCTGAAGAAATTCTGAAGAAATT
The DNA here is from genome assembly GCF_004379255.2 of Salvia splendens. Lineage (NCBI taxonomy): Eukaryota > Viridiplantae > Streptophyta > Magnoliopsida > Lamiales > Lamiaceae > Salvia > Salvia splendens. The sequence goes on along the minus strand of NC_056044.1, from coordinate 15,166,783 downwards.
CTTGAAAGTGAAAGGAAATTTTTGCGCAAAAGAGAGAGAAGGCAGAAGAAGCAATAGCAAAAGTGTTCAAATGATGAAGAAAGGACGTATTTATCAGATTCGGAGAAGATTTCAAAATCATCGCACCGTTTCGAATCCCACCTTTTCAGGATTCAACGGCCGGATTTTACTGTCGCATTTAATGCAGTCACGCGCAAGGCACGTCCCCTGACGTCAGCCTTCCCCTACCTTTATCCAGAATGCCGAAGTGACTCGCTTCGCCGAAGTGATTCACTTCGCTTTTCGGGGGGGGGTAGTGATGGGGTACGTACTAAACAAGCCCAATAGCAGTGGCGGCCCATCAGCCCAAAGCCCAAGGAAGAGTATCAGTTCGGCATTACCAAAGAGTTCGGCCCTAGCCTACAGCTCGGTAAAAGCCGACCAATCAGTTCGGCATTACCAAAGAGTTCGGCCCCAGCCTACAGCTCGGTAAAAGCCGACCAATCAAGCTCTACTCTCAGATCGGCAAAAGCTGCTCGGCAATAGTTCAGCAGTTCGGTCTCAGTATTCGACCGAACTGGGAGATAGTGGACTCATGCAGAACCTCCACGACCTCCACTACACGATCTATTTAGTGGTGGACCCATGCAAGATCTCATGACCTCCACGACATCCACGATCTAATTAGTGATGATGTAAGCCACGACCTAATTAGTGATGATGTAAGCCACGACCTAGTTAGTGGTGATGCAAGCCACGATCTTAGTTCAATGTATAAATAGAACTTAGATCAGATAGAAGAGGGCTCTCTACACATCAAATATCATATAGCAAGTCTGTATTTGTAAGCTGTAAACCAGATCAAGCAATACAATCTTGCCCTCCTTTCTTCCCGTGGACGTAGATTTACCTCAGTAAATCGAACCACGTAATTCCTTGTGTCGTGATCTATATTTTTCACCCGCATTTGTTACCATCAAAAATTCGCCCAACCATCAACAACATCACTCTCTCTACTTTTTCCCTGTCTCTTACTTTATTCTCTCCACTTAACTTACAAAATAAAACTATATAAAATCCCGTGCCGAAAAGGAAATGTTCCACTTAGAGTGAGACGAAGAGAGTAATAAATAGTTAAAGTGGAGATAGAGTACTGTAAGAGAGAGAATACTATAGAGAAGGGTCTTCAATATATTATTGTCTCTTACTTTACCCTCTGACCACTTTAACTATTTATTACTCCGTCCGTCCCCAAAGAATATGCACTTTGGGTTCGACACGAGTTTTAATATAAAATTGGTAAAGTAAGATAGAGATACAGAGAAAAAGTAATTAAAGTATTGTTAGTGGAGAATGAGTCTTACCTCATTAGAGAGAAGACTTTTTCAAAATTAGAAAGTGCATACGCGTGTGGGACAGACTAAAAAAGAAAAAAGTGCATATTCTTATGTGACGGAGGGAGTATCATTTTTACAAAATGGATGCGAAAAAGAAACAACCCAACTACCTTGGAACGGAGGGAGTATGTTTCATCGGGTCGCGTTAAAATGGTAACTAATTTGCAATCCAGAACCCAGAACTTTTTCAATTTTATATATAAAAATTATCAACGCAAAGATAAGTATATCCACAAATCTATTGATATTTATGTCTTTACATGTTATATTAATAAAATTATGTTTTTGTGTTAATAATTTTAATAGACAATATTGAAGTTCTGGATTTTGAATTGGGAATTAATTTACTTTTCACTCTATTATTTTCTCTCTAACAATTATAGTGAACATGAATTTTAATTCAACATTGATAAATTTTATAGGTCAGTGCTCTATCATTTTTGGATAGCGGAAATTTAGGTTTGTTTTTTCAATTTGATAAAACGATAGCTTTTTTTAAAAATTTTAAAAGGGAAAAAAATTTTCTCAATTCAAAATTGTAAAAGAAAAAATGACACCAAATTACCACTTTAAAAAAGTAAAGACAAACAGAAGCGCATGTCAAAATAAATAATTAAATTAAAAAGATAAAGAAGAAGAAGCACAATATTTGAATGGGATAACTGCCTTAAAAGTCACCAACTTTGCCCGAATTCCGGTTTTTCCCACGAGCTTTAAAATTGGCATATAAAGTCACCAACTTTGCATTTTGTCGCCGATTTCCCATGAAGGTTTTTCCGGTGAAAGAGCGAGCTGACGCGTCTTTTTAAGCTGATGTGGCTGCTGAGTGTATAAGTTGACATGGCTGCTGACGTGTCAAACTGCCCAAAAAGTCACAAACTATTCTCATTTTCCGGTTTTTCCCACGAACTAAAAAATTATCCTGCTGACGTGTCCTTTTAAGCTAACGTGGTTGCTGAGAGCGTGATGAGTTTTTACTGACGTGTTAAAATTAAGCTTACTCGTATTTTAGCCTACAAAATCCCAAATTTAGCCTAATTCACCTCCATTTTTACCCTAAATTCATCCCCAAATTCCTTTCACTTCACTCTCAAATCGGTGCCGACGACAATGAGCACGATAGCGGCGAGGGGCTTCTGCGCGCCGGCAGATGAGTCACTTTATGATTTTTTTAAAGCCGCCACGTCGACTGACCGCGACTTCTTCCTGCTCTGCTTCCTATACAGGATATATAATACTCCATCCATCCCAAAATAAGTGAAGCACTTCTTTTTGGCACGAGATTTAAGGAATTCATATTTAAATAGTTAAAGTGGAGAGAATAAAGTATGGGAGAGAGAAAAGTAGAGGAGTAAAGAGAGAATAAAGTAGGTGGAGAATAAAGTAAGAGAGAAATTTTTTTGCTAAAAAGGGAAATGACTTACTTATAGTGGGACATCCCAAAAAGGAATACGAGTCGCTTATCTAGGGACGGAGGAAGTAGCAACAGCAAGAGAAACCGCCCTAAAACAGATCCAATTGCATTTCCCACAATGGCGCGCTAGAGAGCTTCTTCTTCCCTTCACCGCCGCCACTCGTGGCAATAGCCAGAGTTTTGGGCACATGGTGTCAAGAGGCTTCCCACAAAGAGAAGTGTCGAGAAGTTCTTCCTTTGATTTTCCTACAAGGCCTTTTGCAATGGAGTCGTTTAATTTGTTGAAAGATACGTTGAATTGGTCGAGATTTGGGAGCTAGAGTGATTATTTTAAAAAAACAAAATTGAGATTGAAACCATACATTCAAACCAGAAAATTGACTACTTTCGAACAAATAAAAAATCACACATTCAATCAAAATTGACCAAAAATCGATTGTTTGAAATGGAAAAAATTGAAATTGGATTACGACAGAATTCCCGTGAGAAGAAATCGCGATGGGAGAATGTGAAAAGTTCGTGGAAAAAACCGGAAAATAGGAAAAGGTTGTGACTTTTAGGGCTAACGAATTTCCGGCGTTTTCCACGTCAGATTTCAGACATGCCACATGGGATTTTGAGTTGCCGGAAAACACAGGGTCGGGTCGGGTTGGGAAATACCAGCCTAAATGCAAAGTTTGTGACTTTATACGCCAATTTTAAAGCTCGTGGGAAAAATCGGAATTCGGGCAAAGTTAGTGACTTTTAAGGGAGTTATCCCTATTTGAATTCATCCGTTTAAGACTGCCCTCCATCAACTAAATTAAGTATTCCTGATTTTCCTTTTCCAAATCCCAACCCAACGAAAACGATGCCAACAATATCCACCCAACTTCAATTCAATTCCACTACTCAAAAGATGCTACACAAATTCCCGCCGAAGAAGGGGAATTGGAAATCCGCATTTGATCAATCAACAATCTTTTTTGCAGTTTGTTTGATCAATCAATTAATCGTTCAAAATGGACGATGGCTCGGATTGTTTCGGCCGGAGCGGAGAGTTTTTCAATCCGGTGCTGACGATGGGGGCGCAGGTTTCATTCCTGCTTGTCATCTCCCATTTCTTCCAGCTCCTGCTCAAGGCCTTTGGGCCAACCTGCACCCCTCGCGCAAATTCTCGTAAGTATGTCTCTCAAAACAATTGCATTTTTATTTTTCGATCATCTAGGGTTAGGTTTGGGTTTGTGTCTTCCATTTATTAGCACAGCTTTAAATCTGTTTTTCGGTTTGAATGCAGGCAGGATTCGTGCTTGGCCCATCTTGTTTATCACACATAGATAGTGTGAGAACATTCTTTTTTTACAATTCTGCTGAGTACTATGAAACCATGGCACTATATGCTAGGATCATAATCATGTATCTAATCGGGCTCGAGATAGATTTTGCGTATCTAAGGCGCAACTTGCGCGTAGCAACCGTCATTGCCTGTGGAAGCAGTTTTATCTGTACGATATTTGCCATAGCTGTGACCTCTTTCATATACGAAGAGACGGGAGCCCAAGGTTCCACAGTCATGATGACTTTAACACTAGCAATCATCTTATGCAACACGGCCTCGCCTTTCGTGACTTGCTTGGCTCATGACCTTAAGTTTGCGAATTCTGATCTTGGGAGGCTGGCTATATCTTCGTCATTAGTAGCTGATACGTATGCTGTTTTTCTCTTGATTATACTTTCAACGAACAAGCGTGACTTTGGCTTCTCGGATTGGCTTGTCCGGGGAATTCTATATCTTATCATTGTTATAACTGCTATTTTCCTCAACATAAATTTAGCAGATTGGTTGAACAGGAGACAGAGAAACCAAAAGTATCTTAAAAACACCGAGCTTTTTGCTCTTATAGCAGTCTTGTTCGTTGCTGCCACATCTCTTGAGACCATGGGAATCAGCAGCATATTTGCTTGTTTCATTCTCGGTGCACTGTTTCCTAGAGGAGGCAAAGCGGCTCGGACTCTCTTGATTAAACTCTCATATTCAGTCCATAACTTTATGCTACCATTTTACTTTGGCTACAGTGGAGTGGGTTCAGGGCAGATCTCACTCATATAAACAGTTTTCGTTACTTTGCTGTAGTTGCAATTATTATCCTACTCAGCATTGGGGGGGGAAGGTAACTGGCACCAATGTTATCAAATAGCAGATATGGCGGCGCCATGGCGCTATGGCATGGCGTTCTGTGGTGGAAATGCCATAGCAACATGGCGCTGCCATAGCACCGCCATATCCGCCAGTTGACAACATTGCGTGTGTACTGCATTTAGGAATGAGGCATTATGCAAGAAACATGGATGTTAGAGCTGTATTTTATGCTTTATTAATTGTTTTAAGAGTTTTAGATGTTATATTTTTGTTATTTTCCAATTTTTGAATTATGTATAAATAATAAGTATTATTTTATTTATTTAATTATTGACCGCCATATCCGCCATACTAATACGCCATATCCCTGTGGCGGTTTTTAGGCGAACTGCCATAAGCCGCCATACGAGATTGATAACACTGACTGGCACACTCATTGCTTGCTTCCACCTGAAAATTCCAATGAATGAAGGGGTTCTTCTTGCTTTCTTAATGAACTTGAAAGGTCTCGTGGACTTGCTTGCTCTTACCATAGGCGTCGAGGACAAAGTAAGTGTATGAAATTCCTTTATTTATTTTTCAGAGTGTTATTTGATCTTCAAATGAAGAAGATTCTGAAATTGAAATATAAAATGGTTGATGCAGGTCTTGTCCAGCCAACTATTCTGCAACTTGATGACAGCAGCTGTAGTGATCAATTTGTTGATCTGGGGACCCTTGATAGCTTATACGGTAAGAAGAGAGAGTGATATCCTAGGTTATAAGCATATAGATTTCGAAAAGCAATGTCCAGAGAGTGAGTTAAAACTGCTGGCTTGTGTACATAGTCCCCGCCCTGTAGCAACCATGATAGGATTGATTGCAACTTGTAAAGGTCCTGATAGTGTTGCTATTTCTCCTTACCTGATGCACCTAATCGAGCTTCCGGAGAAAAACAAATCAAAGAACCTCTTGTACCATCAGAAGGCAGAAGACGAACTCAGTGATGATGACAATTATGGTGGTAACGACGTGGTGGAGATCAACGAAACAGTAGACATCTTTTGTTCTGAGACTCCGGTAATGATAAGTCAAGCTAAAGTTGTAGCACCTTATGCAACCATGTTTGCTGATGTATGTGAATTTGCTGAGGATGTGAGAGCATCTATCATCATTCTAACTTTCCATAAGCATCAAAGAATTGATGGGAAACTGGAGAGTGGAAAGGAAGGCATAAGGATCACAAATCAAAAGGTCCTCCTTCATGCAAAATGCACGGTTGCCATCCTTATTGATCGCGGCCTCACTGCTGGCTCCATGCATACATCCACCTCTGGTTCGTTGCATCACATTGCTATGCTGTTTTTTGGCGGACAAGATGATCGGGAAGCATTGGGATTCAGTAAACGTCTAGGAATGCATCATCGAATTAGCCTCACCGTGATCAGGTTCCTACACAAGTCGGTGCCAACGGAGCATGTAGGGATCGATGTAGATCACAAGGAGGAGGACGTGTTGATGGCCATACCAAGCCACGAATCAGAAGCCGATGCAGACAACACAGTCTTGACTGACTTCTTCAATAGGTATGTATGTTTGTATTTATACTTCATAGCCACATTGTTTTCTTTTCTGGTTGCTGTTCTAGGCAAAAATGTTCTCGTCTTTGAATATCAGTCATACATGAAAACGTTTAATAGAAGTTTATGACCTCAGTTATTATTAATTTTTTTATATCCAAAACTTTGCAAATTTGTTTAGTTTTTCCCCACACAAAATACTCCAGCTATAAAATGCAAAAGTTGAGTTTATATAGACTACTGTTAACACTAGTTGAATATGAATTTCTTCTTCACATGAAAAATGGGAACAATGTCCCCGAGGGTAGCATGTATACGTCTCACCACACATTATATTTGTAGGTTTGTAACATCAGGTCAGGCGGGATATGTAATGAAGCACGTAGAGAATGGGGGAGGAGACAGCATCGGCTCTAGCCTCTAAGGGACATGGCCGATATGTATACAATGTTCATAGTGGGGAAAGGAAGCAGATGCAACTCGACATTAACAACTGGTATAAGTGACTGGGAAGAATGCCCAGAGCTTGGCAGAGTAGGTGATTTTTTAGCTTCTCCAGATTTTGAACTTTGTGGATCAGTATTAGTTGTGCAACAGCATAGATCAGCCAGTGCTGATGATGATCAATAGGATTCTATATGCCTCTATGTAAAATTGCCGAATATGACTTCTTTTCCCCTTTGTTATTTTTCTTTCATTTTCTCTTAAAGGGAGAGAGAATGAAGGGGTTCTTGTGAATATGAGATAGATTTTCTTCCTTCGCCAAATTCTGATGTTTAACATTGCAACAATGTGATATCCATGTTATCGCATTAACGTTGTTGAGATAATATACATCACTTATGAAAGATATCTGCATTTCTAAGGTCGAAATGCTTTTGCTTCATAGGGAAATCCAATAAATGAGAAAACGATAGTATTTATTTTTTGGTACTTACCAAGGGTATCAATGGGTGGGATAGCTGGACCAAGGATTTAAAGCTCAGCACCTCAATGGGTGGAATAGCTGCCCTAAGAATTTAAAGTTGCTCCAGGGATCGATCCTCTGACCATTTGGATAAGGATGGACGAGTCCCATGCCACTCGACCACACCCCTTAGATTAGAAAAGGATAGTATTTCCGATAAGGGAAGAACTTAAGTCATAGAGAAACGTTGCTCTGTCGACAATCGATGATTCTAGACGGAAAAATAAATAAAGATAAAAGACAATATATTATTTCATTGATTGATTACAGAAGATAACAATAGCTCCTATTTATAACGCTAGTAACTTAACAAACAAGAAAATAAATATCCTAAAGATACGGTAAATCAAAACTAACTAATTAATAAAGATATGAGATATTACTATAGATATACTCATATCAACTTCCCACGGTTGAAATTCACCATGTCAATGAACAAGGAGGCGTCCCAGCTCAGAAATCCGGCTATCAAGAAACATATCATGAAACTCCTTATGCTCATCAATCTTCATCCTCTGACCAATTCCAAATAAAATCACATCTCAAAATCCATGGGTCTTGGGCCCGAGTTTCTCACTTATACAACTCATCAACCTCTTAATCACTCCCATTTGAAACCACATCCTACCATCCCAATTATTCTCGGCTATCGGCAAGGAATACAAGCTACCAACAAGAGGCCCAGGATCCCATATAGATTGTACTCCATTCTCATCTTTCCCACTGAAAGAACTTGGAATACACTTCTTCGACCTCCCAAATTTGTCGATACTCCAGTAGTCACTACTTCTACATGATCCTTTGTGCCTCCTACCAAAGGTAGGGATAGAAAGATATGATCATTAGGCTTCGCCGATTTCAGCTTCTTGACGTTGAAGGCCTGTCCATCTTCCACATCATTAACTCCTGTGATTGCAACCCAAACATCCAGGCTATCTCCCAAGTTTCAATTGTTATCAAACTCTTTTCTTCCCATTCCACTATCTACATCTTTCACAATAAGCTCCTTAGATGCCATCACTAAGGATTCTTTCATTTCATGGACGTTGATAGTCACATAAGAACGACTAAGTTCCATGTCGAACAATACCTCTTCCTCCCCAATTTGATCTCGAATAAGTAATTGATCAATTGCAGTATCATTATAATGAATTTCACAATTGTACCGAATCCTCAATATCTTCGGCAAGGCGGCGGTTCATGGCCTCTAAATTTTAACGATGGTAATCGAGAGAGGCGATGCTCATGTTAGGCGAAAGAAAGGTATTAGATGTTTAGAGAGTAGAAGATGCATATATTGCTTGATGATCAAAAGATGTACAACCTTTACATTATATAGAGTAGGATCTTCTCTATCTATGGTAATGCTATAAATGTAATTGCTCTATTCTTGTACATTGTATAATTGAATCAATCATAGCAATCAATTAAGTATTCTCTGCAATCTTCTCCCTTGGTGGGAATATCTCCTTTGATTTATCTTAACACTCCCCCTCAAGTTGAGAAACGGTATCCCCGATACTCAACTTGCCCAAAATCTTCTTGAAGGCTTTCAGATGGACTGCTTTAGTTAAGATATCTGCTAATTGGTGTTCCGAACGTACAAACGGGAACTCAATGGTACCTGCCTCAAGGTTTTCTTTAATGAAATGTCGGTCGACTTCTACATGTTTAGTTCTGTCATGTTGCACTGGGTTTTCTGAAATGCTGATCGCTGCCTTGTTGTCGCAGAATAGTCGGCTCGTCCGTGTAAGTGGATAGCCAATTTCAGTTAACAACCTCCTTAACCACATGATTTCCATGAGTCCACTCTTGATTCCCCTAAACTCGGCTTCAGCACTAGATAGGGCGACCACCTTCTGTTTCTTGCTTCTCCACGTGACAAGGTTGCCTCCAACGAACGTGAAGTATCCTCTTGTGGACTTTCTATCGACGGGATTACTTGCCCAATCTGCATCTGTGTATCCGTCGACTTCTAGCGTTTCTCTCTTAGCTAGGAATACTCCGTAGCCCACCGTTCCTTTTAGATAACGGACAATCCTCAAGGCTGCTTCCATGTGGTCAACTTGTGGTCGATGCATGAACTGACTCACGATGCCCACCGCATAAGTAATGTCTGGCCGAGTGTGGGATAAGTAGATAAGTTTTCCCACTAGCCGCTGATACCGCTCGCGGTCTGCAAGTGCCGTTCCTTCTTCCATCTTCAAGCCGTGGTTTGGGATCATGGGAGTTTCTGCTGGTTTGCACTCCAATAGGCCTGTTTCTGCCAACAGATCAAGGACATAAGTGTGGGATAAGTAGATAAGTTTTCCCACTAGCCGCTGATACCGCTCGCGGTCTGCAAGTGCCCTTCCTTCTTCCATCTTCAAGCCGTGGTTTGGGATCATGGGAGTTTCTGCTGGTTTGCACTCCAATAGGCCTGTTTCTGCCAACAGATCAAGGACATACTTCTTTTGCCTTAGGAATATTCCATGTCTGGATCTCAACACTTCTATTCCAAGAAAGTACTTCAATGCTCCTAAGTCCTTCATCTCGAATTCCTTGAATAGATTTTCTCGCAGGGTTTGAATTTCTTCACTGTCATCTCCAGTGATGATCATGTCGTCCACATAGATAATTAGGCAAGTGATTTTGTCTCCTCTTTTCTTTGTGAACAATGTATGGTCTGACTGGCTTTGTATAAAACCTTGTCTGGTCATTGCCTGACAGAACCTTCCGAACCACACTCTTGGAGACTGTTTTAGCCCGTACAATGTTTTCCTCAGACGACATACTTGGCCTTCTCCAAATTCTGCTACACATCCCGGTAGTACTTCCATATAGACTTCCTTGTTCTCTTCTAATTCTCCATGGAGGAAGGCATTGGTGACGTCGAACTGGTGTAGGGGCCAGTCTTTGCAGGCTGCAACGGCCAAAAGTGTTCGGACGGTGTTGAGTTTTGCGACTGGAGAGAAGGTCTCTTCATAGTCTATCCCATACACTTGCGTGTACCCTTTTGCTACAAGTCTCGCCTTATACCTCTCGATTGAACCATCAGCTCTCCTTTTGATCGTGAAAATCCATCTACATCCAACCGGCTTCTTCCCATCAGGCAGTGCGCATTTTTCCCTTGTTTTATTCTTGATGAGGGCATCTACCTCCTTCTTCATAGCTTCTTGCCAGTGCCTATGTTTTGATGCCTCTTCAAATGATTGAGGGATTTCTTCTTCGTCATACAGGGCGGCCTCAAATGCTGGGGCCATTTCGGACAGTTGTCCCTGTGTTGTATTTTCTGTTTTTCTGGGGCTCTAAAGTGGATATTTCCAGAATTTTGGGGTCAGGTTGTAATTTGTGGAAAATCTGGGGTGTTTGGCGAGAGTATATTTTGGCTCGGGGGTCAGTTTGTATTTTAGGAGGATCTGGGGTTTCAGAGCGGGATTTAGGAAAAGTTGGGGGGGTTGGTTTGGCATTTAGGGAAGTTGGTTGAATGTAAATTGGGTGAGGCCCAATTTCGTCGAGCCCTAGCCCTCTCCATCTCCGGAACCCTAGCCATCGTTGGGTCCTCTCTAGTGGGGGCCCGAGCCTTTGTTGTCCGGTCGTCGATGGGTGTCCCTGTACCTTCAGACCATCTCTTTGTCGTCGACGCAGAGGCGATGGCTATCTCCTCCGGTGTAGCCTTGCCTTTGTCGTTGATTCCTCCGTCTTCCACTGTAGGACCGAAGCCGCCCGCCGAGGTGTCGGCGTAGGTGGCTCGGTCTCCGATTGTCACAACCGCCGCCGCTCTCCCGCCGCCCCCACCGTTATTGCGGTTATTCTTCTGTTGTCGAGACTTCTTCATCTCGTCCCACCACTCTGGAAATCCGTGGAGGTGAAAGCATGTATCTTTTGTGTGCTTTTTACCCCCACAGTGGCTGCAAAATAGCTTGCTCTTGTCTTCAGTTTCTCGTCGGTAGGGTTTCGCCGGTGGAGGTGGGTGTCCAATGCTCTGGGTTGAGTGTCGGTTTCGGTCCACTGCGGCGAGGCCGACGCCAATTCCAGGGTCCTTTGTATCTGATTTCAGTAGCATTTCATTAACTGCCTCTCGTCTGACCATTCCGTAAGCTTTCTTGGCTGTTGGAGTCGGATCCATGTTTAGGATCTCCCGTTTAATTTTATCATATCGGTCGTCGAGGGCGCATAGGAACTGGTAGAGTCGGTGGCGTTGGTTGATCTGATTATACTTGTCGATTGATGAAGGGGTGTCCATCGGGTTGGGATCTCTGCTGTCAATAGATATCCATATGTCTTGGAACTTTTGCCATAAATTTTCTAATGACAAGGTTCCTTGTTTCATCCCGTATGCTTGTCGATGCAGGTCCGCAATTTGGAATGGATCGGAGCCGCTTCCATACGTGATGGCCAAGTTTTCCCACAAATCTTGAGCCGTCTCGTATTGGGATACCTCGTTTACGAGGCTGGGATCTATGCTGTTGATGATCCAACTGAAGCAGCAGTGATCCCTTTGTATCCATCGGGCGTAGTTCGGGTCAGTCGGAAGGGGGGGGGGGCTCGACACTCCAGAGATGTGAGAAATCAGGCCCTTCCCCCCGATGGCTCTCTGCACCAGTTTCGCCCATAGGGGATAGTTTTCCCCATTGAGCTTGGTTTGTACATGTATCTCGCCCAGTGATTCTGGCTGGGGATCGATTTTTGGTGGTTGTTTTGGAGACTCTTGAGACATATTCAGTCTCATAAGTTCTGCAAACTGTTCTGCAGATAGAATTATGGGTTGGTTTGTGATTTGGAAGGCTTTGGGTTCGGATTCTGACATTTTCTTTGCTGGTTTGCAGGGCTAAACAAAAAAAAGGTCGGGGAAGGTATACGAGACTATGATGAGATTGTTCTGAGTCTCGCTTCCGGATCAACCTGCTCTGATACCATCTTAACAATGGTAATCGAGAGAGGCGATGCTCATGTTAGGAGAAAGAAAGGTATTAGATGTTTAGAGAGTAGAAGATGCGTCTATTGCTTGATGATCAAAAGATGTACAACCTTTACATTATATAGAGTATGATCTTCTCTATCTATGGTAATGCTATAAATGTAATTGCTCTATTCTTGTACATTGTATAATTGAATCAATCATAACAATCAATTAAGTATTCTCTGCAATCTTCTCCCTTGGTGGGAATATCTCCTTTGATTTATCTTGACACTAAACGTGTCACAAATATGGCGAGGGTTGCCAACAGACGGTCGAGTATCGCCGCAGTAGGGTCCAGCGATTGCTCATCCGCAAGCGCTGGCATATTGGATCACGCTCCGTATCCTTCGTTCGAGCAAGCTCGGGGTTGGGCGGTTCCCAAGCAGGGAGCTGCCACGCCTGTGGTTGGTCCCAGCAAGTAGGTGGCTGTCCAAATGGCGGGATCGTGTACTGCAGTGGACGGGATCGGTGTCCTGTAAGGTGGTGCCGGGTCAGGTGGCGGATAGTAATCGATGCACGGGGGCTGATATTCTGGTTGGAGATTCTCCGATGGACCAAGGGAGGCAGGCATAACATGTTTCAACGTACCGAAGTCCGAAAATTTGTATGAGGACACACCATATGGGGGATCCGGGTAGGGTTGTGGCGGAGGTCGCTTGTCATCCAAACGACGGTAAGTTATATCATGGTGTGTCTTAATTTTGCTCTTAGCAGCATAAAACCCATCCAGTTGGGTGTTAATTGGGTCCGGCTGTTCATAGGGTGGAATAACTGGAGGATTGTGGCTGTCGGGAGGGTCCCAGCAAGTTGCATGTTGCGGTTAGACCAACTGCGATGTCTGGTTCAACTGACCTTAAGGCGGGGCTGGAATAGGGTGAGGCGGCGGCGCGGTGGCGTAATCAAGAGGGCTCAGATGCTGCGCTGATATGCCAATCCAGGAGCTGTTCACGGTGGTCGGCTCCAGCGTTGTTGACGGGCGTGCGGTACAGCCACTCCGGCTGTTGGTATGACCTATCATGGTGGAAGAATTGGAGATGGTGATAGTCGGCGTAGTTGTAGGACATGATGACGGTAATTCGGAGGATGAGAACGAGTTGAAAGAACCGGTCGATAAGGGAGTCGGAGAAGATAAAGAAAGTCGCACAGAAACATTGCTATGTCCACAATCGATGAATTTAGACGGAAAAATAAATAAAGATATAAGATAAAATATATTATTTCATCGATTGACTCCAAAAGATAACAATAGCTCCTATTTATAATGCTAGTAATTTAACGAACAACTAAATATATATCCTAAAGATATGGTAAATCAAAACTAACTAATAAAGATAAGGTGATATTAGTATAGATATCTTCGTATCAATTTCGTACCACACATCCTCCCGAGAGATCATTGTCTTGATTAAGAAGAGAAGCAAATTTAGTCTTAATTAAAGTAAAAGGACCTGTAAATATTTATATGTAGAGTATAATCTTATAAGCATCAAGAGTTAGAAAGGTAAAAGCAACTAACTATTTTTTATTTTTTTTATAATTAAATCAATTGAATATCAATAAACATGGTAAAAGCCACTAAGTCTATCTTTTGTTAGAAGTCTTATCATCTTTAAACATTACTCTCTCCGTTTCATAGTAGTGTAGACATTTCTTTTGAGCACAAGATTAAGAAATGTTAAGAAAAGTGGATGGAAAAAAGTTAATAGAATAGAAGTCTCACTTGTATATATTAGTTTTAAATGAAATGTGAGTGGAATGAGTTAGTGGAAGGTGAGACCATATTACCATTTATGGTAAAAATAAATCAGGACTCGTATTCGCGGACGGACTAAAATGGAAAAACGAGACTTCTATTTGCGGACGGAGGGAGCACTAAAGTAGAAGAAAGGAAAAAGTAGAGAGAATAAAGTAAGAGTGAGAAAATGTGTTAGTACTTTTTACAAAAAAAATAAATGACTCTACTATTGTGGAATGCCAAAATAGAAAAATGACTCTACTATTATGAAACAGAGGGGGCAGAAGTGAAGAAGTCTACCTTCAAATATTATTTTATTCCCTTAGTATTTTGATAGTCCTACAGATAATTCTGTATAGTTTGAGAGCAATGTTGAATCTTGAATTTTTAGTTTTAGTACGTTACATCTATTTCATCAAAGGATTGACCTCGCAAGAGGATTCTTTTCCAATATCTATTTAAGTCAATTTCATAATATCGGGAGAACACTATGGTGACACCATAGTTAAAATGACAACCAAGACAAGTAATCTCTCATACATAGGCAAACAATATGTGATACTGATACGAACTGGAGAGTGTATAAGCGTGAAAAAAGGGAGGTAGTATGGCCAACAAAATCGGAGGGAAGGGAGGGAGATACGTTGCCATTTGAAAGGGAAGATTTAGAGGAAGAGCATGAAGATATCGGCAGAATTAGTTTCTTTCATTGTATTTCGAATTTCTGTTATTCATTCAAGTAGCACTGACCTTTCGAAATGAGGGATTAATTACGTTGACCTTTCGAAATATGGGTCCGAGGCATGCGAATTTTTCGAAATAAGGGTTTTTCACCTTTTATATTTATTCTCTTCATTTTTCTTATTATTTCTCTTCCAATAATTATAAATTGTCTAAACTATCCTTTAACTCAATTTCTCAAAAATTTCATTCTACTCCCTCCAAAAAATCTGCCCTCCATTCTAAAATTCAATCTTCTCTCTCAAATTCTCACATTTACGCGCCTACGCCTCCGCCTCCACCCTCCACTTCGCCGCCGCCTCTTCACCGTCTCTGCCTCCACCCTTCGCCATCTCCGCTTCCACTCTTCGCCGCTTCCACCATTAAATTATTACAAAAAGCAATTGCTCATTAGAATTAAAGAAGTAATGCAATTTTTGTTAGAGTGCACGAACGGTAATGAGGTTAACTAAATTAGTATTGTGAAAGTATTCTGGAAGTATGCTTATGTGGAAGTATTTTGTTGATAATCTATGATTTTATGGAAATTAGTATTTTAGTTGTTGCTTTTGTGGAAGTAGTAGTGGATGATAATCTACATATATTTTTTTATGGATTAACTAAACGAGATTAAAGTGGGAGAAACAATCATAAGCAAAAATACGAAAATGAGGTTAAATATAATTACAGTATCAAATTTAATAATCACTAAATTCCTAATCGTGAAACATTTTTCATAACTTCAAAAGCGAAAATAATTTGTTGTGTGAGAATATGAGAGAGCATATTGATATTTAGGACATTTGGAGGGAGTAGAATGAAATTTTTGAGAAATTGAGTTAAAGGATAGTTTAGACTTTAGACAATTTATAATTATTGGAAGGAAAATAATAAAAAAAAATGAAGACAATAAATATAAAAAGGTGAAAAACCCTTATTCCGAAAAATTCGCATGCCTCGGACCCATTTTTCGAAAGGTCAGCGTAATTAATTCCTCATTTCGAAAGGTCGGCGTATTGAGAGCCAAATTCCGAAATTTCTCTTTTAGCATCTATAAATAGGGAGTCTCTGATTAGGTTTTATCATCTAGGAGAATATAGAATTGGACGATTGTTAATCATACGCCTCCTACGTGAGGATTCCTGTTCAGTGTTCTTTCCGTTCTCTCGTTATCAATAAAGCCGAGTTCTTTTTCATTTCATTCCCCTATTATTTTCAATCCTCTCCGTTCGTCAGTTGTGCGAAAGTTTATTTCTTCTTCACGGTTTCGGATGAGCACCACTCGTGCTCTATCTTCGAAGTCGCGCCTTTACTCCTAACAATTTGGTGTGGTGAACGATGGTTGTTACGCCAATACGCAGAATACGGACAACCAAAATCAAGTCCAAAGAGTTCCATTCAATTGAGTGGTGTTTGCTCCCAGATTTACTCAACTCAAGTGGTTTTGAGTTCGTTGAGGTCAAAGAGTTTCACTTGACTGAGTGGAATTCTTCTCAGATTTCACTCGGTTCGAGTGACATTGCAGATTTCGCTAAGACCTACACTCAGGTCGATTTAATAGAATTTCAAGGGATCAAGATTGGTTTAACAGGGATACTTTGTCTCAGAAGATGGATGACAAAGCTAAACCTACAATCACTGAAGACGTGAAAGTTGTTATGCGATAATAAACCTACCATTAGTATTTCAGAAAACTTATTTTAACATGATCGAACAAAGCAAGACGAAGTTGATCGCC
Organism: Salvia splendens; assembly: GCF_004379255.2. Taxonomy (NCBI): domain Eukaryota; kingdom Viridiplantae; phylum Streptophyta; class Magnoliopsida; order Lamiales; family Lamiaceae; genus Salvia; species Salvia splendens. The sequence goes on along the minus strand of NC_056044.1, from coordinate 15,150,213 downwards.
ACTTCATAAAAGAAAAGATCGAACTGAGATGGTGGAAATTCCTTATGTAAGATCAGAAGATCAACTGGCAAATATCATCACCAAGGCCATCACTGTAGAGGTTGGCAGCGGAAGCGTGCATTCAATCGATCACATAATATCTTGATCTATTTAGCAAATTATTTAGACAAAATCTATTCGCATAATTCTCACATGTATCATGCTCATAACTTGAATTTAATCATGCTTTAGTGTAATTGAAACCTAAAACATGCTTACTACGGAATTAGCCAATTTACCTCGTTGATTCTCCAAAGAATTGAAGTTGCCTAGCGCCTTCTCCACGTGAAGATCTTGAGTACTAAACCACGGATCTTCTGACTGGTTCCCGGACTGTAAACTGATATCAGTGTGGGCTGATCTCACCAGAATAGTAGGACTTGAATAAAGAAGACGGAAACTGCTCACGGAGAGAGCTGAAAATCGTCCCTCTTCCAGAAAGAGAGGGGACGAAAGTTATGACAATAATTAAGTCTATTTTCTGTCTATTTTATTCCCCTATTTATACTAAGTCACATATTGGGCCCAGTCAGGGATCTATGGAAGAATTTGGATATGGCCTCCCCCAATTAGCTTCTTACTTATTAAATTGAACCCACAATTTAATATAAGCTTATATTGCAATATTACGAGCAGCCACTACAGAAGTAATATTGCACTGCCTATCCAAATCCGAAATTACAAGTATTACAGGTTTCCATTTGTTTGTCGTTCATTTCCCGTGCTTAAGATAGAAAAGTTCATCAATTAATTAATGTCTGCTATGAACTTAATTAATTAACATATTATTAACTCCAAGAGTGGACTTAGCAAGAAATGCTTATTTATTATTCATAAAGTAATCAAACTCCAACTAGCTAGGTTCTGAATAATAAAACATTATTTCGAACTCCAACTAACAATCTGCCACTTATACTCAAAACAGCTTCCGAATATACAAAATAAATGTGCACTACGCCTAATTCTCCCACTTATACTGAAAGCGAGTTGAGGTCTTGAATGAGTCGAACTCCCATCCCTTCAACATGGCGTTCGAACGCTTTCACTGCCAATGCCTTTGTAAAAGGATCTGCCAGGTTGTTTTCGGACGCAATCTTGACCACTTGTATGTCTCCTCTCTGCACTATATCTTTAATGATATGATACTTCCTCTCTATGTGTTTGCTCGCTTTGTGAGCCCGTGGTTCTTCCGAGTTTGGCACAGCACCGGAATTGTCACAATAAATGGTGATGCTCTTGTGCAGATTCGTAACCACACCTAAGTCTATAAGGAAGTTCTTGAACCATACAGCCTCCGAAGCGGCCACATACTCGGCTTCCATGGTAGAGTCTACGATGCATTTCTGCTTCACACTCTTCCAAATTACGGCTCCACCTCCTAAGGTGAACACATATCCAGAAGTAGATTTTCTCGAGTCCCGATCAGCTTGAAAATCTGAGTCAGTATATCCAAAAGGACAGAGCTCGGATGCATTGTAAACTAGAGCATAGTCCTTAGTTCGTTTAAGGTACTTGAGTATGTTCTTAACGACAGTCCAATGTCCTTGGCCCGGATTCGACTGATATCTTGCCACCATGCCAACAACAAAGCAAATATCAGGCCTTGTACAAACATAGCATACATGAGACTTCCAACTGCCGAAGCATATGATTTCCTTCTCATCTCTTCTATCTCAGATGGCGTTTTAGGGCACATCTCTTGAGATAGATGGATGCCACGTCTAAAAGGTAAGAAACCTTTCTTGGCATTTTGCATGCTAAATCGACTAAGTACGGCGTCGATGTAAGGTTCTTGAGATAAGAATAAAATCTTCTTCTCACGATTCCGAAGAACTTTGATTCTGAGGATGTGTCCCGCATCTCCCATATCCTTCATCTCGAACTGGTTCGACAACCAAGTTCGTACTGATGACAACATCTTTTTATTATTTTCAATTAGAAGAATTTCATCTACATATAAAACTAAGAACACAACATTCCCCTTTTCAACCTTCTTGTAAGCACAGCTTTCATTTGGACACTTTTTGAATCCAAACTTAATAACAGTCTGATCGAAACACTGGTTCCATGATCTAGATGCTTGCTTGAGGCCATAAATGGCCTTCTTAAGCTTCCAAACCATGTGTTCCTTGCCCTTCACGGCATATCCTTCCAGTTGTTCCATGTAGATGGTCTCCTCAAGACTCCTGTTCAAGAACGCAGTCTTAACGTCCATCTGCCACACATCCCAATCCATGTAAGCTGCTATAGACAAAAGTATCCGTATCGATTTGAGCATGGCCACTGGGGAGAAGGTCTCTTCGTAATCGACACCTTCCCTTTGGGTATACCCCTTGGCCACTAGTCTTGCCTTAAAGACTTTAACTCGTCCATCGGGTCCACGTTTACGCTTGTATATCCACTTGCTACCAATGGCAGTGCAGCCTTCGGGTAGGACGGACAAATCGTAGACGTTTTTATCTATCATGGACTGTAGTTCCGAATCCATTGCTTTCACCCATTCGCAATGATCGACATCCGCCTGCGCCTCTGCAAAGTTCCAGGGATCTAATACATTGTTGTCCGAGGAGTGATCCATAGATTCCCCCAAACCAATGAATCTATCGGGCTCATGAGAGACCCTCCTACTGCGGCGCGACACTACAATACTTGGAGTAGAAGTTGAAATTTCGGGAATTGTTTGTACACTATGTACGGGTTCTTGGTTAATGAAACTTGTGACAGAAGTTAGCTCGTCAAGAGGCACTTCACTGCTGGGTTTATGATTCATTACAAAGTCTTCCTCCAAGAATGTCGCGTGAGTACTCACAATGACTTTCTTGTCCCAGAGACTATAGAATTCATAAGCTTTCGATCCTTTAGGGTACCCTATAAACACACATACCTCCGTCCTTGATCCCAGCTTAGTTGGATCCTTTTCCAATACATGAGCCGGGCAACCCCAAATCCTAAGATGTGCTAGATTGGGCTTGCACCCAGTCCACAACTCATAAGGAGTAGTAGGAAAGGATTTTGACGATAAGTTGTCTAAAATATGACTTGCAGAAAGCATGGCATGTCCCCAAAATGAAATAGGTAGTCGTGCATAACTCATCATCGATTGTACCATATTTAACAAAGTCATATTCCTTCTTTTAGCTACGCAGTTCTGCTGGGGCGTGCCCGGCGCGGTCAGTTGCGATTCAATTCCCGCCACCGATAAGTAGTCCAAAAACTCGGCACTGAGGTACTCGCCTCCACGATCAGATCGCAGGATTTTGATATTCTTTCCATGATACGTCTCCACATATGCCTTAAACTCTTTGAACTTGTCAAAAGATTCAGACTTGTGGCGCATCAAATATACATATCCAATTTTCGAAAAGTCATCAATAAAGGTGATGAAGTATCGAAAATCGCCTCTTGCCTCGGTTGACATTGGTCCACGCATATCGGTATGAACAAGCTCAAGTACTTCCTTGGCCCTATGGCCCTTGGCCTTAAAAGGCCTCTTGGTCATCTTGCCTTCCAAGCAGGATTCGCACATATGAAACGGCTCATTCTCTAGACGTTTGATAAGGTCTTGGTCCACAAGAGAATGAATCCTTATTTCATTGGCATGACCAAGTCTAAAGTGCCATAAGTACCTTTCGTTCATTGAACTTGAAGGTTCTTTTCCTTTCCTTGAAATATTCGATGTTGTATTGAGTTCTGATTTGCAATTATTAAACTGTGTAGATGTGATTGTGTACAGATTGTTTTCCATGATACCATGACAGATATAAGAATCATCTTCCTTAACAACGCAATTATCATTAAAAGAAATCGAATATCCATCAAAAACCAATTTAGAAACTGAAATTAAATTTCTTCTAAAAGAAGATATCAACAAAACTTCTAAAATGCAAATAAACGTCTCCCACTACAACGACCACCACTTTTGTAGCGTCGCCCAGCTGGACCTCGATCTCACCATCATATAGCCCTCTTGTCACCTGCATTAAGTCAGGATCAAAACCAATATAATCAGTAGCTCCAGTGTCAATAACCCAAGTATGAGTAGATGCCAAAGGCAAACATGACTCGACCACTAGATCTTGGTGCATACTTGTATCCTTGCCCTTTTTAGGACAATCTGGCTTCCAATGCCCCTTCTGTCCACACTAGAAACACTTCCCCGAAGGCTTCTTGTTAGTGTTCTTCTTCTTTCCCTTAGCATTCTTAGCTGCAACCAGGTTCGATGCCCTCTTATTTCCTACGCCAGGCTTGGAGCCAAAGGAATGATGCGCCTAAAGGTTCGATGCAACCAGGTCCCGCACAGACGTGCCTTCCTTTATTGTCTTCGTCATGATACTCCGAAAGGCTTCAGACTTAGCCGTTCGATTCTGAGTACCAAAAAGATTTGTGAGATTGTAAATAATCTCGGTGGCAGTCGCCATGGAAGAATGCTGATGCTTGAGCACTAAAGACATAGAAGCCAACATATAGCACTTAGCCATCTCATGCTCGTCATGCCGCCGGCACTGGAGGCTATGGAGTAGTGAGCACAAACTTGTACTCTTCAGCTGTGAGAACGATGTCCAAATTTTGTTTCCATTCTATGTAATTTTGGCCCTCGAGTTTGTTTTCTTTAAGAATTGCAGAAAGAGGATTGAATGACATTTTGACGATTTAGTTTGCACTACAAAATAGAAGTTATACTATTTGTCATAAACTTATGTAAGAAATTTGAGTAGATTAACCATAAAACTTTTCAAAATCTTACAACTGTAAAATTAAAATCTTGTACCCTCCATAAGAGGTCAATACGCATTAAAATTTTAGTCTTTTATTGGTCACAACACCGACGAATAGTCCAGAGACCACATAATGGCATGGCCGCCTAATGTTGCCTAAGCAAGACCACCAGATTTAGCATTACAGAATCTCATTTCTACAATACACTCCCATAACAATGTTCATGTGCTGCTAATAAAATCAAGCTATCTCATAAATTATGTGTGAACTCATGAATCTCGTAGTTTCTTAGGATTATTTGTCACGCCCGCATTTTCTAAGGATAGAAAACACGGTTGATTGCGACTAGGGGATGATTAAAGAAGCGGGGAAGAAAGGGGAAAACAACACAACTCGACCATAGCTCGAAACAAATGGGAATAGCTCGAATAAAATCAGAGTATCTCAACAATCAACAACTCAAAAATGAATATTATCTCAACGATACAATAACTCAAAAGAAGGACAACTACTCAGCGGAAGCATTTGAGAGAATGAATATGCCACGTGTGAAGACATGACACATTCTAAACACTTAAATTTCTTCAACGGTCTTGCTCAACACCCACCGCACCCGTCACGCTTAACCTGCACATTTTTTAAAAAAAGAAATGCAGGGCTGAGTACTTGATGCACTCAGCGGACTCATGCCGAAAACATTTTATAAAAAGTATTTATCATGCCACCATTGATTGACCTTGGGGTTTTAACTTTAGAAATCGCCCAAGACACTAAAATCATTTCCATCGTAAAACTCGTGACTGCAGTCATTTTCCCATATATGTCTACCATATCTGATCCATTGATGACAAGGAACGTGGCCACATTCCAAGTCACTAGACCGGCCGACCCAAAAGACGGCTCACGATCTCCATAGGTGTACACTAGCCTGAATAGGGACTCACTCCCTAGACAGACCCGAATTCGATTATCCATTGATGGCAAAAGCCACATCAGATAGGTTCCATAGAATAAAACAAAACACGGCATGACAAATATTCATAGCATTTTCACATAAAAATATACTTAGGGCATAGCCGTTATTTAAAAAGAAAGCCCACCTCGCTTGCTTATACCACACAATCACGACTTTACGCAACCTTTTACTCTTGGTACCCTCGTACGTGCAACAACCCTTGTCAATATCACCACACAATCAGGTTTTCCATTATTACAATTATCATGCATGTCCTATCGTTCCTTTCATCGTTTTCTTAGATTACCCATTCCCGAACGTTCACCAACATAAGGAAAAACATGACATAATACTTCTCAACGTGTTACACATAATCATCCCATAGGATACCTTCTTAAATCATACATGCATCATATAATTCATTAAAATTTAGCAACAAGTGATATTTTCACCTAACAACAAAACTGGCAGAATTGCGCGGTTGGTTTGTAAAAATCATTTAAAATTCATCCGGTCTCCGTTGGGGCTGAAACTTTTCCACAATACAGTAGACACATAAAATATCATTCAATTAAAATTTCACATTAAAATAATCTTTTTAGGTCGGCCAAATCGAAAACGTAACTCCCTGGTCGAGAAAGACAATTTCTGGCAGAACTGCACAGTCAACTTCAAAAAATTCACCAAAAATACATCTTTCGTCCAAATAGGTTGAAATTCACACACCTTAAGGTTTACTCAGAAAAAAGAATCGTATAAAAAGAAGTTCGTTTGGTCCGTCAAACATGCGTCGGAACCTACTGTCCGAATACTACAGATTTCATGCTCCAAAATTCGAGTTATCCTAAATGAATGCAAGGAAATCAAGGCTGGAAATTGATCGGTGATTACCTTCTTAGGCGGCAGAAAACTCTCTTCTCCAACTCGGTTCTTTCTCTAAATTTTAGTTCCTGGTTTTTCTTGGTATTGAATTTATGTGTAGAAAGATCGTGCGATTGATTGGATATATATATATAGGCAAAACTGATGGATATTGATGGATTTGGTGGTTGGAGAAATTTTAGGGAGTATAGATATGGGGAAATCGTTTGGTGATATGGTTTAGAGAAATATATTTGACCAAGTCAACTAGGAAAAGATTTAATTAGATTAATTAGTTTTTTTTCGAGGTGTTACAATCTACCCATCTTAACAAAAATTTCATCCCGAAATTTGCTTACGTCCTTCAAATATATAATTTCTCCATCATCTTGTCTTTCAAGCAGCTTCCTCATGTCGTTTAATTAACATTGTAGTTGCAAGTCACATCGCTGCCACTTTTAATAAATTACGCGAGATTAGACTATATTAAATTAAATAGCGCACTTCGCATCATCCCTCCTTGTCTTGCACCCTCTTTTGCATTTGAACTTCATTTCGTCTTCGCTATCTTCCACTTCTTGAAATCTTCTTCGTCTTCTTTTTGTTCTTGTCGTTCATGGAAAACATAGGAAATAGTAAAATAGTTCACGCATCAAGCTTGCTCGAACGTTTCACGCAATTCCAAGAAAAAGTTTCATGGTCCACCGGCATCCATTCGCACTCTCGATCTCCTTGCCTCGTTGTGCCTTGACAAATTAGGGGTTCTCCCCAAACTTTCAGATTTTCGTTCATTTTCGTCACTCGGGAAAGTGATAGATTATCTCAACTTAAAACTACGGTTCACGTGTATTCAATCTAGCCTACAACATAAGCACTCTATGTTCGCCACATACTTCATCATCTCTCATCTCAACATCTACCACAATTAACGTCATTCATACCACAAGATAAACACACAACATTTTCACATCTCATAGCTAAACACTTTCGCACCTCACATTTGCATTCATAAAATTTTGACACAAAAGCTTTCTTCAAACTCTTTCACACTTTCCTAAAATTTCCACATCTCACTTTTAAAGTAAAAGTTTTGACTCAAAACTAAAATATACTTTCGCATAAACTTTCATCCATCGTATAAAACACTTCATAGAATAACGCATCATACTTTGCACCTCATAACATAAATATCATCATACTTCCATAGCTCAATTTTCCAAACGAAAAAGTTAAAACTATTTTTCTCGAAACTCAAAAATTTTCGAACAATTCATAAACACAATATTTTCCATTGATCAATTTTTTCATAAAAGATAAATCACCCATTGCATAACATATCGCAAAACACACACATGTATATATTTTTTTATAACCGTAGCTCATCTATCCCATTGTAAAACATACTTTGTTTTCATAACCATAGCTCTTCTATCCCATTGTAAAACATACTTTGTTTTCATAACCATAGCTCTTCTATCCCATTGTAAAACATACTTTGTTTTCATAACCATAGCTCTTCTCATCTCTTTTTCGAAAACTTTCTCATAAAAATTTTTCATAAAAATAAATTACCTCTTTCTTGATTGAGCGTGGCGAAGCGGGATGTTGAGCCTTCAATGCATAATTATTATCACTATTATTTTAGTCTAGTGAAACAAGTCTAGACTAAGACTGAAAAAGACTCTCGGGTCCAGAGCGGAAAGAAAAATTGCTTTGATACCACTCTGTCACGCCCGCATTTTCTAAGGATAGAAAACATGGTTGATCGCGACTAGGGGATGATTAAAGAAGCGGGGAAGAAAGGGGAAAACAACACAACTCGACCATAGCTCGAAACAAATGGGAATAGCTCGAATAAAATCAGAGTATCTCAACAATCAACAACTCAAAAATGAATATTATCTCAACGATACAATAACTCAAAAGAAGGACAACTACTCAGCGGAAGCATTTGAGAGAATGAATATGCCACGTGTGAAGACATGACACATTCTAAACACTTAAATTTCTTCAACGGTCTTGCTCAACACCCACCGCACCCGTCACGCTTAACCTGCACATTTTTAAAAAAAAGAAATACAGGGCTGAGTACTTGATGCACTCAGCGGACTCATGCCGAAAACATTTTATAAAAAGTATTTATCATGCCACCATTGAGTGACCTTGGGGTTTTAACTTTAGAAATCGCCCAAGATACTAAAATCATTTCCATCGTAAAACTCGTGACTGCAGTCATTTTCCCATAGATGTCTACCATATCTGATCCATTGATGACAAGGAACGTGGCCACATTCCAAGTCACTAGACCGGCCGACCCAAAAGACGGCTCACGATCTCCATAGGTGTACACTAGCCTGAATAGGGACTCACTCCCTAGACAGACCCGAATTCGATTATCCATTGATGGCAAAAGCCACATCAGATAGGTTCCATAGAATAAAACAAAACACGGCATGACAAATATTCATAGTATTTTCACATAAAAATATACATAGGGCATAGCCCTTATTTAAAAAGAAAGCCCACCTCGCTTGCTTATACCACACAATCACGACTTTACGCAACCTTTTACTCTTGGTACCCTCGTACGTGCAACAACCCTTGTCAATATCACCACACAATCAGGTTTTCCATTATTACAATTATCATGCATGTCCTATCGTTCCTTTCATCGTTTTCTTAGATTACCCATTCCCGAACGTTCACCAACATAAGGAAAAACATGCCATAATACTTCTCAACGTGTTACACATAATCATGCCATAGGATACCTTCTTAAATCATACATGCATCATATAATTCATTAAAACTTAGCAACAAGTGATATTTTCACCTAACAACAAAACTGGCAGAATTGCGCGGTTGGTTTGTAAAAATCATTTAAAATTCATCCGGTCTCCGTTGGGGCTGAAACTTTTCCACAATACAGTAGACACATAAAATATCATTCAATTAAAATTTCACATTAAAATAATCTTTTTAGGTCGGTCAAATCGAAAACGTAACTCCCTGGTCGATAAAGACAATTTCTGGCAGAACTGCGCAGTCAACTTCAAAAAATTCACCAAAAATACATCTTTCGTCCAAATAGGTTGAAATTCACACACCACACAGAAGACACCTTAAGGTTTACTCAGAAAAAAGAATCGTATAAAAAGAAGTTCGTTTGGTTCGTCAAACATGCGTCGGAACCTACTGTCCGAATACTACAGATTTCATGCTCCAAAATTCGTGTTATCCTAAATGAATGCAAGGAATCAAGGCTGGAAATTGATCGGTGATTACCTTCTTAGGCGGCAGAAAACTCTCTTCTCCAACTCAGTTCTTTCTCTAAATTTTAGTTCCTGGTTTTTCTTGGTATTGAATTTATGTGTAGAAAGATCGTGCGATTGATTGGATATATATATATATATATATATAGGCAAAACTGATGGATATTGATGGATTTGGTGGTTGGAGAGATTTTAGGGAGTATAGATATGGGGAAATCGTTTGGTGATATGGTTTAGAGAAATATATTTGACCAAGTCAACTAGGAAAAGATTTAATTAGATTAATTAGTTTTTTTTTTCGAGGTGTTACATTATTGTCCCCACATAATGGGTGGATATAATGTTAGAAACCAAACATTTCAGCCGCAGCGGAAGCATGCATGCAATCGATCACATAATATCTTGATCTATTTAGCAGATTATTTAGACAAAATCTATTCGCTTAATTCTCACATGTATCATGCTCATAACTTGAATTTAATCATGTTTTAGCGTAATTGAAACCTAAAATATGCTTACTACGGAATTAGCCAATTTACCTCGTTGATTCTCCAAAGAATCGAAGTTGACTATCGTCTTCTCCACGTGAAGATCTTGAGTACTAAACCATAGATCTTCTGACTGGTTCCCGGACTGTAAACTGATATCAGTGTGGGCTGATCTCACCAGAATAGTAGGACTTAAATAAAGAAGACGAAAACTGCTCACGGAGAGAGCTGAAAATCGTCCCTCTTCCAGAAAGAGTGGGGGACGAAAATTATGATAATAATTAAGTCTATTTTCTATCTCCTTTATTCTCCTATTGGGCCCAGTCAGGGATCTATGGAAGAATTTGGTTATGGCCTCCCCCAATTAGCTTCTTACTTATTAAATTGAACCCACAATTTAATATATGCTTATATTGGAATATTACGAACAGCCACTACAGAAGTAATATTGCACTGCCCATCCAAATCCGAAATTACAAGTATTCCGGGTTTCCATTTTTTTGTCGTTCATTTCTCGTGCTTAAGATATAATTGTCCATTAATTAATTAATGTCTGTTATGAACTTAATTAATTAACATATTATTAACTCCAAGAGTGGAAGGACTTAGCAAGAAACGCTTATTTATTATTCATAGAGTAATCAAACTCCAACTAGCTAGGTTCCGAATAATAAAACATTTTTTTGGTCTCCTCTTGTGGACGTTATCAAACGAGACTCACCTCGCGCACGATTTAATATAATAGCAATCCTTGCACCGATAGATATTGATCACCACTACCCAATATACCAGGATTCTTGGGTTGCGAAAACCCCGCACCATTTGGTAAGTCAAAGTAGTGCATAATCAATACCGTACGCTCAATGCAAACGTACATTGATTAAGAAATTAATTATCAAGATCTCGTCTTTCAGTAGATAGCATAAAGACTTGACTTGCTGTTAGATCCAATTCAGTGCTATACCACACCAATGTCATCTTATTTTAGCAAGGCTTAGAAATATTCGGACTGACATTGCAACCTTTCACGATAGGTAGTCTAGGCCTATCTAGGTTGTGAAATTCTTATTTTTCTTTGTTCAGAACTGACCGTGTTACCTTAAAGAGGACAACGCCCACAACCAGTCCACTAAAACGCCCACAACCGGTCCACTAAAACAAAGACTTAGACTTTGTTACGTTGCTTATATATTTAAATTTGCAATAAACATTCACTAAATGTAAAACACAACAAAATTATGACAAAATTAATCTGTTGCATCCATTGGAAAATAAAATATAGAGTTTTAAAGTATTCAATCACTCGAAAGGTGATTTCTAGTATACAAACTCTAACAATCACATCCAGAAGTTTCCAAGAGGTATTGGGTAAGTTAAGGTTCAGAAACCCCGTCATTTAACTAGAAAGAGAGTGTTGGAAAAAAAATCAAGGATTCTGCTATTGAAGAAAGAAATCACACGAAATTAGTAGATTGGTATGTAACCATAATTACATGATATAATCTCCCAATTAAAGTTTACCTTGTATAGGATACTCCATTGTCGGTAAAGAGCCGCGTACGTTACTCCCTTCGTCCCTCTTTAAGTATAGCATTTTTATTCCGGCATGGATTTTATGTAGTGTTATTTTGTGAGTTAATTGGAGAGAATAAAGTAAGAGATAAGGAAAAAGTACAAAGAGTGATGTTTTCAATTTTTAGAAATGTGTTGTTTAGAGTGGGACATCCAAAAAAAGAAAATGGTTCACTTAGAGTGGGACGGAGGGAGTACATTGACTAATAAGCTCAATTTTACCTAAAGAGGCGTGTATGATACATTGACTAATAAGCTTGATTTGACCTAATTCTACAATGAGTTTCAATTTCGTGTTGAAGTGCTTGGGATCCATCCCTTCACACAAGATAACTGTCTAGTTTGTTCAGTTGAATTAAGGTACTCCCTCCGTCCCGCCATAAGCGAGCCACTTCTTTTGGCACAAGATTTAAGGATTGATATATAAATAGTTAAAGTGGAGAGAGGAAAAATTAGAAGAGTGAAAAGAATAAAGTAGGTGGAAAAATAAAGTAAGAGAAGGGATTTTTTGCTTAAAATGGAAATTACTCACTTATGATGAGACATCCCAAAAAGATAGTCATTCGCTTATGGTGGGATAGAGGGAGTATAAAAAAAAATTCTCTCTGTCAATAAAAAGTACTCCCTCCGTCCACAACCATATGGCCAATTTCACCGGACACGGCTTTTAAAAAATGTAATAGAAAGTGGGTGGAAAAGGTTATTAGAAGGTGGATCTTATTTTTATATATTAGTTTTAAAGTGAAATGTGAGTGGAATAAAGTTATTAGAATGTGGGGTCAACTACAAAAAATAGTAATAAACAAATGAGACATTTATTGATGGACGGAGGGAGTAGTCCCTATATTTTTGTTTCTGTTCATTCGTCAAAAATAGTTTCATAATAATAATAGAAAGTTACTATAAATTTATTACTCACATTTAATCTCTCTTTCTAACTTTATCTATAATTTACTACCTCCGTCCCCCAAAATTCGTCCCGGTTTGACCGGGCACGGGTTTTAAGGAATGTAATGGAAAGTGGATTGAAAAAGTTAGTGGAATGTGGGCTTGACTTTTATATATTAGTTTTATAATAAAATGTGAGTAGGAATGAGTTAGTGGAATGTGGGGTCCACTACCAAAAATGGTAAAAGTGAAATGGGACAAATTTTGGGGGACGGACGAAAAAGGAAAGTTGGGACAAATTTTCAGGGACGGAGGGAGTATCTTTTTCTATCTTACTTAACCATCTTCATTGCTTTACACTTTTGTCGGGGCTTAGGATTAACTATGGAAAGTCAGCTCTCATCCCTTTGAACTGTAATTTGGATTGGGTGGATGGAGTACGAAGGTCTTTAAATTGTAGTGTGACCAAGCTACCTATTACCTACCTAGGTATCCCACTTTGTGTCAATCCACGAAAAGTTCAGACATGGAAGTCTGTTGTCGATAAAGTGGAAAAAGGATAGGCAAGTTGGTAGGCAAAGAGTCTATCGAAAGCTGGCAGATTGGTGCTTATCAAATCGGTTCTCAACACTATCCCGATGTACTACCTTAGCCTTTTTTGCATGCCGAAGACGGTGGCGAATTGAATTATCCAACTTCAAAGAAGATTCTTTTTGGGAAAAGCAGAATGAGGGGGGGAACCTGGAATGTTATACAAAAATCGAAGGAACATTAGAGGTTGGTGATATTCAAATCAGAAATGCTTCGCTTCTGTTCAAGTGGTGGTGGAGATACACAGACGACCATAGACCACTTTGGAAGGAAATTGTGGACTCCAATCACGATACTAAGTAACATGGTGATGATAAACAAATGGATGGCAAGAACCTTACAAGCACTTGGAGGTAAATCTGCCACGACCGCATTTTCTAAGGATAGAAAACACGGTTGATAGCGACTAATGGGGGAATTAAGAAGTGGGGAAGAAGGGGGAAAAACAATCAAGGGGTACGACATGTAGATCAAAAGGCGAAATTCCATTATCAAATCAAAGTTCCAAATCCCAAAAGTACATAACGTGAATGACATAGTTTGATAATTCAAAGGAAATAAAAGAAATTCTTAAAACGTAGAGTAGCGGAAGCAATTGAGAGTTTGGCTACTACTATGTATGAAGACACAATAGTAACTGGAACAGTTATTGAATAAAATTCCGGAATCATTGCTCAACATCCTCCGTCTCCCGTCCTCGTTCAACCTACACATAGGGAAAACATATGCATGGGCTGAGTACTTGATGTACCCAGTGAACTCATGCCCGAAATACGTTTATCGATAGAATTATGTCAGCCATCATTGAGTGAAACTCGGGTTTTTCTTTAAAAGGCCGAGAAACACTAAAATCATTCCTTTAATAAAATAGTGTCCGCACGGACAATCGTCATCCTCCATCATATACCATATCTGAACCATCATGTGAAACGAGAAAGTGGCCACAAACTCGATCACTGGACCGGCCGACCTAAGGGACGGCTCACGGTCCCCATCAGTGCACTAGCCTAAGTGGGGCTTATAGTTAGACCCGAATTCGTTAACCATCAACGTCTAGTAGAACTTTATTGTAGTAGACAATCAGATAGGCAATTCAAAAAACAAAATACGGCATGACATACTATTTAAAAACCTCCCTTGTTTCACCTTGAACATATCAGTTTCAAATAAAAAGATTTAAGTAATAAAGCCCACCTCAAAGCTTAGAGTTTTCCTTAAGTAGCTTCTCGTTCCGACTCTAGCGGCCGTGCGAACCACCGTTTCGGAAAATACATAAAGTTCATATCAAATTCTCGGTAACGAATGTATTTAGAATGCATGCACTCTGATTAAAATCTTTTAATTCTTTTTCTCGGTGTTCGTGTGTTTTCAGTTATTCGGCGGCCGCCCAAGGCATCGCGTGCGACGCCGGTCGGCCGCTTACTCTCGTTCTTTCCTCCGTTGGTTCCTCGTATTTTCCGTGACGTCGAAAATAATTTTAAAAAAAAAGTTTTCAAGCGTATACTTTAATTATCGCAATTATTTATCTTTGAAAATATATTATTTCATACTTAGGATAAAATTATTCATCCTTCAAAATATTCTGAAATTTAATTAAATAATTTCCCGAGATTTAATTTAATTGACGACCCAAAAGATATATTTACTTAGCCCACCTTATTCTTCCAATTAAATTTTTTTTTAGGAAGTCCCAAAGCTTAGTTTAAAGAGGCCCAACTTTAACTAAACTTCCAATTTTAACTAATAACGCCCCAAACTAACAACAAAGGCCCCATTCCACAAATAAACCAAAAGTGGCCAAAATTTTCTTTCTTCTTTCACACCACCCTCTCCCTCTCTACCTCTCTCTCTCTCTCGACGGCGACTACAAGCCATCCTCCGTCGCTCGCCTTGGCTCGCCGCCGCCACCGAAAACGTCGGGTTACTACTGCCGTACTGTCGTCGAGATCTCGGCATCCACTGCAGCTGCCGTCACCGTCCCTGTTCGCGGCCGCCGTCGCTGCTGTGCCGTCGGGGAGCTGCTGCCGCGGAAGGAATCAAACGGCGCCGCTGCCGTGCAGCTGGCGTCGCGGCTGCCGCCGCGGGGAAGGAGAGCTACCGCTGTCGCCAACAGGAGCCGCTGTCCGCCCCTGGGGATGTCGAGCGCGGCTGTCCGCCGCTGCCCGTCGCCGGCGGCGGCTTCCCCGAAACCACTCCGAACGACCCCGATTCAACCCGCAACATGCACTCTCAATATAAAGTTAAGTTCTTTGAGACTTTTGATTACATACGACGATCGTTTGATTTGTTTTACAAGTTGAGTTGGTTGAGTTGGTTATGGAAGAATTATGGAATGATGGCAATGTATATATATATATACATACAACAATTTATGCTTTAGGATAGGGGAGAAATATACCTTCAACTTGGTTGGTTTTGGTGGTGAGTGAACAAGAATGGTGAAAAAGAATCCTCCTCCTCTTCCCTTCGGTTTCTCTCTCGGCTCCCTCTCTCAATCTTTTTTTTTCTTTGTGCAAGTTGTGGAGAGTTAGAGAAGAGGTAAATGAATAAGTGGTGGGTGACTCTTGGTTTGTAGGCATTGATGGGGGAAGATAGAAGGTGGAGAGGTGGAAATTTGGAGGGTCTCCACCTTGAAGGGGGAGAGGCGTCGGCTGGGGGGGGGAGGGAAGGAGAAGAAGAAGAAGAAGGGGGGGGGGTCTTTGGGCTTGAATTAATTAAATTCCATGTTTGTTGGGCTCAAAACATCTTCCAACACCTTATTTAATTGTTGGGCTCATTTTGTTGTAAGCCCAACTTGGCAATATTATTACTTGGTTAGATTTTTAAATAGTTAGGGCCCAAGCCCTTTTTATAGATAGTCAATTGGACTCCAATTTAATTTGGAAAGCCCAAATATAAATATATATACATACTTTATTTTCTCGCACTTCCGTCGCTAATTAAGATTCACGGGACTTTATCTTGTTCTTCACAAACAACAATTAAAGAACACCTAACGTCACAACCTGTATTTGGTGTTGTTCCAAATATAGTCTCCTCAACAGTTCCTCGATTTATGCCCGTCATCTTCCATATAATATTCATCTTCCGCATCGCATCCCTTATGCTAAATATAGCAATATCGTCATCATTATTTCAACGAGACCTTCAACATGTCTCCCAAAGTTTCATAATTAAATAAAAACGTCCCAAAGTCACATCGTCACATAAATACCATAATACTTCCCGAAGCACATTTAACGAGAAATATAGCATGCATAAATATTTTATATTAATTATTTCATGACATGCTTTAATTTAGTACTTTAAAAGTACGGGCGTTACATTCTACCCAACTTAACAGAAATTTCGTCCCGAAATTTACTCATTTCTAACGAACAACTTTGGGTATTTCTCTTTCATTTTATCCTCGAGTTCCCAAGTAGCCTCCTCGTGGCCATGGTGTTTCCAAAGTACTTTCACGGACGCGATCGACTTATTTCTTAATTCTTGCACCTTCCTGTCCAGAATAGCTTCGGGCTTCTCCTCATAACTCAAGTCGGGATTCAAAATCATTTCCTCTTGATGAACCACATGTTTGGGATCGAACACGTACTTTCGTAATTGTGACACATGGAAATTATTATGCACGGTCCCAAAACTCGGTGGTAGTGCCAACCTATACACCACGGGTCCCACCTTCTCAAGAATTTCATAAGGCCCTACGTAACGTGGCTTCAACTTCCCCTTTACGCCAAACCTCGTTATCCCCTTCGACGGAGATACTTTTAAGAACACCTTATCTCCAGCGTTGAACTGTAATTCGGTACGCCGGACATCAGCATACGACTTCTGTCGGTTTTGAGCTGCTTTTATCCTTTGTCGAATTTGTCGTACGATCTCAATCATCTCTTCGACTGAATCTGGCCCGAGTATTCTTCTTTCACCAACCTCATCCCAGTATAGTGGTCATCTACACTTCCTCCCATACAATGCTTCATATGGGGCCATATTTATTGTCGCCTAGAAACTGTTGTTATAGGCAAACTCGATCAACGGTAGTACAACTTCCCAATTTTCTCCTCTATCAAGAACCACGGCTCTCAACATGTCCTCGAGAGTTTGAATCGTTTTCTCGGCCAGTCCATCGGTTTGTGGATGGAAAGCAGTACTAAAATTCAGTCGTGTACCAAGCTCTCGTTGCAGACTTATCCAAAACCTTGAAGTGAACCTTGTATCTCGGTCTGACGTGATTGTTATTGGCACCCCATGTAGCCGAATGATTTCTTTCACATAAATCCGGGCCAGTTTGTCGGATCCATGAGTTATAGGGATAGGTATAAAATGCGCACTCTTGGTGAGGCGGTCTATGATTACCCAAATGGCTGTATTCCCTTGCCGGGTCATCGGTAAACCTGTCACAAAATCCATGGCGATATGTTCCCATTTCCTCTCCGGAATTTCCAACGGTTGCAGTTTCCCATAGGGTCGTTGATGTAAAGCTTTTACTTGCTGACACGCCAAGCATTTCTCCACAAACGAAGCTATGTCCCTCTTCATTCCATCCCACCAGAATGATCCTTTCAAGTCCTGGTACATCCTTGTACTTCCAAGATGAGCGGTATATGGAGTCTCGTGTGCCTTGGTCAAAATTTCATTTCGAAGTCCTTCGTCGTTCGGCACACATAGTCTCCTCTCGTAGGTGAGAGCATTATCAGCCTCCTCTCGAAATTTGTCTTGCTCGCCTTTCCTCACCTTCAGTCGAACCTTCTCCAAATTTTCATCATTTCGTTGACCTTCTCTTATCCTTGTTCGCAGATCGGGTGCAATTACTAACGTGGCAATCTTTCCTTTTACGGTCTCCGGAGTTCTTACTACTTCCAATCGCATCTTACTGAATTCGCGAATCAATTCTTCTTCTTGAGTGAGAAAGGTAGCCAACTGTGGTTGGGCTTTCCGGCTCAGTGCATCTGCTACTACATTTGCTTTGCCCGGATGATAATTAATGCCACAGTCATAATCTTTGACTAATTCAAGCCATCTGCGTTTCCTCATGTTCAAGTCTTTCTGTTCAAAGAAGTATTTTAGACTCTTATGGTCGGTAAAAATCTCACACCAAACTCCGTAGAGATGGTGCCTCCAAATCTTCAATGCATGCACCACGGCTGCTAATTCCAAGTCATGGGTAGGGTAGTTTAACTCGTGTGGCCTAAATTGACGCGAAGCATAGGAAATCACCTTACCGTTCTGCATCAAAACACACCCCAGTCCAACCTTCGACGCATCAGTGTAAACCACATAGTCTAACCCTGGTTCCGGCACGACTAGAATAAGTACGGTGGTCAACTTCTCTTTCAGCAACTGGAAGCTAGCCTCACACTCCGGTGTCCAATTGACCTTGGTCCCCTTCTTCAGTTGTTGAGTTATCGGCCTTGCGATTTTAGAAAATCCTTCAATAAATCTCCGGTAGTATCCTGCCAGTCCAAGGAAACTCCGAATCTCGTTTGGGGACTTTGGCGCCTTCCACTGTTGTACGGCCTCCACCTTTGTGGGGTCAACTCGAATCCCTTCGGCCGTCACAATATGCCCCAGAAAATTCATTTCCTTTAGCCAGAAATCACACTTACTGAACTTGGCGTACAACTTCTCCGTTCTTAGTGTTTCCAACGTGATCCTTAGGTGCTCCTCATGTTCTTTTTCGTTCTTCGA
This sequence comes from Salvia splendens, assembly GCF_004379255.2. Classification (NCBI taxonomy): domain Eukaryota; kingdom Viridiplantae; phylum Streptophyta; class Magnoliopsida; order Lamiales; family Lamiaceae; genus Salvia; species Salvia splendens. The sequence continues at coordinate 15,131,143 of NC_056044.1, read as the reverse complement.
GTAAACCAGTACATCATCTATGAACACCAGGACGAACTTGTCCAAGTATGGATGGAATACTCGATTCATTAAGTCCATAAATACTGCAGGTGCATTTTTTAGTCCAAACGGCATTACTACAAACTCATAATGCCCATACCTCGTTCGGAATGCCGTCTTGGGTATGTCCTCCCTTCGTACCCTCAGCTGGTGATATCCCGACCTTAAATCCATTTTTGAAAATACTCCTGCTCCCTTGAGTTGGTCGAACAGGTCATCTATTCTTGGCAGATGATACTTGTTCTTGAGAGTTAATTTGTTCAATTCCCGGTAGTCTATGCACATTCTCAGTGTTCCGTCTTTCTCCTTCACAAACAGCACTGGTGCTCCATATGGCGATACGCTGGGTCTGATAAAACCCAAGTCCAATAGTTCTTGTAGCTGAATTTTGAGTTCTTCCAACTCTTTTGGTGCCATCCTATAAGGTGCTTTCGATACTGGTGCGGCTCCTGGTTCCAGATCGATAGTAAACTCCAACTGTCGGTCAGGCGGGGGGCCTGGCAAAGCATCGGGAAATATGTCGGGAAACTCACGTACTACCACCACATCTTCAACTTTCCTTTCTTTCTTGTCATGTCCTTGTAGATAAACGAGATAGGCAGGATGCCCCTTTCTAATCATCGTAGTTGCTTGAAGTGCCGATATCACACAAGTCCGCTGATTCATCGAAATCCCGTGGAAGGTAGAGGGCTTCTTCCCCGGGGTTTGTAATGAGATTTGTCTCTCTTGGCATCGGATAGTGGCATAGTTTTCAGCTAGCCAGTCCATTCCCAGAATAATATCGACGTTATCCATCGGCATAACATGTAGGTTGTGAGCCATTAAGCTAAGTTCTCCCACCATAAATTCTATGTTCGAGCAAGATTGTGAAAGGTATATAAGGCCTCCTACTGGTGAGTTCACGTTCATCTTATGTTCAAGTTCATCAACAGGAAGTCTTAAAGCATTTACGCAGGAGTGCGATATAAATGAGTGCGACGCACCCGTATCAAACAGAACAGCAACAGGCATGTCAAGTAATGTCCCCATACCTGCCAGATTATCCTATTTTTGATCTCCCTGTGCGGCTTTAGCTTGCTTGCGTCCCAAGGCATAGGCCCTAGCTTGAGTGGGATATGGTAGGCGATGCTGCTGCGGCTGCTGAGGTGGTGTAGGATTCCCTCGAGGCCCATTCGGTGTTCCCCCAACTTCCGTGTTATTGTTGTTCAGGCACTCTTTGGCGAAGTGTCCAACTCCACCACACTTGTAGCACATGTTTGTCCCGACTCTGCATTCCCCCGTGTGATTCTTCTGACATTTGGCGCAAGGAGGTGCTCTCTGACGGTACTCTCCACTTTGGTATGGAGTAGTTTGTTTTCCTTTTCCCCGGGCAGAGTTTGGGGTACCTTGGAACCTCTTGTTGTCAAAGGGTTCGCGGTTCCCGTCCCACTTTCTTTTGTCTCGGAAATTCCGCTGTGGCGTCTGTGGTGTTGGAGTAGTGGGTGTAATTGTCTTTTCCCGTGGCATTGCTTCCTCCACGTCCAGTGCACGAGACAACGACTCGGCATACGAGAGCCTTCCACGGCATGCCCAAGCCATCCTGATTTCGTGCCTCACACCGGCACAAAATTTTTCCGCCATCTTCTCGTCAGTATTTACCTGTTCCGGTGCATATCGAGACATGTCACATAGGGCACGGTCATATTCCGTCACGGTCATCCGCCCCTATTTTAGGTTGTAGAACTCGGCCTCCTTAGCCTGCGGTAACTCCTCGGAATATATTTGTCGTACAGTTCCTCCTTGAAGTCTTCCCAAGTCAGGGCGTCAAGTTGTTCCTGCGTCATCGTCCGCTGCTTGGTCTCCCACCAAAACTCTGCGGACCCGGTAAGCTGGTAGGTCACGCACGACAGGCGCTCCTGGTCGGTGCACCTTAAGAACTTGAAGATGCGTTCTATGCCCCGAATTCAGGTCTCAGCCTTGGCCGGATCTCCCATCCCATCGAACACGGGAGGATGTTCCTTTCGAAACTCCTTCTCGATGTTTCCTTCCGGCTGTGGTGGTGGTGGAGGTGGTGGTGGTGGTTGTCCTTCAGGGCCCACACTACTTTGGGTCTTATTGCTTGCCTCGTTTTCGTGATGAACTGCTGCACGTCGGGGAGGCATTCTGTTCAACACACGTGTTAGTACAAAGTCCGAATTTACTATCACCACACCATACCACACAACCTTTCCAAAAGCGTTTTCACTAGGTTATCCTTATCTCGCCATCTCATCATCCCTTGGGATTCGCGCCCCATTCGTTCCATCAATACTTGTATCGTCATCAACGAAGAAATTTGTATGAACTACTAGCCTACACCAAAGGCTGTTGAAGTCTACTTCTCAAACATTCCCATTAGTTATCACTTCCAATATGCCTCGTTCAAACTTTTACCTTCTTTCTTGTTGAGCGCGGTGAAACGGAGTGCTGAGCCTTAAATGGATACTCTTTTAGTCTAACAAAACGAGTCTAGACTAGATTGAATAAACGACTCTCGGTCCAGAGCGGAAGGAAAAATGGCTTTGATACCATTCTGTCACGACCGCATTTTCTAAGGATAGAAAACACGGTTGATCGCGACTAATGGGGGAATTAAGAAGCGGGGAAGAAGGGGGAAAAACAATCAAGGGGTACGACATGTAGATCAAAAGGCGAAATTCCATTATCAAATCAAAGTTCCAAATCCCAAAAGTACATAACGTGAATGACATAGTTTGACAATTCAAAGGAAATAAAAGAAATTCTTAAAACGTAGAGTAGCGGAAGCAATTGAGAGTTTGGCTACTACTATGTATGAAGACACAATAGTAACCGGAACAGTTATTGAATAAAATTCCGGAATCATTGCTCAACATCCTCCGCCTCCCGTCCTCGCTCAACCTGCACATAGGGAAAACATATGCAGGGGCTGAGTACTTGATGCACCCAGTGAACTCATGCCCGAAATACGTTTATCGATAGAATTATGTCAGCCATCATTGAGTGAAACTCGCGTTTTTCTTTAAAAGGCCGAGAAACACTAAAATCATTCCTTTAATAAAATAGTGTCTGCGCGGACAATCGTCATCCTCCATCATATACCATATCTGAACCATCATGTGAAACGAGAATGTGGCCACAAACTCGATCACTGGACCGGCCGACCTAAGGGACGGTTCACGGTCCCCAACAGTGCACTAGCCTAAGTAGGGCTTAGCCCCTAGTTAGACCCGAATTCGTTAACCATCAACGTCTAGTAGAACTTTATTCTAGTAGACAATCAGATAGGCAATTCAAAAAACAAAATACGACATGACATACTATTTAAAAACCTCACTTATTTCACCTTGAACATATCAATTTCAAATAAAAAGATTTAAGTAATAAAGCCCACCTCAAAGCTTAGAGTTTTCCTTAAGTAGCTTCTCGTTCCGACTCTAGCGGCCGTGCGAACCACCTTTTCAGAAAATACATAAAGTTCATATCAAATTCTCGGTAACGAAGGTATTTAGAATGCATGCACTCTGATTAAAATCTTTTAATTCTTTTTCTCGGTGTTCGTGTGTTTTCAGTTATTCGGCGGCTGCCCAAGGCATCGCGTGCGACGCCGGTCGGCCGCTTATGCTCGTTCTTTCCTCCGTTGGTTCCTCGTATTTTCCGTGACGTCGAAAATAATTTTTAAAAAAAAGTTATTCAAGCGTATACTTTAATTATCGCAATTATTTATCTTTGAAAATATATTATTTCATACTTAGGATAAAATTATTCATCCTTCAAAATATTCCGAAATTTAATTAAATAATTTCCCGCGATTTAATTTAATTGACGACCCAAAAGATATATTTATTTAGCCCACCTTATTCCTCCAATTAAAAAAATTTTTAGGAAGCCCCAAAGCTTAGTTTAAAGAGGCCCAACTTTAACTAAACTTCCAATTTTAACTAATAAGGCCCCAAACTAACAACAAAGGCCCTATTCCACAAATAAACCAAAAGTGGCCCAAATTTTCTTTCTTCTTTCACACCACCCTCTCTCTCTCTTTCTCGACAGCGACTACAAGCCCTCCTCCGTCTCTCGCCTGGGCTCGCCGCCGCCACCGGAAACGTCGGGTTACTACTGCCATACCGTCGTCGAGATCTCGGCATCCACTACAGCCGCCGTCGCTGCTGTGCCGTTGGGGAGCTGCTGCCGCGGAGGGAATCAAACGGCGCCGCTGCCGTGCAGCTGGCGTCGCTGCTGCCGCCGCGGGGAAGGAGAGCTACCGCTGTCCGCCCCTAGGGATGTCGAGCGCGGCCGTCCGCCGCTGCCCGTCGCCGGCGACGGCTTCCCCTTTTCCAAAACCACTCCGAACGACCCCGATTCAACCTGAAACATACACTCTCAATATAAAGTTAAGTTCTTTGAGACTTTTGATTACATACGACTATCGTTTGATTTGTTTTACAAGTTGAGTTGGTTGAGTTGGTTATGGAAGAATTATGGAATGATGGCAATGTATATATATATACATACAACAATTCATGCTTTAGGATAGGGGAGAAATATACCTTCAACTTGGTTGGTTTTGGTGGTGAGTGAACAAGAATGGTGAAAAAGAATCCTCCTCCGCTTCCCTTCGGTTTCTCTCTCGGCTCCCTCTCTCAATCTTTTTTTTTCTTTGTGCAAGTTGTGGAGAGTTAGAGAAGAGGTAAATGAATAAGTGGTGGGTGACTCTTGATTTGTAGGCATTGATGGGGGAAGATAGAAGGTGGAGAGGTGGAAATTTGTAGGGTCTCCACCTTGAAGGGGGAGAGGCGTCGGCTGGGGGGGGGAAGGATAAGAAGAAGAAGAGGGGGGTCTTTGGGCTTGAATTAATTAAATTCCATGTTTGTTGGGCTCAAAACATCTCCCAACACCTTATTTAATTGTTGGGCTCATTTTGTTGTAAGCCCAACTTGGCAATATTATTACTTGGTTAGATTTTTAAATAGTTAGGGCCCAAGCCCTTTTTATAGATAGTCAATTGGACTCCAATTTAATTTGGAAAGCCCAAATATAAATATATATACATACTTTATTTTCTCGCATTTCTGTCGCTAATTAAGTTTCATGGGACTTTATCTTGTTCTTCACAAACAACAACTAAAGAACACCTAACGTCACAACCTATATTTGGTGTTGTTTCAAATATAGTTTCCTCAACCGTTCCTCGATTTATGCACGTCATCTTCCATAAAATATTCATCTCCCGCATCGCATCCCTTATGCTAAATATAGCAATATCGTCATCATTATTTCAACGAGACCTTCAATATGTCTCCCAAAGTTTCATAATTAAATAAAAACGTTCCAAAGTCACATCGTCACATAAATACCATACTACTTCCCGAAGCACATTTAACGAGAAACATAGCATGCATAAATATTTTATATTAATTATTTCATGACATGCTTTAATTTAGTACTTTAAAAGTACGGGCGTTACAAAATCACAGACTTCAAGGGCTTTAAAAAAGAAGTTCAAGAAGTTGTGGACTGGGCGCAATCCTAATCTAGCACATCTCAAGATTTTGGGTTGCCCGGTTCATGTATTGGAAAAGGATCCAACTAAGCTGGGATCAAGGACGGAGGTATATGTGTTTATAGGGTACCCTAGAGGATCGAAAGCTTATGAATTCTATAGTTTCCGAGAAAAAAAAGTCATTGTGAGTACTCACGCGACATTCTTAGAGGAAGATTATATAATGAATCATAAACCCAGCAGTGAAGTAACTCTTGACGAGCTAACTTCTGTCACAAGTTCCATTAACCAAGAACCCGTACCTAGTGTACAAACAATTACTAAAATTTCAACTTCTACTTCAAGTATTGTAGTGCCACGCCGTAGTGGGGGGGTCTCTCATGAGCCCGATAGATACATTGGTTTGGGGGAATCTATGGATCACTCCTCGGACAGCAATGTATTTGATCCCTGGAACTTTGCAGAGGCACGGGCATATGTCAATCATTGCGAATGGGTGAAAGCAATGGATTCAGAACTACAATCTATGATAGACAAAGACGTCTACAATTTGTCCGTCCTACCCGAATGTTGTATTGCCATTGGGAACAAGTGGATATACAAGCGTAAACGTAGACCCAATGGACGAGTTAAAGTCTTTATGGCAAGATTAGTGGCCAAGGGGTATACCCAATGGAAGGTGTCGATTACGACGAGACCTTCTCCCCGGTGGCCATGCTCAAATCGATCCGGATACTATTGTCTATAGCAGCTTACGTCGATTGGGATGTGTGGCAGATGAACGTTAAAACTGTGTTCTTGAACGGGAGTCTTGAGGAGACCATCTACATGGAACAACCCGAAGGATATGCCATGAAGGGCAAGGAACACATGGTTTGAAAACTTAAGAAGGCCATTTATGGCCTCAAGCAAGCATCTAGATCATGGAACCATTGTTTCGATCAGACTGTGAATAAGTTTGGATTCGAAAAGTGCCCAAATGAAAGCTGCGTTTATAAGGGGTTGAAAAGGGGAATTTTGTGTTCTTAGTTTTATATGTAGATGACATTCTTCTAATTGGAAACAATAAAAAGATGTTGTCATCAGTACGAACTTGGTTGTCGAACCAGTTCGAGATGAAGGATATGGGAGACGCGGGACACATCCTCGGGATCAAGGTTCTTAGGAATCGTGAAAAGAGGACGTTGTGCTTATCTCAAGAACCTTACATCAATACTGTACTTAGTCGCTTTAGCATGCAAGATACCAATAAAGGTTTCTTACCTTTTAGACATGGCATCCATCTATCTCAAGAGATGTGCCCCAAAACGCCATCTGAGATAGAAGAGATGAGAAGGATTCCATATGCTTCGACAGTTGGAAGTCTCATGTATGCTATGCTTTGTACAAGGCTTGATATTTGCTTTGCTGTTGGCATGGTGGCAAGATATCAGTCGAATCCGGGCCAAGGACATTGGACTGCCGTAAAGAACATACTCAAGTACCTTAAACAGACTAAGGACTATGCTCTAGTTTACAATGCAGCCGAGCTCTGTCCTTTGAGATATACTGACTCAGATTTTCAATCTAATCAAGACTCGAGAAAATCTACTTCTGGATATGTGTTCACCTTAGGAGGTGGAGCCGTAATTTGGAAGAGTGTGAAGCAGAAATGCATCGCGGACTCGACCATGGAAGCCGAGTATGTGTCCGCTTCGGAGGCTGTAAAAGAGACTGTATGGTTCAAGAACTTCCTTATGGATTTAGGTGTGGTTACGAATCTGCCCAAGAGCATCACCATTTATTGTGACAATTCTGGTGTTGTGGCAAACTCGAAAGAACCAAGAGCTCACAAAGCGAGCAAACACATAGAGAGGAAGTATCATATCATTATAGATATATTGCAGAGAGAAGACATACAAGTGGTCAAGATTGCGTCAGAGAACAACCTGGCAGATCCTTTTACAAAGGCATTGGCGGTGAAACCGTTCGAACGCCATGTTGAAGGGATGGGAGTTCGACTCATTCAAGACCTCAACTCGCTATCAGTATAAGTGGGAGAATTAGACGTGTGCACCTAAATTTTTGTATACTCGAAAGCTGTTTTGAGTATAAGTGGGAGATTGTTAGAGTTTATATACTAGAAATCACCTTTCGTCCAAAGGAATGAAACAGAATTTTGTATACTCGAAAGCTGTTTTGAATACTGTAAAACTCTATATGTTATTTTCCAAAGGAATGAAACAGATTTTTTTTGTCATAATGTTGTTATGTTTTACATTTAATGGATGTTTATTATATATTTAAATGTATAAGCAATGTAACAAAGTCTAAGTCTTTGTTTTAGTAGACCGATTGTGGGCGTCGTCCACTTTAAGGTAACACGGTCAGTTCTGAACAAAGAAAAATAAGAATTTCACAACCTAGATAGGCCTAGACTACCTATCGTGAAAGGTTGCAATGTCAATCCGCATATTTCTAAGCCTTACTGAAATAAGATGACATTGGTGTGGTATAGCATTGAATTGGATCTAACACCGAGACGAGTCTTTATGCTATCTACTGAAAGACGAGGTCTTGATAATTAATTTCTTAATCAATGTACGTTAGCATTGAGCATACGATATTGATTATGCACTACTTTGACTTACCAAAAGGTGTGGGATTTTCGCAACCCAAGAATCCAGGTATATTGGGTAGTGGTGATTAATATCTAGCGGTGCTATGATTGCTATTATATTGAATCATTCGCGAGGTGAGTCTTGTTTGATAACGTCCACAAGAGGAGGTCGAAACAAGGTTTTATTATTCGGAACCTAGCTAGTTGGAGTTTGATTAGTCTATGAATAATAAATAAGCGTTTCTTGCTAAGTCCACTCTTGGAGTTAATAATATGTTAAATAATTAAGTCCATAGCAGACATTAATTAATTAATGGACGTTTCTATCTTAAGAACGGGAAATGAATGACAAACAAATGGAAACCCGGATTACTTGTAATTTCGGATTTGGATAGGCAGTGCAATATTACTTCTGTAGTGGCTGCTCGTAATATTCCAATATAAGCTTATATTAAATTGTGGATTCAATTTAATTAGTAAAAAGCTAATTGGGGGAGGCCATATCCAAATTCTTCCATAGATCCCTGACTGGGCCCAATATATGACTTAATATAAATAGGAGAATAAAGGAGACAAAAAATACACATTATTTTCATCAAAATCTTCGTCCCCCTATTTGTATTGAAGAGGGACGATTTTTTTTGCTCTCCTCCATGAGCAGTTTCCGTCTTCTTTATTTAAGTCTCAGTATTCTGGTGAGATCTGCCCACACTGATATCGGATTACAGTCCGGGAACCAGTCAGAAGATCCGTGGTTTAGTACTCAAGATCTTCATGTGGAGAAGGCGCGAGCTATCTTCGATTCTTCAGTGAATCAACGAGGTAAATTGGCTTACTCCGTAGCAAACATGTTTTAGGTGTTAATTGCGCTAACGCATGTTTAAATTCAAGTTATGAAAAACATCTTTTAGGTGTTAATTGCGCTAAAGCATGTTTAAATTAGAGTTATGAGCATGATACATGTGAGAATTACACGAATAGATTTTGTCTAAATAATCTGCTAAATAGATCAAAATTATTATGTGATCCGTTAGAACGCACGCTTCCGCTGCCAACCCCTTCAATAAAGGCCTTAAAACAGTGCAGAATCCGAGCGTATCACAGGTGCTCTAGCACTTTTTGGTATTTTTGCTGCAACTTCTGGGGCATTTCCCTATGCCTTCTTAAAGAACCAAAGACGTGCTTACTTTCATGGGTCGGTGCTCCCTTCAAAAGATTTGACAAGCATATGTGGATGTCCTTGTTTTATGTTATTGCTTGGTCGATATGGGATATTAGAAATAAAATGGTTTTCCAGAACCTAAAACCCAACTGTAAGTTCAAGAAGAGACGTCTTATATATCGAATGGGAATTTAGATTGAAGGATGGTGCCCAGACTTCCCCTTTGCACGGTTACGGATAACTTGGATGATATTAAGAGCTGGACGAGTGCACGGAACACACGATAAGGTATGTTCGTCGGTTTGCGGTGGCAGGTGGACCTTAGTTTCAGGTAGTGTATGTTTTTGGCTTTGACAGCCTTGATGTCGCTATTTGTGGCCTTTCTTTTCTGTTGTTAGCTTTATTGGGGCTATTTCTTGAGAATTGTGTCCCAATGCTCGCCCTTCGGATGGCTTGAGCATTTTTCTGTTTATCACAAAAATCTTACTTTACCCTTTTTTATTTATTTCTATCTCGTACATTATTATTTTTGTACTAAAGCTTGTACCGTCGATGAGATTATTTTAGTAGATGGTTGGAATATATTAAGGGCGTGTTTTTTCAGGGTGGAATGGCTTGGAAAAGAAAATTAAACAAAGCTATTCTTATGTTTTGTAAATTGGACAAATGGAGAGACAGGCCAAAAAAAAAGGTGGCGGCCTGTCCAGCCCGAGTGAATAGTGCAATTTTTTACTATTGGACTTAATTAAGAAGTCCATAAAAATTTGTGGGTTAATTTAGTGTTGGGCCATGATTTCCCCTCCTACCCCTAGTTTCATTTCTCTCCCTCCCCTCTGTAATCTCATGCTCTCTACGCCATGGCAGCTGTCGTTCGCACCATGACCGCCGCCATCCGAGACCCAGTGGTAGTAAGCCCCTCCCGAGTTCTCGTCTCTCTCGCCGTCGTCATTTGCGACATGGCAGTAGTGGCGGCGATCGGCGAATTCGTTGTCGTAAAGATCGTCGGAGTGAGATTCGAGTCGGCGTGTTCCATAGCCGCCGTTGTTTCCTGTTTTTTTTGTGATTATGGATTGAGAATCAATTTTAGAGGTTCAATTCTACCATCTGGATTCCCGTTTGCACAAATTTAAGCATGTGAATCGATTCTAGGTTCTTTGGTTTTGATTTTGAAACACGATTTTCTCTAATTTATGAATGAATCTATTGATTCTGGAATTTCTAACAAATTTTGGATACGGGTTTTTCCAAACTTGTCTACAGCAATTTCTTCAAACACAAAAAAATGCAGACAGGGGAATGGTAATAATGTCATCTTAGCTCCCACTTAAACAATAATCCAAAAAACTATTTTTTTCTACCAAACAATACTTATCCATCCATAAAAAATATGAACTCTTTCATTTTTAGTTCTTCCCTAAAATATATGAACTTTCTAATTTTGGAAACTCATTTCTCTTTAATGAGGTGAGACTCATTATCTACTAAACTTTAAAAACTTTTTCTTTCAGGGACCCATTCTCTTACTTTACCAATTATGCATTAAAACTCGTGCCGAATCAAATATTCTTACTTTTCTGGAAAGTAGGAGTATGATAAAATTCTTATCCATACACAATCCTACTTCCAGCTCGAAAATTTTATTCCAGATTAGCTTTCATGTTATATCCGGATAAAAGATTAATTTATAGAGTTATTGACCACACAAAGAATACTAGATATGTACAGAGGTTTATTAATAGATATGCATCTACATCTTTTCATGTATGAACAAGGATGTATTAAAATGCTAACTTTTCTTAAATTGCTAACTTGCTAATTAATTAATATAGTGTACTAAAAATGACAACACGATCACATTAAAATATCAATACATAATTGTGTTGACATTTAAATTTCAATATCAACAAAACCTATTATAATATCAACTTAAGTTTACATTGACATTTCAGTATCATCGAATTGACATTTTTAATACATTATATTAATGAGTTAGCAATTTAAGAAAAGTTAACAACGGATCACACCCCTGTATGATCATTGATAAGTCGCATTCTAGGCCTCGGTTACTGGTAAGTATAACGTACTTAATTGGATTATATCTGCAAAATAGTTGCTAAAGTGTGCAGGGAAAGGGTACCAGTCAGTACGAAAGGGTTCAGACAACTCAGTTGAAAAGAGCGCCAGAAGGGTGCAATACTGACCAGGATGCATGCCAAAAAGGCTCGAGATGGAGAAAAAGGATTGTTGGGAAGGATCAACCACAAACAAGGGCAAAAGAGTCATTTCACGAAGAGAGTCTACCCTAAAAAAGCAAAGGCAAGCCTCCCTATAAAAGGAAGCCACTTGGAGAGAGAAGAGGATGGACATTCACACTTAGTTAGATTTTCTCTCGCGGTAGATAAATTCCTTCAGTATCGTCCAAAATCTTCTCGTCCCTCACCACAGCCATGGCCACCTGAAGTTCCATAAGCCCACCGGATAATCGCATTCCATCGTTCCAGCCAGTTCATTTCGTAGGCGTAGCAGTTTCATCGCCCGGAGTGGCAAAACAATCTTTATTCGCTTTCCTAGTTAATCTTTACATGTTTTCCTTTCGTTGGATCTGTTGCATATTCAATACTTGTTATCTTTTGAAGTGTTTTGTTGGGATCCAAACGTTTTATGCAATGAAGTTGTTTTTATGCATCTCTTTCTGTTTGAATTTGTTTCATTCTGCCTAGGTATCTTAGATCTAGTTGTCGCGGTAATTTCAAGTGTTGAAAGCATGATTTCATTTGGAGTTGCTCGATCTGAGATTGTTAGTTAAGTTTGCTGTTTAGATTTAGTTTCCGAAGTGATTAAGTGCGAAATCTGAGTTTACATAAATTCTGTCACCTTGCATGTCGCCTAGTAAGTGTAATTCTTGATTTCACTCGATTAATCTTCGAATTTTAGAGTGTTAATTTGTGGATATGAATTGTGAAGTTGTTAATTTGGAAGTGTCATCCATGGAATCTGAGTTTGTTTGATTTTGTGCATACTTGTTGGAGAAGATAACATCCACATCCAAGTTCAGGACCACTTTTACGTTTTAGTTACTTTTTACTTTTGTCCTTTACTTTTCTAGTCCCCACTCTCACGTACACAGCTACATGTCAATCACTTTCACGCCACCCAGTCAGTAGAGTACCACCTTTAATTCCTGTCTAGGTAGAATCTCAACCCAAGCGTGGTAGCTAACAAAACCCCTCCAGATTATCACCACAATTACCAAAGCGCGTCCATCTCTGTGGGATTCGACCCTTACCTCCACTATACTAACCAGTAGAAGTGGGTTGAGGAATTTAATGATGTCAGGTTCAGGTTGGTTGGGATTTCTATCCTAATCAGAAGGGAACACCCTTGCTTAACACGACTCCGTGAACCTGCACGCATTTCAAATGGCGCCGTTGCCGGGGATGGATGGCGTTATTGACTGCTATTGTGCGTGATATTTTGGCGTATATATTGTGCATAATTTTTCTCTTTTCTTTTTATTTCAGTTTATGAGAAGCAGTTCGGCTCCTGACCATTGGAAGCTGAAGATACTCCAACGAGGGACTATACTCGTGACCACTCGTTCTGCCCTGTCGACAGCCCTGTCTGACCTAGGCACGAGTAGTGACGAAGAGCAAGACACCCTAGAAGGAGGAATACCAGAACTGGTACAACAATTGGAAGGTAACCCAAGGAGGATGGCTGCCCTAGTAGACGATGTCCCAGAGATCGGATCGCTGAAAGCGCATACCGACGGAGAACCGCCGCAAGCCATAGTTGTCACCCCGGGACAGACAGCCTGTGATGTGAAGCCCCATGTTATCGCAATTCTACCCACGTACTGTGGGAAGAGCTATGAAGGGCCCTACGAGTTCATTCATGAGTTATGTAAGATTTGTAAGGCACAAAGAAGGCAAACGGGGGGCGATCAAGGATGACCACAGATTGAAGGCCTTGCCGTTCGTCCTAAAGGGGGAGGCCAACACATGGTTCATGCGCCTGCCACCCAACTCCATTGAGAGTTAGGCCAATTTCAAGTCAGCCTTCCGATGAGAAATTTTCCCATCGTTGAAGACGAGTGCGCTGAAGAGAGAGATAACCAGTGTGAAGCAAGAGAATGATGAACCCCTGAGTGATTATTGGGTGAAATATATGAGCCTTTTGGATGCGTGTCCAAACCATCGTATGGCAGAAATAGAGATACATCACACCTTTTATGAGGGGATGAATAAGGCAACAAAGGATCTGGCAAACTCATCGTCAAGAGGAAGCTTCACGCAACTAAGGGTCAGTGAAGCGAAAAAGGGCCTAGGGAAGCTTTTGAGCGCGAAGAAGGAGTACGACAATTCGAGGGATGGATATAGCAGAGAAAGGATTGCGAGTGCTTCGTCCACTGACCAAGAGCAGAAGATAGAGCAGAAGATAGAGCAGAAGATAGACTTGAAGATGGAAGAGCTGAAAAAGACGCTCCTGAGCGCGATCGAGAAGAACACGCTACCGTCTTCCCCAACTGGGAGCTACAAGGGTGCAGAGCAGGGAAATCAAGGGCAACCTACGATCAGCCGAATGACTTGGTCAATATGGAGCAAGTCAATGCTGCAGGATACAATAACTCTAGTGGGAATTGGATTCCGGGGAGACAACGGGAAACACCATGGAGGGACCATCCAAATTTTCGATGGGGAGATGGGAACCAAAATCAAAACCAAGGTCAACGTCAGAACCAATACAACCCCCACCCGAACCAAAATCCCAACCGTGGCCCAGCAAACCCCGACCACCAATTCAACTGGTCAGGGAAGAACCAACAACCCCACAACCAAAATCCACGGAACCAAAACTCAAACCCTGTTTATGTGCCACCACACCAGAGGAACTACCAAAATTACCAGAATCAGCATAATCAAGGTCCTCAACACCAACAGAACCAGAACCAGTTCCAGAACCAGAACCAGAATCAATATCACCAAGACCAATACAACCCTCCTATCCAGTGTAACCAATACCCACCTAACCAGAACCAGCAAAACTTCCAGAATTACCAGCACAACCAAAACCCCCAGTATAACCAGCACCAAGGACCAAATCAGTTCCAATATCCTAACAGGTCAAGGAGATCTATGGAGGACATGATGGGAGAAATGCTCGCTTCGCAGCAGAGTATCAAGGGTGAATTGCAGTCCAATAATGAAGTAACGCAGGGGATGCAGAATGACCAGAAGGAGCATAAGGCGAACATGGATATGATGAATAGGTAATTAGCCCAGCTGGTGAATTCGATGGTGAATTGAAGGGGAATTCAGGGAAACTACCGTCTACAGTCCATGTACCTGAAAACGTAAACGTGAGTAAGGTCACATTGCGGTCCGAAACTGCCTATAATGGACCCCAACCGGAGAAACCCAGTGGAGAGCCCAGTGAAACGAAGGTACTGAGCGACATCGTCTCGGTGAGAGAGCTCAACAGACCTCTGCCTCAGATGCAGGATCCATTTTTCTTGGATGAAGTACCATTGTAAAAAGATGAAACCAAAGGCGTACGACCCAGGGAAGACCCTCCTAAAGAAACGGAACCCACGACAGAGACTCCAGCCCAGAATGTGCCCAAGTAAGACTCCAAGAAGGCTGTTGAAGAACAGGTAGAAGAGCCGAAAGGGAAAAAACCATTTCCTTACCGTTTCGTGACAAGGAGGAAGAAGGAGAACCTAGTGGACTACATGTCCATTTTTGGGAAGCTGGATGTCACCATACCATTCCTCCAAGCCGTGAAGCTACCCCCGCTTAGGAAATTCATCAAGGAGTTCATAGCTGGGAAGGCCCAGGAAGATGGAAAAATCATGGTGGAAGGGATATCGTCAGCAATTGTGCAGGAAAAGATACCGCCCAAAAGAGCCGACCCAGGTATGTTCACTTTACATATAACTATCTGAGATGTAAAAATCGAGCATGCGATGTGTGTTCTGGGAGCATCTATAAATGTTATGCCATTATCAATCTATAATCGGTTGAAGGGAGTAAAGTTGTCAAACACTAGGGTGTTAATCCAACTGGCTGATAGGTCATGCATAAATCCTGAGGGTGTGTTGGAAAATGTATTGGTGAGAGTGCATAATTTTACTTACCCTGCTGACTTTTATGTGATCAAGATGAGTGAGTTTGAAGCTAGGGAGTCTAGCGGTATATTGTTAGGGAGACCGTTTTTTAGAACAGCTAAGACAATCGTCGACATGGCTGAGGGAACAATTTGCATTGATTTTCATGGAGAAAATTTACTTTTGATATCAATGAGGTCATGAAGAAGCCTATCAATTCTGAAAATCTATGCTATGTTGATGTAATTGACCCCCTAGTCCAAGATTTTCTTGAGACCGAATTATTGCAGGAAAAACTCCAAGCGTTGGATGTGTATGGACAGGCTGATGTAGAAGCAGCTGCATGGTGCGATCTGATCAGCAGCCAAGGGTTACTGATGAAGAGATAGAAGGAGCAATTAAGGACTTTTGTCAGAAATTAGAATTTATTAGAGCCGCAGAGGCTCAACTACCAGCCAGTACAGAGGAATTCTCAGATGGTGAATTAGAAAAAGAGGGGGATGCTGGAAAAAACCTTCTACCCGCAGACACACTTCCCCCACAAGTTGATTTAAAGAAACTGCCAGCAAACCTGAAGTATGCCTTCCTCGGGGAGGAAGACTCATACCTGGTGATTATCAGCAGCAGCCTTACAAAAGAGCAAGAGGCGAAACTACTTATTGTGCTGAGCAAGAACAAAGGAGCAATTGGATGGAGCCTTACAGATTTGGTGGGAATAAGCCCCGATGTCTGTATGCACCACATCAGGCTGGAAGAAGGAACGAAAGCACATCGAGACTCGCAAAGGAAGGTGAATCCTAACATGAGGGAGGAGATATTGAAGGAAATTTTGAAATTATTGTCATTGGGAATTATCTATTCGGTGCCCGACAGCGAGTGGGTCAGCCCCATTCACATGGTCCCCAAGAAGTTAAGGATCCAAGTTGTTCAAAATGAGAGGAATGAGTTGATACCAACAAGGCTAGTCATTGGTTGGCGGATGAGCATAGACTACCGCAATCTGAATGCCGCAACCAGGAATGACCACTTCCCCCTGCCGTTCATCGATCAGATATTGGAGCGACTGGCTGGGAAGAAGTACTTCTGTTTTTTAGATGGGTACATCGGATATTTCCAAATCTACGTGGATCCTGAAGACTAGGACAAAACCACCTTCACCTGCCCATTCGGAACCTACGCGTATAGACGCATGCCATTCGGTCTGTGCAACGCCCTGGGTACATTTCAACGATGCATGATGAGCATTTTTTTTATCTGATCGAGGATTGTATAGAGATATTCATGGATGACTTTACGGTCTGCGGAGACTCTTTCGACTCATGCCTTCATCACTTGGACATAGTCTTGGAGAGGTGTCAAGCAAAGAGCGTAGTTTTGAATTTCGAAAAGTGTCATTTTATGGTCACAGAAGGGATCGTCCTAGGACACGTGGTGTCGGAGAGAGGTATCTAGGTGGATCAAGCCAAAGTGGACGTCATATCCAAGTTGCCATTCCCTACTGACCCGAAGGAAATAAGGGGCTTTATGGGACATGCAGGGTTTTATCGACGAATTATTAAGGACTTCGCCAAAATCACCCAACCCCTTACCAGACTCCTTCAAAACGAGGTGGAGTTCGTCTTTGATGAACAGTGCAAAGCCGCTTTCAACCTTCTCAAACAAAAGCTGATATCTGCACCAATCACCCGGGCTCCTGATTGGGATCATCCTTTCGAAGTGATGTGTGATGCCAGCGACTATACAGTGGGAGCTGTTCTGGGTCAGAAAATCGAAGGAAAAAGGTACGTGATTTTCTATGCATCCAAGACCTTGAATCAAGCACAACGGAATTATGACACCACTGAGAAGGAGATGCTAGTCGTGGTGTATTCATTTGAGAAGTTCCGGCAGTACTTGTTAGGATCCAAGGTCATCGTCTATACTGACCATGCGGCCATTAAGTACCTGATTGCCAAGAAGGAATCAAAGCCCCGACTGATCCGATAGGTACTCCTGCTACAAGAATTCAATTGGGAGGTGGAAGACAAAAAAGGGGTCGAGAATAAGGTAGCGGATCATTTGAGCAGAATAGTGCAAGATGGGAGCAGCGAGGAGGTGCACGACCGGTTCTCGGAGGAACACTTGTGTGAAGTGATTTTTTCCATTAGAAAAATTGATTGGGAAGAGGTAATGAAGTTCACTGGCCAGGATATAATAGCAAAAGGGAAAGAAAAAGTAGGGCAGGAGCCATGGTTTGCGGACCTAGCCAACTACCTAGCTACAGGAGAACTTCCAGAAATGCCAAACGTCACCAAGGCTCAAAGAATGAAGATCAGAAGTGAGGCGAAATACTACTTTTGGGACGACCCATACCTGTAGAAAGTAGGAGCAGATCAAGTGATAAGAAGATGCATTCCTGACTGGGAACAGAGGAACGTACTGACACATTGCCACTCCTTGGCATGTGGAGGACCCTTCGGTCCCAAAAAAACAGCAAGAAAGATTCTGGACAGCGGATTCTATTGGCCAACTCTCAACAAAGATGCTTATGAATTTTGTAGAAGCTGTGAACGTTGCCAACTGACCGGTGGGATCTCTGCACGAGATGAAATGCCACAAGTACCGGTTATTGTTTGTGAGCTGTTCGACATATGGGGGATGGACTTTATGGGTCCTTTTCCCTCGTCCTATGGAAACCTGTATATTTTAGTCGCAGTTGATTACGTCTCTAAGTGGGTAGAAGCCAAGGCCACGAGCACGTGTGAGGCGAAAGAGGTGGCCAAGTTCCTCAAGAGTAATATTTTCAGCCGGTTCGGAGTACCAAGGGCCATCATATCCGATCAGGGAACCCACTTCTGTAATCACACTATCGAAGCCTTGATGAAGAAGTACGGTGTTCACCACATATTATCTAGCCCCTACCACCCACAAGCGAATGGTCAAGCGGAGATCTCTAACCAAGAGATAAAGAACATTCTGGAAAAAACTGTCAACCCTTCCAGGAAGGACAGGAGTGTGAGGTCAGAAGATGCTCTGTGGGCATACCGGACGGCCTACAAAACGCCCATAGGAATGTCCCCATACCGAATCTTTTTTGGGAAGATGTGCCATTTACCAGTGGGAATCGAACATCGAGCATACTGGGTCGTACATCAAGTTAATGTGGAAGCTAAGGCCTGTGAGGAGGAAAGGAAGCTGCAACTACAGGAGTTTGAGGAACTTAGATTGGAGTCAATCGATTCTGCCATGAGGTATAAAGAGATAACTAAATTGTGGCACGACAGAAATCTAAGGACCAAAGACCTCCATGTTGGCCAGAAAGTACTACTCTTCCAGTTAAGATTGAAGCTAATGCCTGGGAAGCTCAAGTCGAAGTGGACAGGACCATATGTCATAACCGCACTCCGTTCTAATGGAGCGGTGGAGATTTCAGGGAGTACTCCTAACTCTGAACCTTTTATCGTAAATGGACATAGGCTGAAGGTGTTTAGGGATAATATTGATATGTGTGTAGTGGAAGAGATTCCACTACAATCACATACTAAGGTCGCGTAATGACCAGTAGGATGGGATTTGGAGTTCCACTGGGATAGTTTCTCTTTGGCAAGGTTTGCATATGCTGGCCAAGTGGAAATCCAAATTACCTAGAGTGAAATGTAAATATTGTAAATACTTGGTAGTTAATAGTTAGATTTCTGCATGCAATTAAAAATTAAAATCCAAAAATATTTTCGGACCTTAAATATTAATTTAGAGTACGTACTGACCACAAGAATACCAATTCGGTTAAACTCCTAATTGTATTTAAGTGTCCTTTCACTTTATTTCCATACTCAGAAAATATAGGGGGAAAATGTTAAGGGAGAGATTTGAAAAAGATGGAGTGAAATTTGAATTAGGCGTTGGGTGCAGCTTTGCAGGAGAGGACAACGACTAGGAGGGCGCGTGGTGCAGAGACATGACAGGCGACGTCCAATCAGAGGCAAGTTCTCTCAACCGCCTTCCACCCGAAGCGTCGCAACCTGGAAACCGCCTACTGCCGGTCACAAACCCTCAACTGCCCAATTCCACTCTAAAAGCCCAACCACCTATTCTCCTTCACCTCACAAACCCTTACCTGCATTCTCACACCCAAAGTAACCACCCATTCCTCCCGAAACCAATACCCACCGACTCAAACCATAGGGAAGAAGAAAGCGGCCAAAAAACAAACCTCGGTGAGACCCTCTTCAATTCTCCAAGATGAAACCCCAGAAATCCCACCGCCGACTGAAGAGCGGCCGCCAAGCCCACAACCACAACCGCAAGTGCAGATACCCCAGCCTCCGGCGATGGTTCCCTTAAACGAATTGGCGGAGTTTCTCAGGCAGCAGGACCCGAATAAAGATTGGGCGGCTGCGTTAGCGTATTTTAGCCGAACTGGAGGCAGATCAAGCATGGCCGGAGGAACACCGTTGATACCAACCTCCGTCCCGACTTCCTCAGCACCTCCACCAGAAAAAGCAGTCTCCCTCGATAACCGCACCATCGGCATCCTCGAAACCCTCTCCAATTCCCTAACAAATCGAACCACTGGATGTCAGCCCCCTTTCCGCCTACCATGACCCTGACCTAGGGGAAACAGGAGGGAAAGAAAGCGAAGAAGATAAGAGCGAGGGGGAAGGGAATAAATCAGAGGAAACACCGGTAGCGGAACCCGTTCCCCAAGAGAAGGAAAGAGAGGAGATAGATCTTAACGAGACGGCCAGGAAGCAAGGACTCATGACTGATGACGAATTCCAGTCGCTTTTAGACGAGGTGAACAGGATGGAAGTAGACACTGCCGAGGTGGCTGAGGGTCTGGACCTCAAATCGAAGGCAGTAGGAGAAGGTGAAGAATATGGCACAGTAAACGAGTCAGGCGGCCTAGTCCACCAACCAGTAGCCGGTATGGAGGAGAAGCAGACCGAAGGAGAAAGGCCAAAGTCAATGACCCCCTAGTCAGAAGTAGGGGAGGGTGATAAAGACATCGAGGAAAAGGAGACCGAAGTACAACCAAAGGAACCAGAGCCAGTGGTGCCACCCGTGTTGAAACCAAGGGCAGTAAAAAGGAAATTAGTGATGAAGAATGATCCTAAGGCAGGAAGGCCGAAGCCAAAGAGAGTGTCGCAAAGATGCCTGGGGAGATGGACATCCAGTAAGGCAGGAGCAAACACGGCAGCAGAGGCAGTGGAGATCTCTAGTGAAGAAGAAAAGACTACTCCTACAAAACCTGGGGAGGAATCTTTGTCAACTACCAACCTGGATGACACATCAACAGCAACAGATATGGCCTCACCCCCACCGAGTGACCCGAAAGAAGAAATTGACGAGATGGCTGAGGGTCTGGACCTCGCATCGAAGTCAGTAGGTCATGAAGAGCCAGTAGATGACAACACCATCAGCTGCGTGGTGACCAAGCCTACTGCCCAGAAGGAGCCTACGTCATAATCAAAGAGCCAGAACAGAGAGTCCCACCACGCCGACGGGAGCTAAGTCACAGTGAGTACACCGTCAGTGATGAATCAGATCAGACAGCGACATCTCCTTAGAAGACGAGGAATATGGCGAACAGTTGCTCCCACACAACCACCGTGAGTTGATACATCCTCCGGTGGAAAGGCTGAAGTACAGGCGTTGAAGAGTGGAGCTCATGGACGAGCTGATAGAAGACATGAAGAATTTCAGTACCAAAAAGCTTCAAGATGCATTCGACGATAAAGACGATGGCAGCAAGCAGATTAAGAGCGGGAAGGTACTCTATTTTGAAGGGGTTGGCAGCGGAAGTGTGCGTACAATATCCGATCACATGAATTTGATCTATTTAGCAGATTATTTAGACAAATTCTATTCGCGCAATTTTCACATGAATCATGCTCATAACTTGAATTAAAACATGCTTTAGCATATAAAATCCCTAAAACATGCTTTAGCATATAAAATCCCTAAAACATGCTTTAGCATATAAAATCCCTAAAACATGCTTACTACAGAATTAGCCAATTTACCTCATTGATTCAATCAAGAATTGATGATGGCTCGCTCCGTCTCCACGTGAAGATCTTCAATACAAGACCTCAGATCTTCTAACTGGTGTCCCGGACTATACGCTGATATTTGTGTGGGCAAATCTCACCAACGTATTAGTACTTGAATAACGAAGACAGAACTCAGCTCACGGAGGAAGGCAATTTTTGATTTCTCTCTCTCAAAGGAGTGGACGAAAATTTGTGAGAGGAAAAAGGTGTATTTTCTGTCTCCTTTATTCTCCTATTTATATAAGTCGCATATTGGGCCCAGTCAGGGATCTAAGGAAGAATTTGGATCAGGCCTCACCCAATTAGCTTTTTACTAATTAAATTGAACCCACAATTTAATATAAGCTTATATTGGAATATTACAAGCAGCCACTACAGAAGTAATATTGCACTGCCTTTCCAAATCCGAAATTACAAGTATTTCGGGTTTCCTTTATTCGTGTTCAATTTATTTCATGCTTAAGATAGAAACATCCATTAATTAATTATTGTCTGCTATGGACTTAATTAATTAACATATTTTATTCTCTAAGAGTGGACTTAGCAAGAAACTCTTATTTATTATTCATAGAGTAATTAAACTCCAACTAGCTAGGTTCCGAATAATAAAACCTTGTTTCGAGCTCCTCTTGTGGATGTTATCAAACGAGACTCTCCCGGCGCACGTTTCAACATAATAGCAATCCTAGCACCTCTAGATAATGATCACCACTACCCAATATACCTGGATCGTTGGGTTACGAAAAACCCGCACCTTTGGTAAGTCAAAGTAGTGGATACTCAATATCGTATGCTCAATGCTAACGTACATTGATTAAGAAATTAATTATCAAGGCCTCGTCTTTCAGTAGATAGCATAAAGACTCGTCTTGCTGTTAGATCCATTCAGTGCTATACCACACCAACGTCATCTTATTTCAATAAGGCTTAGAAATAATCGGACTGACATTGCAACCTTTCGCGATAGGTAGTCTAGGCATATCTAGGTTGTGAAATTCTTATTTTTCTTTGTTTAGAACTGACCGTGTTACCTTAAATTGGACGACGCCCACAACCGGTCTACTAAAACAAAGACTTAGACTTTTTTACGTTTGCTTATACATTTAAATATGCAATAAACAACCATTAAATGTAAAACATAACAACATTATGACAAAAATAATCTGTTGCATTTATTGGAAAATAATCATTAGAGTTTTACTGTATGCAATCACTCGAAAGGTGATTTCTAGTATACAAAACCCTAACATTTCCAACTCCAAATTGATGCAAGAACAAAGGATTGGTGAAGAATTGGTAGAGAAGGAGAGGAAGAGAATAATTTCGGGGTGCTACATCCTTCCCCTCTTAACAGAAATTTCATCCCGAAATTTGGTCGTCTCACAAAAACAAATCGGCGTATTTCTCTCTCATCTTATCTTCTAACTCAAAGGACAGAGCTCGGCTGCATTGTAAACTAGAGCATAGTTCTTAGTCCGTTTAAGGTACTTTAGTATGTTCTTTACGGCAGTCCAAAGTCCTTGGCCCGGATTCGACTGATATCTTGCCACCATGCCAACAGCAAAGCAAATATCAGGTCTAGTACAAAGCATAGCATACATGAGACTTCCAACTGCCGAAGCATATGGAATCCTTCTCATTTCCTGTATCTCAGACGGCGTTTTAGGGCACAACTCTTTAGATAAATGGATGCCATGTCTAAAAGGTAAGAAACCTTTCTTGGCATCCTGCATGCTAAAACGACTAAGTACTGTTTCGATGTAAGATTCTTGAGATAAGCACAACATCTTCTTCTCTCGATTCCGAAGAACCTTGATCCCGAGGATATGTCCCGCGTCTCCCATATCCTTCATCTCGAACTGGTTTGATAACCATGTTCGAACTTATGACAACATCTTTTTATTGTTTCCAATTAGAAGAATGTCATCTACATAAAAAACTAAGAACACTACATTCCCCTTATCAACTTTCTTATACACGCAGCTTTCACTTGGGCACTTTTCGAATCCAAACTTGCAAACAGTTTGATCGAAACATTGGTTCCACGATATAGATGCTTGCTTGAGGCCATAAATGGTCTTCTTATGCTTCCAAACCATGTGTTCTTTGCCCTTTATGGCATATCCTTCGGGTTGTTTCATGTAGATGGTCTCCTCAAGACTGTCGTTTAGAAACGCAGTCTTAACGTCCATCTTCCATATATCCCAATCCATATAAGCTGCAATAGACAACAGTATCCAGATCGATTTGAGCATGGCCACTGGGGAGAAGGTCTCATCATAATCGATGCCTTCCTTTTGGGTATACCCATTGGCCACTAGTCTTGCTTTGAAGACTTTAACTTGTCCATCGGGTCCACGTTTACGTTTATTTATCCACTTGCTCCCAATGGCAGTACAGCCTTCGGGTAGGACGGACAAATCGTAGACGTCTTTGTCTATCATAGATTGTAGTTCCGAATCCATTGCTTTCACCCATTCGCAATGATCGACATCTGCCTGCGCCTCCGCAAAGTTCCAGTGATCTAATACATTGTTGTCCGAGGAGTGATCCATAGATTCTCCCAAACCAATGTATCTGTCGGGCTCTTGCGAGACCCTCCCACTGCGGCGCGACACTATTTTGAGTAGAAGTTGAAGTTTCGGGAATTGTTTGTACACTTGGTACTTGTTCTTGGTTAATGGAACTTGTGACAAAAGCTAGCTCATCAAGAGCTACTTCACTGCTGGGTTTATGATTCATTACATAGTTTTCCTCTAAGAATGTCGCGTGAGTACTCACAATGACTTTCTTGTCTCGGAGGCTAAAGAATTCATAGCCTTTCGTCCCGCTAGGGTACCCTATAAACAAACATACCTCCCTCCTTGATTCTAGCTTAGTTGGATCCTTTTCCAATACATGAGCCGGGCAACCCCAAACCTTGAGATGTTCTAGATTGGGCTTACGCCCAGTCCACAACTCATATGGAGTTTTAGGTACGGATTTTGATGGTAAATTGTCTAAAATGTGACTTGCAGAAAGCAAGGCATGTCCCCAAAACGAAATAGGTAACCGTGCAAAACTCATCATCGAACGGACCATGTTTAACAAGGTCCTATTCCTTCTTTCAGCCACACCGTTCTGCTGGGGCGTGCCCGGCGCAGTCAGTTGGGATTCAATTCCCGACTCCGATAAGTAGTCCAAAAATTCAGCATTGAGGTATTCGCCTCCACGATCAGATCGTAGGCATTTGATATTCTTTCCATGATACTTCTCCACAAGAGTCTTAAAGTCTTTAAACTTGTCAAAAGACTCTGACTTGTGACGCATCAAATAGACATATCCAATTTTCGAGAAGTCATCAATAAATGTGATGAAGTATCGAAAACCACCTCTTGCCTCAGTAGACATTGGTCCACATACATCGGAATGAACGAGCTCAAGTACTTCCTTGGCCCTATTGCCCTTAGCCTTAAAAGGCCTCTTGGTCATCTTGCCGTCTAAGCATGACTCACACTTATGAAAAGGTTCCTCCTCTAGACCTTTGATAAGATCTTGTTGAACAAGAGAATGGATCCTCCTTTCATTTGCATGACCAAGTTTAAGGTGCCACAAGTACGTTTCGTTCATTGACCTTGAAGGTTCCTTTCCTTTCTTTGAAATTTTCGATGTTGTATTGAGTTCTGATTTGCGATTATTAAATTGTGTAGAAGTGATTGTGTACAGATTGTTTTCCATGATACCACGACAGATATAAGAACCATATTTCTTAATAACACAGTTGTCATTAAAAGAAATCGAATATCCATCATAAACCAATTAGAAACTGAAATTAAATTTCTTCTAAAAGAATGTATCAACAAAACATTCTTCAAAATAAAAAATCTATCACTACTAAAATGCAAATAAATGTCTCTCACTGCAACGATTGCCACTTTGGTAGCGTCGCCCAGCTGGACTTCGATCTCGCGATCATGTAGTCGTCTTGTCACTTGCATTAAGTCAGGATCAAAACAAATATGATCAGTGGCACCTGTGTCAATAACCCAAGTGCAGATTGATGTCGAAGTCAAACAAGACTCGACTACTAGAGCTTGGTGCATACCTGTAGCCTTGCCCCGTTTAGGACAGTCTGGCTTCCAATGCCCCTTCTCTCCACACTTGAAACACTTCCCCGTGGGCTTCTTGTTAGCCCTCTTCTTCTTCTTTCCCTTAGCTATCTTGGCTTTAATCCAGAGGAACGAGGCACCGAAATCATCATGGCCGCCTTAGCCTGGACCATAAGGTCCTCTGCCGACTGAAGTTCAGTCAACAGCTCTGCCAAGGTGTAATTCCTTTTGTTCATCTCGAAGTTGAGCTTGAACTGTTAGAAGCTAGGGGGAAGACTTTGAAGGATGATATTCACCTGGGACTCGGGATCGATGGTCCCTCCCAAGACCTCAATTTGGTTGAGGTGGCCCATCATCTCGAGGACGTGATCCCTCACAGATGAGCCTTCCTTCATTGTCTTCGCCATGATGCTCCGAAAGGCTGGAGATTTAGCCGTTCAATTCTGAGTACCAAAAAGATTTTTGAGATTCTGCATAATCTCGGCGGCTGTTTCCATGGCTGAATGCTGATGCTTGAGTACCGAAGATATAAAAGCCAACATGTAGCACTTAGCCATCTCATTCGCCTTATGCCACCGTCTGTGTGCATCTCTGACTCCTGCCGCGGCGTTAGCCGGCGGCACTGGAGGTCGCGGGGTGGTGAGCACAAAGATGTACTCATCTGCTGTGAGAACGATGTCTAAATTTTGTTTCCATTCTATGTAATTTTGGCCCTCGAGTTTATTTTCTTTGAGAATTGCGGAAAGAGGATTAAACGACATATTGACGATTTGATTTGCACTGCAAAACAGAGTATTTTACTATTGTCATAAACTTATGTAAGAAGTTTGATTAGATTAACCATAAAACTTTTCAAAATCTTACAACTGTAAAATTAAAATTTTGTACCCTCCAGAGGAAGTCAATACGCATTAAAATCATACAATTTTACTGGTCACAACACCGACGAATAGTCCAAAGACCACAGAGTGGCATAGCCGCCTAATGTTGCCTAAGCAAGACAATCTCTTTAGCATTACAGAGTCTCATTTCTACAACACACTCCCATAACAATGCTCATGTGCTGCTAACAAGATCAAGCTATCTCATAAATCCTGTGTGAACTTCTGAATCTCGCAGTTTCTTTGGATTATTGTCCCCACAGAGCAGGTGGCGATAATATTGGAAACTAAATTCTAGTTCATACTATTTATATTTGAGAAGTCCGCCCTCATGAACTTGCTATTTTCTTAGGATTATTGTCCCCACAGAGCAGGTGACGATAATATTAGAAAAGGGTTTCATAAATTGCAGACCAATTGATGGAGACCATATACAAACGTTGAGTTCGTAATTATAGCTTAGATATTTTGGGTTATGGTTTTACTTTAATTATCCTTAGCCTTGAGGCAGTTTAAGGCTTAATTAAATTCTGTTGGTATTTAATCTACTAGATAATTAAATCTTTAGATTAATGTTGTTATCTTCCTGTAAGAAAATGTTGATCTAGAATTTTATTCTTATTCATGTCTACTATAAGGTATATCTAAAATAAACAAATTATTTAATCCTTAATAAGACATGAAAAATAAATTCAAATTATTTCCTTGTTCAAGATTAGGAAGAGATATTTTATTATTTAACGTATTCATACATATCTATCCTTATTAGGATCTTAGATATATAAATTTTAGGAAACTATTAAATTATTCTCATCCATATCATCTAGGAATAAAATAATCATTATTTATTTCCATAGATATAGATAATAACAAAATTATTCCTTAAATCTAGATGAATATTAGGAAACTATTAAATTATTCTCATCTATATCATCTAGGAATAAAATAATAATATTTATTTCCATAGATATAGATAATAATAAATATATTCCTAAAATCTAGACAAATCTTCCAAAAAGATTTTATTTCCATTAAATAATAATATTTTAATGATATCTTTTAATAAAATAATCAAATAATCATTAAAATAATCCTTGATCGTTATCTCATCGCACGAGGTTCACACGAACGATGAACGACGAAAATCCGACGAGTTCGTCGTCGGATCACGACGCATGAAGCGTCTTGGCCAGCAGCGCACGAGTGCGCAAATGCTCTCGGCCGCCTGGCTAGACCACCGGCTCGTCGGTGTCTCGGCAGCTCTCAGCCAGCGAGACGCGCACAGGCGCCTCAGCTCTCGGCCAGCCGCTAAGTCCGTCTCGGTGTCGTGGCTCGTCGGGTCCCGCGACTCTCGGCCAGCACCGCGCACGACTGCGGCGCTGCTCTCGGCCAGTTGCTATCACCCGTCTCGTCCCTCCTAAGCCTGGATTCTCCTCTCGTCTCGGCACACGTCGCACCTTATGGCGCTCACGTCTCGGCCACGACTGGAGCTTCGTCTCTAGAAGCCTTCTGCCTAGGGTTGACCTAGTGTCTTGCGGTGTCTCGGTGGTTCTCGGACGAACCACCACTCCGCCAGTTACCGCCACGTCGACCTCGACCCGGGTTCCGTCTGGTGCGTGTGGTCTCGGCCGGCGGCGCGCACGAGCCCCCACTCGTCTGCGCGTCGCCACGTGATCACGGCTCCCGGCTCCCACTGTCTCGACATCCCTACCTCGATCACACATGGTGCGTTCGAGCAATTCAAGTTCTTTGATTCAATAGTTCTTGAGTTCATCATGCATAAAATTAAACAAAAACACCAAGAACATGCTTCGCAATCAAATAACATATGCATACATGAATTTCGCGAAATTTAAATCCAAATAATCAGAGCCAAAGGCTGGCTCTGATTACCAATTGAAGGGGTTGGCAGCGGAAGCGTGCGTACAATATCCGATCACATGAATTTGATCTATTTAGCAGATTATTTAGACAAATTCTATTCGCGCAATTTTCACATGTATCATGCTCATAACTTGAATTAAAACATGCTTTAGCATATAAAATCCCTAAAACATGCTTACTAGGGAATTAGACAATTTACCTCGTTGATTCAATCAAGAATCCATGATGGCTCGCTCCTTCTCCACGTGAAGATCTTCAATACAAGACCTCAGATCTTCTGACTGATGTCCCGGACTATACGCCGATATTTGTGTGGGCAAATCTCACCAACGTATTAGGACTTGAATAACGAAGACAGAACTCAGCTTATAGAGGAAGGCAATTTTCGATTTCTCTCTCTCAAAGGAGTGGACGAAAATTTGTGAGAGGAAAAAGGTGTATTTTCTGTCTCCTTTATTCTCCTATTTATATAAGTCACATATTGGGCCCAGTCAGGGATCTAAGGAAGAATTTGGATCAGGCCTCACCCAATTAGCTTTTTACTAATTAAATTGAATCCACAATTTAATATAAGCTTATATTGGAATATTACAAGCAGCCACTACAGAAGTAATATTGCACTACCTTTTCAAATCCGAAATTACAAGTATTCTGGGTTTCCTTTATTCGCGTTCAATTTATTTCCCGTGCTTAAGATAGAAACATCCATTAATTAATTATTGTCTGCTATGGACTTAATTAATTAACATATTTTATTCTCCAAGAGTGGACTTAGCAATAAACTCTTATTTATTATTCATAGAGTAATTATACTCCAACTAGCTAGGTTCCGAATAATAAAACCTTGTTTCGAGCTCCTCTTGTGGATGTTATCAAATGAGACTCTCCTCGAGCACGTTCCTTTATTCGCGTTCAATTTATTTCCCGTGCTTAAGATAGAAACATCCATTAATTATTGCATTAATCCGAAAATAACCATTAGAGTTTTAGTGTATGCAATCACTCGAAAGGTGATTTCTAGTATACAAAACCCTAATATATTTTCCCTCTCTTGATGAACTGAATGCCCGCGAGCCCTTCTTGTCATATATACGTGCATTGGGGTTCGACTGGTTGTTGAAAAATAGGGACCCGAGTATACCCATTAGGCTGGCAAACGAATTTTTCACCACCTTTAGATTCAGGGTTACTACTGACCTGGATGAGGGGTCGATAACCTTTTGAGTATTCGGGAGAGAAGTGAGGATAAGCTTGATAGAGTGGACGGTTAGGTTGGGCATGTGCAGCCTAGAAGAGGCAATAGGGCCAGAATGGAGGAGTAGGGAGAGGGGGATTCCCCAGAGACATGTTGAATTTGACCCCCAGGAAGCGTGGGAGGGACTGACTCACCCAGCTGCTGGGCAGTTTGCGTCTACCATATCCCGCTCTATTCATTTCAACAACCCCATCTTGCGCCTCGTCCAACTCTACCTGGATTTCAATCTACTAGGGCAATCAAACTCTGCCGTCCGGATATCCATGACTGAACTCTACCTACTCCGGAGCGCTAAACGCGGGAGGAGAGTGCATCTTGGGTTCTAGACCGCTTATCAATGCCACCTTATTGCCACACACCCTGCAAGGAATCTATCCCTCAACCACATATTGGGAGCCTTCGTGAGGAACAACATAACCATTATGGAGGCCGAAGATTTGTCTTCCTTGTACATGGTGGACCCTCCTGGCCCATTCGATACGCCTTTCTTCGTCTGCACAAACACCGTCTACATTAGAGAAGGAGCCCCGCATTTTTACGCCATGGGTGAAGAGGCTATCCCTGCTGGGCGAGTGGCAGCAGGCCAAGGCGCACAGGTTCAAGCTCAGAGGCAAGCGAACCTGGAGAGGGTGGTGGCTGAATTAGTAGAGGAGAACAGGCAAGCAAGGGCAGAGTTGACCCGTCTGACGAAGGTGATGGAGAGCATACTGAAGGAGTTATAGCAAGAGGAAGGACAGATGATGGAGCTGGAACTAGTGGCCATGGAGGCCAGAATGGTTAACCACCGATAGCAGAGAAGGAAGAAGGAGAACAGGAGGAAGAAGATACCGATGTACCGGAAGAGTCTGAGGAGAACCAGTCTGAGACCGAAGAGGAAGAACCCGAGGAATCACCTGCACCCAGCCCTACCCCACTGAGGAGTAGGAGGAATATGTGACCACCCACCCTAATGACCAGTTAGTTTTTTTTAACTTTTTCAGTTTTAGTTTTTTTTTATTTTTGTTCTGTTTGTTTTAGGTAGAGTACTTATGTGTAGTATGTGTGTGCAAACCCCATTCACAGCACTTAGCCTATTCAATAGTCTAAGTGTGAGAAGTACAGGGTTTGCTACTTTGGTGCATGTGTATATGTCTGTGTTCTTATCGTATGCATATTAACTCACACTTAGCCTATTGCATAGTCTAAGTGTGAGAAGTTTATGTATATATATGTTTTTGTGTTTGTTGAGTTCTGCTTAAGTCTTCAACTCTCCCACTTAGCCTATTGCATAGTCTAAGTGTGAGAAGTTTTAGACTAAGTATGTTTTGTTCATGTTTTGTTAATGCGTCTGTATGTCGGCCATACTAGCCATTCCCAATTTCCACTTCACAGCCATATCTGAGGGCAGACACTTGTGAAATGGGAGGGGGGAGACAATGGCCAGCATGACATGTATATATGTGTGGTCTGTGTTAACTGTATGTGCTAGTGTTTGTTTTGGTCTAGGATTTGTATATATGTGTTTATGAATGGGCTTAAAACTCAACGGCCTCGAACTGACGGTGAGGGGAATTGAGGGAGATAAGACATGCTGGACAATGGAAACCACCCCCCCTAGTATCTCCTAGTCAGTATAGATGATGTAAGTATGAGAGAAAAACTCATCCTTAGAGCCAGATACAAAAGCCCTCTTAAATGGTGAGTTATAAGCCTAAGTGGAACCATTTTCCACCAATTTAGAAAAGAAAATAGTGGCTGCCACATGATGCCTAGGGTAAGATGACCGCGTGTAGCAAGTCCTGAAGGTAGTATGAAACCCACATCCCAAAAATAAAAACCCATCCCTTAGAACCCCTCTTTCTAGCCAAATCTATACCCAGATATAATGCACTAGCCACTGGGACTGTGTGTGTGCGAGGCATAAGGCAAGAAGGCGACTGGTCAGGAGGACATACAGAAAAAACACCAACTGGAGAAAGAAGTCGAGAGGCAAAGAGAAAATCGACCAGGAAAAATTCCAGGTCCAAAAAAAAAAGGTTGAAGAAAATGATCGAAAACACTTGACCACAAAAAGAAGGGAGAAGCAATAAGGGTGGCGAAGCCACAAGGAAGCTACTGACCAGATGGAGGTCAAATGCACACAGTTCCCCCACATCAAAATAAAGTAGTAGTTTTTGAACCTTAGAGCCTTAGGAACATCCACCCCAAACACGACAAACCAATAGCCCTATTACAAACCTTAAAGCCCTTCAGGAGCCGCACGTGAGATCTGAGTCCAAAGCATCTGTGGTTCTTGAGAGAAAACAGTCCTAACATCCCCGGTGAGGAATGAGTGACTGAGCGAATCTGGTGTTTGGCCGAGAGTTTGGGTGATCTTGACGAGCAGATATACTGATTGGGAAGGAAAAGGGGGGCGGCAGAAGTTCAAGGCTGTCTAAGGCCGGATTGCACCCGACCCCAAGGGGAGGGATGGTTGAAAATATAGCCCGATCAATGTGTTTAAGTACTTGTGTGTCTGTTTATATGTGTTTGTACGTCGTTTAAGTGTTTTTCTTTGCGTCAAAGTTTAGAGTCTAGTTTAGGATATGGTCAGTCAGGGGTATAACCAGGCTAGAATTCGACATATTTCTTTTTGTTTGTTCTTCACGCTTGAGGACAAACATGTGGTAAGTGTGAGCAGTTTGATAAGTCGCATTCTAGGCCTCGGTTACTGGTCAATATAATGTTCTTAATTGGATTATATCTGCAAAATAGTTGCTAAAGTGTGCAGGGAAAGGGTACCAGTCAGTACGAAAGGGTTCAGACAACTCAGGTGAAAAGAGCGTCAGAAGGGTTCAATACTGAGCAGGATGCATACCAAAAAGGCTCAAGATGGAGAAGAAGGATTGCTGGGAAGGATCAACCACAAACAAGGGCAAAAGAGTCATTTCACGAAGAGAGTCTACCCTAAAAAAGCAAGGGCAAGCCTCCCTATAAAAGGAAGCCACTTGGAGAGAGAAGAGGATGGACATTCACACTTAGTTAGAATCTTCTCTCTCGGTAGATAAATTCCTTCTGCATCGTCCAAAATCTTCTCGTCCCTCACCACAGCCATGGTCACCTGAAGTTCCATAAGTCCACTGGAGGATCGCATTCCATCGTTCCAGCCAGTTCATTTCGTAGTCGTAGCAGTTTCATCGCCCGGAGTGGCAAAACAATCTTTATTCGCTTTCCTAGTTAATCTTTACTTGTTTTCCTTTCGTTGGATCTGTTGCATGTTCAGTACTTGTTATCTTTTGAAGTGTTTTGTTGGGATCCAAACGTTTTATGCAATGAAGTTGTTTCTATGCATCTCTTTCGGTTTGAATTTGTTTCATTCTGCCTAGGTAGCTTTGATCTAGTTGTCGCGGTAATTTCTAAGTGTTGAAAGCATGATTTCATTTGGAGTTGCTCGATCTAAGATTGTTAGATAAGTTTGTTGTTTAGATTTAGTTTCCGAAGTGATTAAGTGCGAAATCCGAGTTTACGTAAATTCTGTCACCTTGCATGTCGCCCAGTAAGTGTAATTCTTGATTTCACTCGATTAATCTTCGAATTTTAGAGTTTTAATTTGTGGATCTGAATTGTGAAGTTGTTAATCTGTAAGTGTCATCCATGGAATCTGAGTTTGGGACCACTTTTGCTTTTTAGTTACTTTTTACTTTTGTCCTTTACTTTTCTTGCTGGTACCCTACAGACCTGACAGTGCAGCCACCAAACCACCACATTTTTTCTGATATTCCATTTATCCTTTTATAGTAACTAACTACTTTCCACGTGTCCCTGAGCACTGTGTCCCCACTCTCACGTACACAGCTACATGTCAATCACTTTCACGCCACCCAGTCAGTAGAGTACCACCTTTAATTCTTGTCTAGGTAGAATCTCAACCCAAGCGTGGTAGCTAACCAAACCCCTCCAAATTATCACCACAATTACCAAAGCGCGTCCATCTCTGTGGGATTCGACCCTTACCTCCACTATACTAACCAGTAGAAGTGGGTTGAGGAATTTATTGATGCCAGGTTCAGGTTGATTGGGATGTTTATCCTGATCAGAAGGGAACACCCTTGCTTAACACGACACCGTAAACCTGCACGCATTTCAATCATTAGTGTATGATTTAGGATTTTTCACTTTAAATAAATAATTGTGTAGAAATTTAAATTTTTTTCGGCCCAAGGCTCTCTTTTGCGATGACAACATGTCTGAAATATGTATGTTTTGGCTTAGTTTGAAACACATTGTACAAAATGAATATATTTTATATGATAGCAGTAGTATGTAATTTGAAGAAATTTATTCCTAATAAAATTTAAAGATCTCATCATTACTATAGCATATTATATAATATTCCCTCCATCCTATTCTATAATAGATGTCATACTTTTCTTTTTTTTTTGTCCCACAAAAGATGACACATTTCCTTTTTTATAAAAAGTTCTCTCTCACATCAATATAAATATACTTTTTTCTCTCTCCACTTAACACACAAAACAACATCTCCTAAAATTCCGTGTCATTCTCCAACTATGTCATCTCTTAGAGCATCCACAATAGCGCCTAGCGCACCGCCTAGCCGAGCGTCGGCGCTAGGCGGTGCGCTAGGCGATCTATTGCAACCGCCT
Organism: Salvia splendens; assembly: GCF_004379255.2. Lineage (NCBI taxonomy): Eukaryota > Viridiplantae > Streptophyta > Magnoliopsida > Lamiales > Lamiaceae > Salvia > Salvia splendens. Next base: position 15,096,972 of record NC_056044.1, on the reverse strand, counting down.
AGCGGATTTCGCGATAAAAAACCGCCTAGCGCTCGGCGGTTCCGCGGCGCTAGGCGGTGCGCTAGGCAATCCGCTAGGCGCTATTGCAGCGTCCGGATCGCCCAGCGCACCGCCTAGCGCGAATTTTTAATTTTTTTTTTTTCCGAAACACTATATATACGCGACTTGCCTGTCATTTTCATTCGCACCATTTGTATTAACGAGTACTCTCTCTATCTTAATTTCTGTACAAGATCAACACCTAGAAATGAGTAACACCGGTGGTAGTGGTGGGAGTGGTGGGGATGCTGAGGAGTACGAGCGTATAATGAACGAAGCGCTAGAGGCCTATACGAACCGTGAGATTGATCAATGGATGCAGAGGGCCTTGCAGCCGGCGGTACCTCGACCTCGACCAGTGGTACACCGCCGAGCGGTGATTGATCGTGATCACGTAGCTGCACATCAGCGCCTATACGAAGACTACTTCGCACAGGAGCCGCAGTTCAACGCCAACCTTTTCAGGCGCCGTTTTAGGATGCGCAGGTCCCTGTTTATGCGTATTGTTAACAGATTGGAGCAACGATATCTGTATTTCCTCTTTAGGCACGATGCGTCTGGCAGACCCGGCCACACTCCTATTCAAAAGTACACTGCGGCAATCCGGCAGTTGGCCTACGGAGGCGCTGCAGACATGTGGGACGAGTACCTCCACATCGGTGAGACGACTGCCCTGGAGTGTATGAAGTATTTCTGTCAGGGCGTGATTGAAATATTCAGTGATCAGTACCTTCGAAGCCCTACCACCGATGACTGCCGGGATTTGCTGCGGATGCACGGGGAACAGCATGGGTTCCTAGGGATGTTAGGCAGCATAGATTGTATGCATTGGGAGTGGAAGAACTGCCCCGCCGCCTGGAAGGGGATGTACACTACCGGCTACAAGGGAAAGAATCCCACGATGATCCTCGAGGCCGTAGCTGATTACCGGCTGTGGATTTGGCATGCGTATTTTGGGATAGCTAGTTCGAACAACGACCTCAACGTCCTCAACTCGTCGCCACTTTTCAACGAGCAATGTCAGGGTGTCAGTCCGGCCATCAGTTTTGTCGCCAACGACAACCGACATGATATGGGCTACTACTTGGCGGATGGGATATACCCTAGGTGGCCCGTCTTTGTGAAGACGATCCGATGCCCAGGAGATGAGAAGAAGGCCTACTTTGCGGCACGGCAGGAGTCGGCGCGCAAGGACGTGGAACGCGCATTTGGTGTGCTCCAGGCTCGATGGGCGGCAGTTAAGGGGCCAACGCGTTTGTGGCACGTCGACTGCATTGCTGATATAATGTACGCATGTATAATCATGCACAACATGATTGTCGAAGATGAAGGTGGACAACTGACTGATTGGGCCAACGACGATAATGAAGCTGGTCCAAGCCACGGCGTAGCCGCCCCTAACGTACGGAGTGGGGTACCCCACGATGAAGACGGCCGCCTCCAAGCACATGCCGACATGCGCCAAACGGAGGCTCATATTCGACTCCAAAAGGATTTAATTGAAGAGTTATGGGCGCGGAGGACTGCACGACGTTAGTTTTTTTTTTAATTATGTAATATTTTTTAATTAATGTACTTTTTAAATTTTATTAATATTAGTGAATTTTCTCGTTTTTGTGGCGTAAATTTAATTCTGTATATTGTTTGATTGTTAATTATTTCATTTTGTATATATTTGTTAATAGTGATGTGGATAGTATTATTAATGTTTCCCGTATATGTCTCGTAAATTAAATTCCGTATATTGTGTGATTGTTAATTATGTCATTTTATATAATTGTTATTAGTGATGTGGCTATTGATGTGGCTGGGCTATTTATGATGTGGCTAGGCTATGGCTGGGCTATTTATGATGTGGCTGGAGGATTTTTAGTGCTGATGATGTGGCAGTGGCTAGGCTATGGCTGGGCTATTGCTGGGCTATTCCTATTGTGGATGGCCTTATAGGACGGAGGGAGCCCTATATTTTTTACAAAATGACATTTATCGTTGAGCTTAGGAATTAAGTATTACCTGAGCAATCCATCTATTAAACTATTGAAGTGCTTAGACCCAATTTTTTTTATTTTTTTCTGTCTTGACTTTGTGCAACAATAGAATTGTTCTGAGACATGTTAGCATTCAAAGCAAATCCCTTGAATATCGAAGATGAGGATCGTACCAGTTGAATGGTATTTATATCGATTCAAATTATTATTACAGTAGTATCATTTTTGTAATATTGAGTCAAGTTTTGAAGTGTATGGAGCAACTGTACTTATTATACGGGCACTTATTATTTATTGTTAATTGAAATTAGTTGGGGTAATATTGAGTCAAGTTTTGAAATGTATGGAGCAACTGTACTTATTATACGGGCACTTATTATTTATTGTTATTTGAAATTAGTTGGGCAACTGTGTTTATTATATGAAGGCTCGAACTTTTTTCAGTTCTTGCAGCCGTTACTTTTAAGAAGGTAGTTATAGCAATAAATTCAATGTCAATTAACTGAGAGCAATATATATCTTTATACTTGTTCTCTCATTTAAAATTACATTTTGATTCAATGCTAGCTTCTATATAATCTAAATGACAATTAAATATAAAATTGATAAGGCTCATTTCTTGCATCGGTTTAGAAGTAAAATGTACGCTATTTGATCGGTTTTATCACGCAAAACAAGTGTTAAATGTACAGGAATGCCGCTTGACCAAGGCAACAAGGCCAAACTGATCAAGCTAGTTCAATAGGCGAAAAAGGCCAGATATCGGGGGAAGTTGATCAAGGGGAGTAACCAAGCAGTTAAGGAGGGGACCATTGGATTTCAGAAGAAGGACACGCAAGGCTATGAGCTGGATGGTGCGTAACATTCTGTTATCAAGGACAACATTCTAGAAGGGGACACGTGCTGATATATGAAACGCAAGGACGGATCTGAGTCACGAATTTGTTACTGAAAAGCATCGTCGTTCTAGAAGAAGAGCACGTAGCAATCAATGAGTCGCTCACTCTCAGCATGAGCGAATATTTCCTGCCCAGATCGTTATCCAGCTGGAGGTCATGCCGAGCCGATAAATAGAGGATGTGCCACCACATGAAAAATATCCGATCCTTTACTTTCCGTCTTAGTTTAGCTTAGTTCTCTAGCTTAGTTCAGTTGTCTAGAATAGCTTAGCTTAGCTTAGATAAAGTAATGCTTAGTTAGAAAGGGCGATCGAAGGAGCGCTTCAGAATACTTGATATCTGTCGGCGTTTTCTTAAGTTTCCCGCCGAGGATCTCCTCGGTCTTACTTGCTTTCGTATTTTCCGAAGTGTTAGCTTAGTTTAGATTTCACGCTGTACTGTTCTGAGTTTAGTTTTAATCGAAGTTATTTCTTTTTCATCATGGTGTTTACTGCTTACATAGTTAAATTTTCATTCATGTCTGAAATTCACTTTACCCAGTAGTTAAATTTCCCTTGAGCAAGTAGATAGTTACTTTTATGTCTAAGTTAAAATCAGTAGTTAAAAACTCCCAAAGTTAAAGCGTGGCAGCAGCCAACCCCCCTGTTCACTACTCACTCAATTGATACACTAGCTTCTCTGTGGGATCGACCCCGAACTTGCCACTTTACTGTTAAAGTAGTGCAAAATTGGGAGTTATAAATTACTTTGGCAGTAATCGAGTGAGAGCGAGATTGCATTGATCAAGTGACAACGACATTTGCTAACTGATCCAACCGGTTCGATTATCTTCCATATAACTTGATCCATTCACGCAACCTCTCGTTCGAGGCCTTCCAAAAATTCAATGCCTAATAATGAATATGTATGCTATCCATCCACTAAACCTAAAATTAATGAAAATGTAAGCTATCAAACCACTACATTTTAAAAATCAGGTGATTTCCCCTACTATTTCATGACTTTACTTATAAGCATAAAAAATGTATTCGAGATAACTAAATAGATGGTCAAAGTCTATTTCTTTGACTGTTGAATAACCCGATCATTACTAACTGTCGTCTGAGAAGAGTGTTAATAGTAGGGTGGCAAATCGTGCTTGTTGGGCGTTATCAAGTCAATCTATTAACGATCTGATCCAAAAAGGGTAAGCATGAACACGACTTGTTAAAAAACTCCAAACCCGAACACGAACACGATCTGCTACCCTCAAATATGAACACGACACTAACCCATTGACGACATGAACCACCTTGGGTCAACACGACACGATAAGTAATTTATGAATTAACAAATTCAGACTTTAGAAATCAAAATTCACAATTCATTAGAGCTGCGTACCCTAACTCAGATTTTAAAATAATAAAAGTTAATAATATTATAATATTATTTCTTAATTGGTAACTCGAACCCCACACGAACACGACATGAAATTTTTGTGTTCTTAATGGGTCGATCCAATAAGGACACGAACCCAATAATCTTTGACCCAAACTCTTTAATTTCGTGCGAATTCGTGTCAGGTTATCATAGTGACAAAAATTGCCCTGTCCTAATTAATCAATTAATATAGTATATCAATAAATTATTTACATGTATAAGTGATGGAAAGTAAAAAATCATATCATTATTCTGACATATACTTGATACAATAGACATCAATTAAGATGAATTATCTCGCATTTTATAGAATGCTTTCGGATCCATCCACGTCTCATTTGTAGGTTCATTAAATCTTTCATACAGTATTCCTTTCGTTCGCAAATAGGAATCTCATTTCTTTCCAGCTCGGATTTTAAGAAATGTTAAAAAATGAGTAGAATATGAATCTCACTTGTATATATTATTATATTAATAATAATAATAATAATTATTATTATTATTATAAATTGTACTATATTGCATTAAATATGTAATAATCCTAAAACTGGGAAAAAGAATACCTAAGAAAAGTTAGGATTCAGAATCCTGGAAAGTTGTGCTAACTTTCCTTGTTTCAGGATTTTGATTACACAAGGATTTTGATTACTTTCCCAGTTTGATTAAAAACGGAAACAAACACATGATTTTAAAATTTAAGGAATCAGATTACTTTCTCAGACAGAATCCTGACAACCAAACATGACCTTATAGTAATTATGAATCGGGACTCCTATTTGCGGACGGACCAAAATGAAAAAAAATGAGACTCCTATTCGCCGACAGATGAAGTGTATTCTATAAGAACGGCAAGAATTGTGCAGGCCTCTATACGTATATCCATATGTAGGCGAGTGAAACAATCTTATTAATACTTTTTTATGGGATACAATTATAAGCACTAATGGCCTGTTTAATTTGGATGGCTAAATATGATAAGTCAAGACAAAGTTAAGTTTTATAATTATGTTTGGAGCATATATAATATTTTTGATAGTTGTTGAGTTTGCAATTTTACTATTATATGACAAAGACAAATGCTAAGTTGTTGAGTTTGCAGTTCTACTATTATAACAAATGCTCAGCCTTGAGGTTGTTTCGAGAGTCCATCATAGATTGTAACTCGCAAGCTAAACACATATAAAATACAATTAATTTTTTTCTTGAAATAACTTAGCAAAATAAACAAGTCTGTGGTTAGTTTCAGACTTTCAGTACTGGTAATTATGCTTTGATGAAATAACCGTCCATGAAATATAATTATATGAAAGGGATAAAATAAAGTTATTTCTAAATTTAGAAAGAAGCATTTTAGATCACCCATTTGGTCAAACTCGATAAACCAAGTTATTTATTTAGTTACCATCATACTCTTTAATGAAACCAGTATATTAGAAGAGCCATATACATAGAGATAAATTGCGAAAGCGAGGGTGTTGGAAATTTTCCTCAAAATATATTGATTATGAATATATGAGGCGTATATAGATAACATTGAATTTAATTAAAACGCACAAAAGTATAAATGGCCGCCCAACTATTTAATATATCTAGACATTGCCTAACAAAACAACTCAATTGAATGTAAACATGTGAGAGTTCAGAGTCAAATTTCTCGATTATTCAATATGAGAACGTACTTGATTGTTTCTTTAATAATAATGATAATAATAATGAAATCGTAAGAGCATCCGCAACGGAGGATGTCCTGCCGGACGTCCGCCATTAGGCGAGGGAGGGGCGAATGCGGACGTCCGCTGCGGACACCGTACATCCGCGGCTTTCCGGCGACGTCCGTCGGGACGTCCGCCATTGTGATGCCACGATGGACGTCCCGATTTTTTATTTTTTGTAAACTCTATATATACAATATACAGTTCGTTGCAAACTCTATATATACGATTTTTTTATGGTCTAACATGTACTTTGTTTGAATCGTTTTTTGGTTTGGGATGGTTTTTTTTTTGTGAACTATGTACTTTTTTTAATTTAAATATGTATGTTTTTTTTAAAATAAAATCGTTGCATTCTCCCAGTATTCGTGTCGAAATTTTAATTCCGTAAATTGCATATTTGTGAATTTGTGAATTTCTATTATTATGGATGTCCGTCGGGATGTCCTTGGGGATGTCCGCCATTGTGCAGTAGAATGTCTTTGTGACGTGGCAGTGTAATGAGAGGTTCTTATGACGGGGCATGAGGTGTTTTTGGGAAATTCGCCGGGACATCCGCACCACTGTGGATGCTATAAGTGATCAATCTACTAAAATTAAATATCAACGGATTCCGCCCAACTGTTCTTTTATTTATCAGAGCTCCTAGTGCTTACAAGCATTAAAATGTAATATAATCTAGATAATCAAATGAATGATCAAAGTTTATTTTTTGACTGTTGATTGTCGACTGGAAAGAGTGTTAATTGATTATAATATATTAATAAATTATTTTTATATATAAGACAGTACTTATATTGAAAAGTAAAAAATTTAATATCCTTAGTGGACTAATACGTCATAACATTATTCTCTTTTTTATTTTATTTTCATTTTATTTTAGCTATTTATTACTCCCTCCGTATAAAATAGAAACATTTGAAATGACATGAGTTTTAATGCTCAATTGGTAAAGTAAGTGAGAAGAATTGGTAAAGTAAGAAAGAGGAAAAGAAAAATGAGTAAAGTAAGAGAGAGAAAGAGTAAAAGTAGTGAAAGTAGAGTTAGTGGATTGTGAGATCCATGTCCTAAAATAGAAAGATTCTAAAGTTTCTATTTTTCCAAAATGAAAATAGTTGCTAATTTTAAAACGGAAAGTGTATTATTTTTTTAAAATTATTGCAACGATTCAATTAACAAGGAACGGAGAGAAGAGAGTAAGAATTAGGATGAGTTAACACTTATTTTATTTGTTTTTTTTTCTTTATTATTATTTTTTTTTTCACCCAACACTTATTTTATTTGTTACTTTGGGAACCATTCAAATATCACTTTTATGGTTTTATTTATGCACTATGAGAACGTCGACATAGAATACATATAGACGAGAAAAATAATCTGACTAAAATGTTTCTCTGAAAAAGTAAATTAGTAGTACTAATTTATACACTAATTTTCTCTTGAGGTGGATTAATACTTCTTAAGTTCTCCATTCAGTAAAGTCAATTTTTTACTTTGGGTGTTATATATTAATAGTCACTTTTTTTGAAGTAAAAATTAACACATTTTCTTATTTGTATTATTTTTTTTCTTTTTTTCTCACTCCTATTATCTTTATATTAATATATTATACATTTTTTTTAATATTTGTGTCAGTTCGTAGAAATGGGCAACCCTTGACCTCATACTTAGAGCACCCACAACCGTGCTCTTGCCAATGAGCATGATTGTGGGCCCGGTTCCACTTTTTTTGCCTGCTCTCTGGCAAAACCACAACACCCACAACTGTGTTCTTCCGCAAGGACGAGCAAAACTCAATTCAATTAAACAAAAACATTTCCATAATATTAAAATTCATTAAAAAACCTAAATAATATTACAAATGACAAATAAAATAAAAACGACATAATTAAAATACTAAAAATTAAAAAGTACATAATTAAAATCCTAAAAATTAAAAATTACATAATTAAACTCCTAATAATTAAAAATTACATAATTAAAAGCTAAAAATACCCCGTGGAAGACTACTCATCCGGCGGCACTACCCCAATTGCCTTTGGAGGCCCAATATCATGGCCTCATGCGATCGAAGTTGCGAGGGGGTCATAGTTGACCTATCGGCCATAGTGAGTTAGGCCAAGAGGGTCCACAACGAGTTGGTGGGGTGGACGTGGTGCATATGGAACGGGAACGGGAACGGGAACGGGAGTGGGTTCGGGAGCATTGGCTGTTGCAGTCGCGGCGCGACGGCGGTTGGCCGCCGCCTTCTTCCTTCCTTGCGGTCGGCGTTGGGAACCGCTCGGGCCGGCGTCGGGGCTACCCAAGTTAGCTCTGGCGAGTTGGCTAGCCACTTCTTCGGAGCCGGCGTCGGATAGGGATACCGACCTTGACCGTTTGGAGGAGCCGCTAGAGGAGGATGTTATGCCTCCCCTATACTTTGGGTGCGTCCGCGTCTCCTGCCAAACGTTGATGTACTTGAACAGCTTTTAGTTCATGGATTGGTAGGTGCTCATCGCGGCAGTGATGATGTCGACCTCGCTCTGGCCGCTCTTCCTGGAGGAAATAGCCATTGAACTTGCAAATTTCTTCGTTGGCTCGGTAGATGGTGTTGCGCATCATACTCTCGTTGCGCTCGATTGTTCCTGGCGGCCGGTTTTCATTGTACCGGCGAGCGATGCGCCACCAAAAGTGATAGCCGGATTGGTTCGTGTCAACCACCGGATCTTCGGAGATTTCCATGTACGCCGCGAATAATTTATCCATCTCCGCCGGACTGTACGGTGTGCGGACACCGCGAGTAGGAGAAGTCGGAGTTTGGGAGGGGGCGGTCGGCCTAGGCTCGAGTGTCCACAAGTATTGCCCTTCGGGGGCATCTTGGTCGTCGATTGGGTATGGCCGGTAGCCACCCGGAATGCCCGAACTTTGGATTTGAGGAGGGGTCGAATATTCCGTTTCTGGACTAGGAAACGGTTGTGAAGAGAACCATTCGGGGTTCCAACAGTGGGAGCCCGGGGGTTATTTCCTTGGCCGGACATTGTTATGTTGTAGGAGTAGAAGAAAGATTGAGAATGGATATGGGAGAATGAAGATGAGAATGGATATGTGAGAATGAAGATGAGAATTGTGTAGTGTGGTGAGAATTGTATTTTTGGGGGAAAATAAATAAATAAATAAATAAAAAGTGGTAAAAAACGATAAAAAATGGATATATTTTTTTTGGGAAGTGGAAAAATAATTTTATTTTTATTTTTAATTAAAAACCGATTTTTAATTAAAAAAAATCAAAGGCAACGGCTATGCCGTTGCCCATTCGCTGCGCGACACGTCAGCTGCTCGTTGGCACGGACGTGCTCGATGCATCGAGCAGCGCCGTGCCAGCGGCGCGAGCGCAGCGGCGGCGGAGCTCGTCCTTGCCAGCGGCACGGACAGACGGACACCGTCCGTCCACCGTTGCAGATGCTCTAACACCCACAGTTGTGCTCTTCCGCAAGGACGAGCACAAGGGTCCCACCATTCCATTATTCAATTTAAATAAAAACATTTCCACAAAATTAAAATACATTACACATACCCGGAATAATATTACAAAATACAGTAAAAATTAAAATTACATAATTAAAATCCTAAAAATTAAAAATTACATAATTAAATTCATTAAATTAAAAACCCCACTACTCGTTGCCGAATTTCGCCCACATGTGTTTGATTAGGTCTTCTTGTAGCTCAACGTGAGTTCGGGTATCGCGCATTGTGTGCCTTGTTTCGATCCTCTCACCCACCATTTTATGCACACCTCGGCGTGGGGGAGACCTCGCGCTTGAGCTTCCGGCTTCATCCTCGTCGTAGAAGCTAGCCGCCCTCGGTCCTTTGTCGGCTATAATCATGTTGTGTAAGATAATACACGTGTACATGATGTCAGCGATATTATTCACGTACCACAGCCGAGCCGGGGCCTTCACAATGTTGAATCGGCCTTGAAGGACCCCAAAGGCTCTTGACGCTGCTAAAAAAGAACCCGTCTCGGGTCTTGCGGGTTGATGAGCGTATTCACGAAAGTCGACCACCTTGTGTAGATACCATCAGCGAGATAGTAACCCATGTGGTATACATTTCCGTTAACGGCGAAGTCGATCGTCTGTGCTACACCATTCAACACATCATTGAAAAGGGGTGAAGAATAGAGCACGTTCAAGTCGTTGTTGGATCTGGCAACGCCGAAATATGCATGCCAAATCCATAGGCGGTAGACGCTTCAAGGATAAGTGTTGGGCCGCCGCCTTTGTGGCCGCTTAAGTGTTGTCCCCTCCAAGCAGTCGGGCAATTCTTCCACTTCCAATGCATGCAGTCAATGCTGCCAAGCATTCCGGGAAAGCCATGGACTGATTGGTGAAGACGAAGCAACCGTTGGCAATCATCGGTGGTGGGTGCCCGAAGGAATTCATCACCGAAAGTTGTACGAATGCCCTCGCAAAGTTTTTTAAGACAAAGGATTCCAGTGGACCCACCGACATGCAAATATTCGTCGAAGAGGTCAGCCGTTTACCAAGTAGCGAGTTGTTGGATGGCACACGTACACTTCAGCAACGCCGAGATACTTTGCCGACCGGCTGCATCTGGACTTGTGTGGAAGAATTCAACACGGGCGGACAATGTGAAAATAACGCCTAAAGTAATCTTCCGGAAACCGCGGCGGGTCGGCAAAATAGTCGGCAACGAGCCTTTCGTGAGCTCCCTCCCGGTCACGATGGATGTAGCGGCGAGTTGATCTTGTTGGTTGATGAGGAGGAGGGGCGGGGGTATTCGCTGCGACATATGCTTCATAAGCGGCACGATGTGTGAAATCCATTTGAGGTTTTGAGTGAGAGATGAAAGTGTAGATAAGTTGTATGAAAAATATGAATGAGAGATGATTTGATGTGAAAAATGGATGATGAATGTGTGTATTTATAGATGATTTTGGGGAAAAAAATAAAAAAATACAGAAAAACGGGCAAAAAAACGGCCTTTTTTTAGTGGGAATTTTTTTTGGGTATTATTTTCGATTTTAAAAAAATGATTTTCCAACGAATATACCGTTTGCCAATCGCACGCTGCCACGTCGCCTGCTCGTTGGCATGGACGTGCTCGATGCATTGAGCAGCGCCGTGCCAGTGGCGCGAGCTCAGCGGCGGACAGCGTCTCCGTGCCTCTGGGACGGACGGACGGACGTCGTCCTGCTCACCGTTGTGCATGCTCTTATGACGTACAATGTCGCCACACCAACTATATTGGTTTAAAAAACATTTTTTTTTCTGCAACATCAAAAACAATTTAGACCAACCATTTGGTCAAACTTGAGAAGCCCAATTATTTACGTAGTTGGCATCATATTCTTGAATGAAACTATAAAACAAGATCCATATTCCATAGAGAGAGAGAGAGAGCAAGAGAGATGGCGAAAGTGCAGGTGATAGGGGCATGGTTTAGTCCATTTGTGAAGAGAGTTGAAATTAGCCTCAAAATGAAAGGTGTTGAGTATGAATATATTGAAGTAGATTTGATAAACAAACCGCCTCTTGTTCTACATCACAATCCAATTCATCAAAAAGTGCCTATACTTATACATGACGGCAAAACCATCCTTGAATCTGCTGTGATTCTTGAATACATTGATGAAGTTTGGGAAGGTCCAAACATTCTTCCCAAAGATCCTTACCAAAGAGCTCGATCTCGTTTTTGGGCCAACTTCATCGATCAAAAGGTTATACTAGCTCCCACTTTTTTTCATTTTTTTTCATTTTAATTCCATTTTTCAAATGAATACTAATTTAGAATTCCATTAAATGTCTCATATTGACCGTAACGAATTTTAATAAATTGTTTGACTTTATAAAGTAAAGTACGTGGAAAAAGTTAGCAGAGTGTGGGGAGTTAATAGTTAGTAGGATCCACTTACTAAATATAGTAAAAGTGAAATAAGACATTTATCGGCAGATGGACGGAAAAGAAAAAATGGAATGAGGGAGTAATTAGATTTCCATATTTCTTTTATTTTTACAATAAAATTGTAAAATTAATACTCGTAGTTAAATATAATTGGGCTGTGGGATATGTTTTGAGCAGTTTTAGATTTCAAATGGTATGACCATTTTTCACAAGTTAGTCATATTCTATAAAACTTTTTTTATTTTTTATGAATAAATGAATTCAAATTTGAAAATATGAGGCATTCACCTTTTTACGGTTTGGCCAACTCACACGCATATTCTATGAAACTTAAAATCATGAAAAGTGGTAGATAAGTGATCCTTCCTTTTGTAAATGTATAGTGTGTTCCAGCAACGAGGAAAGCTTTATGGTGTCGAGGAGAAGAGCAAGAGAAGGCCATCAAAGAAGCAAGGGAAGCTCTTAAAATTCTTGAATGCGAAGTAAAGGACAAGAAATATTTCGGAGGCGACCAAATTGACTATGTCGATATAATTGGCTCTTTCTTAGCGTATTGGATGCGACTTTTTGATGAAGTGGCTGGGCTCCATCTCTTCACATATGAAGAATTGCCCAGTTTGTGCAAATGGGCAGATGAATTATGTGATAACAAATATGTTAAACAACATCTCCCTGATAAGGATAGATTTGTTGATAGAGTTCGTGGCCACTCAAAGACTACTAGATCTGTGTAGTCGATACGTTATTACTCGATTTGCATCATCATATTTTTCTAAATGTTTTACACACAAATAAGTGTATGATTTATGTATGGTGTTTCCATGGCTTATTTTTACACTACTTTTTATATTTTTTAAACGCATTATAGAGATTTATTTTATAGTTCCTCCGTCCGCTATATATAGTCTCATTTTGACTCAACAAGAATTTTAAGAAATTGTTTGACTTTGTGAAGAAAAATGGAGAAATGAGTTAGTAAAAAGTGGACCACACTTTTATATATTGATTTTATAATAGAATGTGAGTGTAATGAGTTAGGTGAACGGTGAATCCCTTATTTAAAATAGAAAAAAGCAAGTGGGGATTTAAATCAATAAAAATGGAACATTATTTCACGGGCGGAGGGAAGTATCATGCAATCTAAAGCATTAATTTGAAGATATTTATTAAATACTGATAAAAATTAAAAATATCTCCTCATAACAACCCAACTTAGTTGAAATAAGACATGTTGGCATTCAAAGTCAAATCCTTTGATTATTCAAGCAACTATACTTATTATATGATGCTGGCTCTTTCTTTTCAGTTCTAGTCATCAAAGTCAGTTGTTACTCTTAAGACGCTAAATACATTGTATTATTCATTCAAAATCTGAATCGCAATTAATATATTCGAAGCAAGCAGAAATATTTTCGTTCCAATTTGTCAATGAACTGAGAGCAGTATATTGATTTATCGATGTTTAATCCGGATTAAAAATATTTATTTATAAGATTTTAATGTAAAATTAATATAGAATTAAATATGTAATAATAAAAAATGTAATCTATCCATCCACTAAAATCTTAAATTAATAAAATGTAATCTATATATCCAGCCACAACAATTGAATATCAAGGCTATTCCACTTTATCCTTGACTTACAAGCACTAAAATTAGTATAATCGAGACAATTAAATGAAAAATCAAAGTCAATTTCTTGACTGAAAAGAGTGTTAATGGATTATTTATAGAGAGAACTAAAAAAACAAGTGCCAAATGATTTTTTCTGATATTATTTTTGTAGTTCATTATTAATTTATTATACTATTTCCATTTCTTTTGAGGATGCCCACCTAAAGTGAGTAATTTTTCAGCAAAATATAACATGTTTATTTTCTTACGTGGAAGTTATTTTTTTAGCAAAATATAATTACTATTGGTTGACGATAGCGTGGGAAAAAATACTGGAATATCAATATATCGTTTATCATATCAAAAACATATTGACTGTTGCGACACTAGTTAATTAATAAATCCCAACCATTAAATAATTAATCCAACACTTTGAAAATTTCCAATCTAACTAAATTAAATACTAGTAGCAGCCAAGGACTTGTCAAATTCTGCGGCCATATTAAAACTCACTTTGACTCCAACCAATAAAAAAACAAAAAGAGTCATCAGATTCCATTCTCATCTCACATATATCAAAATGTTTTTTCTGCCAAAAGACTTTCTTTTTAGATGAAAGAATACAGTGGTTGTATTCATGAGTTCATGGATGATTGAAATATGGTGCACTAAACCAAAATCTCAATCATACTGCCTATCTTCTTATGTTCAGCTTAACTAATAGCTGAAAATTCAATGGCCAAAGAAGAGCTTTACCTGCATAAATTGGTATGCCCAAATGTATTATCCTTTTTTTAATTAAGTTCTTTTGTAAGGGTCAAACATTGTAATTATACTAATTGGACTTTCTTATACTTATTTGAATAGGCCTAAAGATTATTTATTTTATACTTTTAATCAAAGTCCAAATATAAAATTAGAAAATAATTCTTTCTTGTTTCCTTAGTGCTTTATTTTGTGAAATCAACTTTCGCACAATCAATTAATCAGTAAGATGTACATTATGACCTCTTTTACTTTTCTCTATTTCTATTTTAATAATTTATTAGTATCATTTTTTCAAAAGGAGTGCTCAAATCGAAACACCTCGACCATAGTGGTACAGAGGGATCACATTTCACATTTGGTACATCTAATTGTTTAGCACCATCAATATTTTCCTCTTCTACATTCCTCCTAGATGTGTCTAATTCAAAACTATGATATTAATCCGTCCGAGATGTTCCAATATCAAAACTATGATTTCATCCCTCCTAGATATCACGACCGCCATTTCTAAGGATAGAAAGTTCGGCTAAACCATGACTAATGGGGGATTCAAGAAGTGGGGAAGAAATAGGGAAGACAATCAATTGGGTTCGAATCATGAATCAAAATGTGGAATTTAAATCATTCGAATCAGAGTATCAAGTCATAGTAGTTCAACAACCGAAAGAAACGATGTTCAACAACCTTGAAAGATAAACGAAACGACGTTCAACAGAAACATTCAAGAGTAGAATAATGTCATGTTTGAAGACACATATTCAGAACATTTGACAGTCCTCTTCTTCGCTTTCATGTTCAACATCCAGCGCGCTTGTCATAATTCAACCTACACATAGAGAAAACACATGCATGGCTAAGTACTTGACGCACTCAGTGAACTTATGCCAAAAATATTTTTATAAAATTAACAACACTTATGTCCTGCTAATAAGTCGTATTCTAGGCCTAGGTTACGGGTCAGTATGATGTGCATAATTGAATTATATCTGCAAAACTAGTTGCTTAAGCGTGCAGGGTAAGCGTTCTAACCAGTAGGCAGAGTTTCAGACACTTCAAGTGAAAAGGGCGTCAGGACGATTACGTACTGACCAGTATACATGCAAAAATGGCTCGAGATGGAGAAGGAGGATAGCTGGGACTGCTCAATCACAATTAAGGGCAAAAAAGTCATTTCACCGCAAGGTCTTACCCTAAAAATCAAGGGTAAGCCTCCCTATAAAAGGAAGCCACTTGGAGAGAGAAAAGGGGGTTCATGATCATCACTTTTAGGAGAGTTCTCTCGGAGTTTAGTCTTTCAGCCCAGTCCAGAATCTTGTTCCTCGTCACTGCCATGATCACTTGAAGATCTAGATGTTCCCGGAGTTCCAAATCGTCCGTTCCAGCCAGCAAGACCGTAGCTTAGAGATTTCATCGCCCGGAGTGGCAAAACACTTTTATTCGCTTTCGTAGTTTAATTTACTTGCTTTCCTTACGTTGGATCTTTGCTTGCTTTTGGATATTTTCTGCTTTTGAAGTACTTGTTGAAGATCTGAACGTGTTTATGCTATGAAGTTGATTTCCGTTTCGGTTATTGTGTTGATTTATTTTCCTTCCTATTCCGCCTAGTTAGCTTAGATCTAAGGTTCTTTGGTGTTTTAAGTGCTGAATCTTTTCTTTCCTTGTTTCCGTCGCAATTTCCTTAGTTAAACGTGGAACTGTTCGATCGTGAGTGAATCGCTGCATGTGAAGTTTAGTTTGAGTGCGTTTTGTTTCCTGTTGACCAGTACGCGGAGTTGCAGTTTCTGTGTTTTGATTTCAGATTTGGTGTTCTTATTTGTGGATCTGTGTTCGCGAATTGATAAATTGTGTTTCTGTGTTGAATCTGGAATTATTTTCTGATTTTAGTTTGTGTTGTTGAAGAAGATGATGTCCAAGTCTAATGTTGGGGACCACTTTGCTTTTTAGATGCTTTTTGCTTTTTGTCCTTTACTTTTTAGTTATAACCTGCAGATCTGTCAGCCTAGTCACCATGACTACCACTATACCCTCTGAATATTCTGTCTAGCCCAAAATAGAATTCCGTACCTTCCAAATATTTTCTGTTACAAAAATGTCTCCCCATTTCCACGTACACAGCTACACCTCTACACTTCTTTCCCATTCTAGTCAGTAGGAAATTACCTTTAAGTTCTGCCTAGGTAGAGACTCAACCTGAGCGTGGTAGCTAACCAAACCATCCAGAATATCACCACAACAGTTTTAACGCACCATCTCTGTGGGATTCGACCCTTACCACCACTATACTGATCAGTAGGAGTGGGTTGAGGAATTTTTGAAACCAGGGTCTAGGCTTAGTTAGGATCTCTATCCTGACCAGTAGGATATATCCTTACTTGAACGACACCTAAGCGCCCTGAGCCACCACCGTTTCACCTGCCGCCATTGAGTGACCTCGGAGTTTTAACTTTTAAAAGGCCCAAGACACTAAAATCATTTCCATAGTAAAACTTGGTTGATCTTAACTAGAGATGTCAAATGGGCCAGCCCAGCCCGGACTAGACTGACCCAGGCCCGACCCACCAATGAAATGGAGCGGGCTTGAGCTGGGCTTAGCATGTCAATTGTGCTCCAATTGGGCCTTTTTACAAACCGAGGACCGGCCAAGCCCAGACCCACTCAAAGCCCGGCCCAACCCAAAACGAACAACATATCAGTTTTATACTACTCCCTCCATCCCATAGAAATATTCTATTTAGGGTTGACACATGTTTTAATGCGTATTTGGTGAAGTAAGAGAGAATGTGAAAAATTTGTTAAAAATTAAAATTGTGTACTGATGATGGGATCCATAAAAGAGAAAGTAAAAAAGAAGGAAAAAAGGTTGCCATAAATGAATATGAACTATTTCTATAAGACAAGAGAAAAAAGGAAATATGGACATTTTCTATCGGACGGAGGGAGTACTATATATTCTTACTTCTTTGATATTTATTTTTTGCATATTATATATCAATATTTTTTATTTTATTTATTATTAGATGAATTCAATTAATCAATCTAAATCAAAACTTATAGTATCAAATTTGATTTCCATAATTATAGAAATTAATTGTTAATTATTTTTCCATTTAAAAAAAATTGTGTCTTAGAATTAATTATAAATAGTAGCCTTACGTGATTAGTTGTTAACTTTAATTTGGAGATTAGTTGTGAACGATTTATCTATCAAAAATAGTTCCATAAATATAGAGATTGATTAGTTATTTATGTGTATGTAATATGTGTTCATAGGGGAGTATTAAAGTCCTTATACCCCATTAGTGTTAAGCATCAAACAGATCACATAAGCTACATTATTAGACAATTAATCTACATTATTGGACTAAATTGCTACATTATTATCTAAGTTACATTATTAAACTAATAATCTACATTATTAGATGACACGTGACATTAATCTATCCGTTAGATCACAAGATCCAATGGATTAACAAGTGTTTTATTTTTTACCAATATTTACCATATGAATATGAATACATCCCTATATTCATATGTATTATGCCTTATTGCCTTACGTGTATATAGGCATATGAGTAAGAAGATTGCATATTATTTCTACATTATCAAGTGTATTTCAAGGGTAAAATAAGCCCCAACATTCAGGTTTTGTAATAGTGTATGATTTTGCCCTTTTTCCCTAGCTATGCAAAAACAGAGTATATTTATTTAATTGATCATACACGTAGGCAAAGGGTTTGTTTTAGTTGAAAGTTTGTGGGTAATTAACTAACACATCAAAGGTTCTTCATACCAAAATTCAGCCCAATCCAACGACAATAGATCCTTCTGCTCATCATTCACATATTGGCCAAAAATAGGGAAAACACACAAAGGCTAAAGAAAAGAGCAAAAACTCAGAGGCACGAAAGATCAAACACCTATTGGGTACTAGGCTCTAGATACCAAATGATAATGATCCATATAGATTATGATCCATTTCCCAAGGAATACCCAAATTGTAGATGTTTGATCTAATATTTTTGTGAAGTAGATTTTAAATTTATCAATGCAAACAAAAGACAAATCATAGATTCAACAAGAACTATTGAATCTACACTAAAACAAGCAAGATCAACAATGGATAATGTGGAAAATGAATGAAAATGTCATTGATGGAATAAGCTAAGACACTTACACCATACTAACAAGCATTCATGGCTAGATCTTCAAGGAAACCACAATCCTCAAAGCATACCTCTACTTGATCCATACTTCACTAAGAATTGATCGATTCAAGCAACCTAGAACAAGGAATTGGAAGGAAACCCTCAAAGGGGAAACAAATCTCCCAAGCTTCTATGATAATCCAAGTCTCCTTGCAAAATAAGGAAAAATTACTATTTATAGTAAAGGCCCAAACTTCTAAATAGGAGCCCACAAAATCTATATCTGCAGCACTACCTAGCTGGGTGGTTTCTAGAGTGATAATTCACCCGGTCGGGTGCCCATTTCGGACCCCTCTCTGTTCCTCTCGCAGCCTCTTCGTCCTACCCGGCGAAGTGGATTTTAACAAAGTAAATCTACCCGGTCGGGTGACACTTTTCAACCCATTCTTGACTCTCACTGACTCGGTAAAACTAGCCGGCCGGGTGACACTTTTCAACCCATTCCTGACTCTCCTAGACCCGGTAAATCCCCCCGGCCAGGTGGCCTCCTCAGTCCTTCCTTGCGCTCCCCGGCCCTTCATTCTTCAACACGATCCGCATCGTCGACTCCCACGCCTTCATTAACTCCTCCCACACGTCCTTTTGGATGAACGTGAAAAATCCTTCTCGAAGCCGTCTCGCCATGGCCCTCGTCGTGGGTCCACCATGTGGGGTCATTTCATCCTCCTCTTCTTGGAAAGGATTTGTCCTCAAATCCGAGCCTTCTCTTTTCCTCGCTTCCTTGGCCAGCCCTCGAGCTTTATTGGGTCCTTGGCATGTCCTCTCTCTCACCCTTGGACCCCAATCAATCCATGGCTCACGCCGAAGTGAAGACTCTTGACGTCTAGCACCCCTTCGTGGCCATATCATCCTCCCCTTCGTGGAAAAGATTGTCCTCAAATCCGGATTCCGCATACCTTTAAAATAGAACGAGAGCAAATCAAATATCAAAGTACGATGATAAAGATTAAGACCAACTACGACCCTAATAGAAGTTACCACACCAAGACGGTGGACATGTTCTAACAAGCTCAACACTAATACATAAAGCTAAGGGAAACAAAAATCTAGGAATTCTTTAACATTGTAGTCTCAAACAAGACCATGTGATGCATAATCTTTGACAAAATGACAATAAAACATGCCAACCCCATTGAACGACTTGATTTTCATGCAATGAAAACATGTATTTTGCCACAACACACAAGCATCACACAATTTAACTCTTTTTGTCTCAAGTATTCCCACACTACCTATTCCCATGTTCTTCAACTTCTTCACAAAAGGTTTTGCATTCTCATTAGAGCTATATATGTACATAAGAAAAGGGTCCTCATAGTGTGCAAAATGGAAAGTTATCAAGAGATGCCTAAGCACAAATATCTTATTCTCATGATCATGCAACGAAGAATCATTTTTAATCATTAACACATCATTCTTGCTCAAATAAGGGATACCCTTCCACAAATTGACAAACTCTTGTTCAAAATATAGAATAGGTTCATCATAAATCACATCAAGTTTGCAAGAAGGTGTATCAACCAACAAACTAAGTTCATCAAAATGGAATTCATTCCATTGCTCCAATAATTTCAAGAAGTGGTCAAAAGCATATGCACAATGTATCCACAAATCTTTATGCTCAACATGTATAATAAGCACAACTTCATGCATATGTAACTTGTACAAAGCCATAATAAGCATCCTAAGATTTTTATCAAAATAGGCCTTACACAATTCCTCCAACAATTTTAAAACAAGACCTCAACTATGGGAACAATGCAATTTTATGCCAACAATCACAACACCATCTAAAAGAGATATATGAGTAGGAAAATCCTTCACAAAACGGCCATAGAACACTCCAATCCCCTTGAAGGGTTTAACCACTTTGCAATGAAGACATAGCAAACACCAAGTTCTAAAGTCATTGATCATTTCACTCATCATGGTCCTCCTATTTGCACCCACATACTCATGAGACTCAAAAATACCAACTAGTGAAAGCTTAGACATCTTAGCATGGAAGGAAGTCACTCCAACATTCAAGGTAGATTTCACAAGAGAAATGTCATGTCTATTAATGCTTGTATGTAACCAAAAATGATCAATATATAAGGCAAACAAAGATTTAGCATCCAAAGATTCAAGCTCATGAGACCACTTTTTACACAAGCCATCAATAACAAATCTATCAACACAAATGGGCTTCTCTAATGCAATCACATTCAATGAATCATCACAAGGAGATAAGGATAGTGCACTTGAACCTTGGGAAAAGAGTTCCTCGACTAGCCCTAGTTCCTCTTGATCCATCGGCGGTAGGGAGGTTTCCAAGCCATGTGCAGCATGATGCTTCACTTTCATGCCTTCAATTAAATTTTCTACAAATTCATCAACACAAAAAGACATAGAAGAAGTGTTAGTGGGTAATGGCTTATTTTCCTCACCAAGGGCAAGAGGCAAAGGATCATTTGGTGCCCACCCAAGGTTGTCCTTATAATCTAACAAGCACCCTTTACTCACTTGTGCTTGTGGTTTTTCTCTCATTTGATATTTTTCTTTTCTCTCACCCCCACCACTATCTCTTGACTTTTGCACCTCACACTCTTGTCTTTTATCACGCTTTCTTGGCTTTTTAGACTCACTCTCACTCTCAAGCCTTTTCTCTCCCTTTCGCTCTTTTTCTCTACTAATTTGGTTTAAGATCATCAAATAGGGGACTTTTCCATACACATCAAGAGGCTCATGTGAGAAATGGAAAGAAGAGGATGTAGTTAAACGACTTGATGGGGTACCCATTTGGTTTGTGTCAACACCACCATGTCGATATGTAGGCCTCAACCGAGCTCTATATGGGACTTCTTCTTCAATTGGCCTCTCAAACCCCTTATGGCTAACATGATCTCTCACCCTCCTAGAATTCCACTCTCCATGAGACTTAGGAGCTCGTTTCTCACTACTTCCCCTATCAAGTCCATCTCCATGGTACCTTGTTTCATAGTCACCTCTTTCATCACCATTCATTCCATACTCCTTGCCAACATACTCCATATGGCCTCCATTTCCCCACGACACTACATGTTCTATACCAGAAGCTTTGAGATGTAGGTGGTCACTTTAACAAGTGTCGGATGTTGATGCACAGATCTCGTTTAAGGCTCCAACTAAGGTATTTTGATTGGCTTTCCATCGAGTTTCCATCCGGGCACCGCTCTCCCTCACTTCACCCCGGATCTCATGCTTGAGCTCTTGTTTGAGATCCTCCATCATCTTAGCCATTATGCTCAAAAAGTCTACCTCGGGATTGGGGTTACTCATGCCCACATCTTCCTCTTCCACACTCGTCCCCACCATTGTGTTGGATTGGGTGCGAGGATGCATAAGGTAAATCCCTGAAAATAAGACAAATACTAAGGACTAGCCCAATTGTGGTTAGTAAAAAATAAATAAAAATAGGATATAAGAAGGTGGCCTTAACCAAGATGTCCCAACCCCCCAAAAGTCACTCCCCAATAGCACTCGGAAGAAGGTTTAGAGTATAGTAAGAGGTGGTTTCACTCGCACTCGCAACTCCAATTCCAAGTTATAGATGTTTGAGATGGATCAATCAAGGTATACTCTTTGGCAAACAAACACAAGATGATATAACACATCAACACATATTAGCAAGATGCAAGTAGGTTCAAGGCCTTAGCAAAACACACACAAGCAAACCAACAAAGTAATAAGCTTGACCTGATTTTGGAAAATTTTTGTATATAGCTACCCAACCCCAAAATGGATGAAACTTTGTAGGGAGACTCAATATCAAGTGTATTTCAAGGGTAAAATAAGCCCCAACATTCAGATTTTGTAATTGTGTATGGTTTTGCTCTTTTCCCCTAGTTATGCAAAAACATGGTATATGTATTTAATTGATCATAAACATAGGCAAACAGGGGGGGTGGTTGAAATTTCATGGGTAATTAGCTAACACATCAAAGGTTCTTCATGCCAACATGTAACCCAATCCAAGGACAATAGATCCCTCTGCTCATCAGTCACATATAGGCCAAAAACAAGGAAAACACACAAATGCTAAAGAAAAGAACAAAAACTCAAAGGCACAAAAGATCAAACACCTAGTGGGTACTAGAGTCACTAGACTCTAGATACCAAATGATAAGGATCCATATAGATTATGATCCATTTCCCAAGGAATACCCAAATTGTAGATGTTTGATCTAATATTTTTGTGAAGTAGATTTTCAATTTATCAAAGCAAACAAAAGACAAATCATAGATCCAATGAGAACTATTGAATCTACACTAAAACAAGCAAGATCATCAATGGATAATGTGGAAAAGGAATGAAAATGTCATTGATGGAATAAGCTAAGACACTTACACCATACTAACAAGCATTCATAGCTAGATCTTCAAGGAAACCACAATCCTCAAAGCATGTTGGAAATATAGTGGCCTTTACACTGGCAACCCTTGCTATTACAAAGAACACAAAGCTGGAAGGTAAATGTAACAAATAAATTACAACGAAAGTAAAGAGATGCAAACTATAGTATTCTTCAAGTCGAATCGAGGTATCCCTCTCTCCGCAAGACGAAATACGCCCCGGCTAGTGCTCACGGATTGGCGTAATGTCCCCAAAGATGAAACGACTTTCCTCCTATCGAGTTGAAGCACCTCAAACTCGTAGGCTCCGGCGAACTTGAATTGGAGGCGAGAACCGAGCTAGACAATGCTCCTAGAATGCCCACTAGAATGCTTAAGTGATGTAGAGAGAAGATTTGTTTTTGTTGTGTCTTCTTCTCCTCAAAACAAGCCTATTTATAGGCTAGGAAACACAAGTGAAAGGTCTTGTAATAAGGGCACCTCATAAAGGTTACACCATGTGAAAAGCCAAAGGACTAGCCTTTTGAAATTATCACATGTGTTTTCCTACAATCCCCCACATTGGTTAGAGCGCTGCAAGCTCAAACCAACACTAGACATGTATGCATGTATGCAGACTCTTTTGCTAAGTTCTCAGGAAACGATACTGTATTTGGAGAGGTAACTTGTGGTTTTGAACCTTCCATAGTCAACACTATCGGACATACCGGCGGACTAGTGGACGCGATGCCTTGAACTATTCTTCCTTGGTGTATGCCTAGTCAATAGCATTAACACAATATTGTCTCAACTCCATCAGTTCTCACGTTTGTGTCCGTTTCTGCCGTTGAACACCTCTTTGGAATTCAAAAGTGACTTACTCACACGAAGCGGCCTCACTTCTCACTTATATAGGTGATTCTTTCATGAGTATCCTGTCATACTGCATCTCCTTGAGATTTCAAGAATCATTAAAAGTCAAAAGACTTAACCTCTTACCACCTGCAGGTTACAACACTCAAAGCTTTCTAAAGAGTGGGCGAAGATTAAAAATCTTCTAAGTGTTACAGCTAGATTTGTATAGCTTCGTTTTCCCATTGAACCAATCCCATGGGATCTCCAATCGTATGGTTGGGTTACCACTATACTCATCTTTTAAGATGTGGTTTTCAGTCCCATTCCTTTTAGCAATTTATGCATTTGATCACGGTTTAAACCTTTTGTTAACGGATCCACTAAGTTATCCACTGACCTTACATAGTCAACTGTGATAATACCACTTGTGCTCAATTGTCTGACGGTATTATATCGCCGACGAATATGTCGAGACTTACCATTGTATAAGCCACTGTGTGCTCTACCTATAGCTGCTTGGCTATCACAGAGTATCACTACTGTCGGCACTGGCTTCTTCCAACATGGAATATCTTCTAGGAAGTTTCTAAGCCACTCGGCTTCTTCCCCTGCTTTATCCAAAGCGATAAACTCAGATTCCATGGTGGAACAAGCAATACACGTCTGTTTCGTTGATTTCCACGAGACAGCACCACCCCCCACAGTGAACACATACCCACTTGTAGAAAATGAGTCTTTTGAATCAGAGATCCAATTTGCATCACAGTACCCTTCAAGTACTTGGGGATATCTTGTGTAATGCAACCCAAAGTTAAGAGTATACTTCAAGTATCTCAAAACTCTACACAGAGCTTTCCAATGTTCCTTACTTGGGTTGCTCGTAAATCGGCTCAACTTGTTTACAGGACAAGCAAGATCAGGTCGAGTACAGTTTGTGATAAACATCAAACTTCCTATGACCTTTGCATACTCTTCTTGAGCAACAGAATCACCCATATTCTTGCTCAGATGGACATTGAGCTCCAAAGGAGTCTTTGCTGGCTTACAATCAGACGAGTTGAATTTCTTAAGCATTTTCTCAACATAATGAGATTGCGTTAAGGCAATTCCCTCATTAGTCCTCAATATTTTGATTCCAAGAATCACATTAGCTAGACCCATATCTTTCATATCGAAATTTCTTTTCAACATGTTTTTTGTCTCGTTAATAATGGCACTATTGCTGCCCATTATCAACATATCATCAACATACAGACACACAATAACAAAACCGTTATCTGTGTTCTTAATGTAAACACACTTATCGCACTCATTGATAGTGAATCCATTTGCCAACATCACGTTGTCAAATTTCAAATGCCATTGTAATGGTGCTTGCTTCAACCCATATAATGACTTTACCAGTTTGCATACTTTACGCTCTTGCCCAGGCACAACAAACCCTTCGGGTTGTTCCATATATATTTCTTCATCCAGATCACCATTCAGAAACACAGTTTTCACATCCATTTGGTGAATCTCAAGATTGTGCAAAGCAGCAATCGCAAGAAGCACCCGAATGGAAGTGATTCTCGTAACAGGTGAATAGGTATCAAAAAAGTCATGCCCTTCTTTCTGCTTAAAGCCTTGGACAACTAGGCGAGCTTTGTACTTATCTATAGTACCATCGGGCTTATATTTCCTTTTCAGAATCCACTTGCACCCTAAAGTCTTACAGCCTTCAGGCAAGTCTACTAACACCCAAGTGTTATTTCTCTTGATGGATTCAATCTCACTGTTGATAGCTTCTTGCCACCATGCTGCGTCTGGGCCAGACAAAGCTTCTGCCAATGACTTTGGTTCGTCATCCAACATAAAAGTTATGAAGTCAGGACCAAATGTTTTAGCAACTTTAACTCTTTTACCACGTCTTGGTTCAACATCCTCAGGACTTGACCTCGTCCTTTTTGGAGAATTAGAACTAGTGGATTCATCCATCATTCTTTCACTAGAACGATCCTCTTGCCTCTTACAAGGATATACATTCTCAAAGAATATAGCATTCCTTGACTCAATCGTTGTTCCTTCAGCCACGCCAGGCACAGCTGACCTATGGACTAGGAAACGATAGGCACTACTATTAAGTGCATGGCCAATAAAGATGCAATCGACTGTTTTAGGGCCTATTGCAACTTGTTTCGGAAGTGGCACTTCTACCTTCGCTAAACACCCCCACACTTTGAGGTATGAATATGAAGGTTTCTTCCATTTCCACAACTCATAAGGAGTCACGTCCCTAGTTTTTAGTGGAATTTTATTCAGGATATGATTCGCTGTTAACACAGCCTCCCCCCACATGTTCTGGGATAAACCAGAATTAATCAACTGAGCATTCATCATCTCTTTAAGTGTTCGATTTTTTCGTTCAGCAACTCCATTTGACTGGGGAGAATATGGAGCCGTTGTTTGGTGAATTATACCACTTGCATGACATAATTCTGCAAACGGGGCTACATACTCACCACCTCTATCACTTCGAACACACTTAATTCGACAATTAAGTTGATTTTCGGCTTCATTTTTGAAGTCTTTAAACGCTTCAATTGCCTCATCTTTACTTCTCAATAAGTAAAGGTAACAATACCTTGTGCAATCATCTATAAATGTGATGAAGTACTTTTTACCACCTCTAGTTTGCACAAATTTTAAATCACATACGTCTGTATGGATTAACTCTAGAGGTTTTGTGCTCCGTTCTACCGAGCGAAACGGTAGCTTGGTCATTTTTGCTTCAACACAGACTTCACATTTTTCTTGTGAGTTAAACTTATCTACTTTTAGTAAATTAAGATTTACTAATCTTTTTATAGCATTTAGATTTACATGTCCTAATCTACAATGTCATAAATCGGAGCACTCAAGCAAGTAAGAAGAAGAAGCATTCTTATTATCATTCACTTGATTCGGTACACGGCCCTTGGCCATTACATTGAGTTTGAACAAACCATTGGAAAGAAAACCTTTTCCAAGGAAAGTACCAAACTTAGATAAAACAAACTTGTCAGAATCAAACACTAGCTTAAAGCCATGACTAACAAGCAAACTACCAGAAACAAGATTTTTACTGATGTCTGGGACATGCAGCACATCCCTCAGCTTTAGCTCACGACCAGATGTCATTAAAAGCTTCACTTCACCCATGCCAATGACTTTAGACGAGTCTTGGTTGCCCATGTGGAGCTTCTTCCCTTCGACTTGCTTGTAGGTCGAAAATTGGCTACGATCGGAGCACACATGCACAGTAGCTCCGGTGTCAACAAACCAAGCCTTCGGATTGTCAATGTGGTTCACTTCAGAAACCACAGCAGCCCGATCATCATCGTTGAAGTCTCTCTCGACCATTTGAGCACTCTTCTTGAATTTCATCTTCTTAGGCTTTCGGCAGTCCTTCGCCATATGGCCCGGCTTATCACAGTTGAAGCAATTGCCTTCAAACTTTCTGCCAACAGTTTCCTTCCATTTGCCCTTATCTTTTGCGCTCGGGCGGGGACGTTTGGAGGATTGTCCCTTCTCCATCAGATTTGCCTTGGCGACTTCTGTCCCTCCCGACTTCTGATGGTACCGCCTATTGTCCTCTTCAATACGAAGACGGACTATTAGGTCTTCCGTCGTCATCTCCTTTCTCTTGTGCTTTAGATAGTTCTTGAAATCCATCCAGCACGGAGGAAGCTTCTCGATCATTGCAGAAACAATGAACTGGTCTGGTAGGGCCATACCTTCAGCATGGACATCGTGGACTATGATTTGCAACTCTTCAGCTTGCACCACCACTGAACGAGAGTCCACCATCTTGTAGTCCAAAAACTTTGCGACTACATATTTCTTTGTACCAGCGTCCTCGACGCGATACTTCTTGTCAAGAGCCTCCCACAACACTTTGGAGGTCTTAGCCTCGGCAAAGATAGAATAGAGACTATCCTCTAAGCCGTTCAAGATATAATTCTTGCACAAGAAATCTCCTTGATGCCAAACATCATAGGCAGCTCGAACATTAAAGTCCGTCTCTTCCTCAGGTACAGTTGGAGCATCCTCCTTGAGGAAGTTGGCAACACCCAACGTAGTTAGGTAGAACAACATCTTTTGTTGCCAACATTTGAATTCTAAGCCTTTAAATTTTTCAGGCTTCTCAGCTTGAGCCATGACCCTTGAGGTCGAAACAGGTGCCAACATTGAGGTGTTAGCGGCAGCAGAAGACGATCCAATGGTGTTGTTTCCGTTCCCTCCAGCTTCGGTCGACATGATTTCAGCAAGAGTACAGTATTTCGTCTTGCGATTGTTGGAAATATAGTGGCCTTTACACTGGCAACCCTTGCTATTACAAAGAACACAAAGCTGGAAGGTAAATGTAACAAATAAATTACAACGAAAGTAAAGAGATGCAAACTATAGTATTCTTCAAGTCGAGTCGAGGTATCCCTCTCTCCGCAAGACGAAATACGCCCCGGCTAGTGCTCACGGATTGGCGTAATGTCCCCAAAGATGAAACGACTTTCCTCCTATCGAGTTGAAGCACCTCAAACTCGTAGGCTCCGGCGAACTTGAATTGGAGGCGAGAACCGAGCTAGACAATGCTCCTAGAATGCCCACTAGAATGCTTAAGTGATGTAGAGAGAAGATTTGTTTTTGTTGTGTCTTCTTCTCCTAAAAACAAGCCTATTTATAGGCTAGGAAACACAAGTGAAAGGTCTTGTAATAAGGGCACCTCATAAAGGTTACACCATGTGAAAAGCCAAAGGACTAGCCTTTTGAAATTATCACATGTGTTTTCCTACAAAGCATACCTCTACTTGATCCATACTTCACTAAGAATTGATGAATTCAAGCAACCTAGAACTAGGAATTGGAAGGAAACCCTCAAAGGGGAAACAAATCTCTCAAGCTTCTATGATAATCCAAGTCTCCTTGCAAAATGACGAAAAATTACTACTTATATTAAAGACCCAAAATTCTAAAAAGGTGCCCACAAAATCTATCCCTGCAGCACTACCCAGCCGGGTGGATTTCCAGGGTGATAATTCACCCCGCCGGGTGTCCATTTCGGATCCCTCTCTGTTCCTCTCACAGTCTTTTTGTCTTACCTGACCGGGTGGATTTTAACAAGGTAAATCTGAAGGGGTTGGCAGCGGAAGCGTGCATGAAATAATAATCAGATCTATTTAGCAGATTATTTAAACAAATTCTATTCGTGTAATTATCACATGTATCATGCTCATAACTTGAATTAAACATGCTTTAAGTATAATCAAAACCGAAAACATGTTTTTCTACGAAGTCGGAATAATACCTTATTGATTCTCTAAATAATCGACGATGGCTAGCGACATCTCCACGTGAGGCATCAAGTACTAGACCACGGATCTTCTGGTTGGTTCCCGAACTGTATTCCGATATCAGTGTGGGCTGATCTCACCGGCATACTAGGACTTGAATAAATAGGATAGAAAAATCGATCTCACGGATGAGTGATGAGGGAGAAAAAATCGTCCCGTACTGTATGTGGGAATGGACAAAAATTTTAGTAAAATTTAAAGTGTATTTTCCGTCTCATTTATTCTCCTATTTATATTAAGTTCCTTTTAGGCCCAGATAGGGATCTATGAAAGGTTTTGGATATGAGCTCCTCCAATTAGCTTTTTACTAATTAAATTGAACCCACAATTTAATATAAGATTTCATTGGAATATTACGAGCAGCCAATACAGAAGTAATATTGAACTCCCCATCCAAATATGAAATTACAAGTAATCCGGGTTTCTGTTTTAACTTTTATTTCCCGCGCATAAGATATAAATGTCCATTAATTAATTAATGTGTGCTATGGACTTAATTAATTAACTTCTTCTTAATTCCAAGAGTGGACTTAGTATGAAACACTCATTTATTATTCATAGAGTAATCAAACTCCAACTAGCTAGGTTCCGAATAATAAAACCTTGTTTCACGCTCCTCTTGAGGACATTATCAAACGAGACTGACCTCGCGCACGATTCATCATAATAGAAATCCTAGCACCGCTTAATATTAATCACCAGACCCAATATATCAGGATTATAGGGTTGCAAAAATCTGCACCATTTGATAAGTCAAAGCAGTGCATAATCAATACCGTATGCTCAATGCTAACATACATTGATTAAGAAATAAACATTTATCAAGACCTCGTCTTTCAGTAGATAGCATAAAGACTAGTCTCGCTGTTAGATTCGTTCAATGCTTTACCACACCAATGTCATCTTATTTCAGTAATGCTTAGAAATATGCGGACTGACATTGCAACCTTTCACTATGGGTAGTATAATTCCATCTAGGTTGTGAAATTATTCTTTTTCTTTGTTCAGAACTGACCATGTTACCTTAAAGTGGACGTCGCCCACAACCGGTCTACTAAAATATAGACTTAAGTTACTTATACATTTAAACATGTAATAAACATCCATTAAATGTAAAACATAACAACATTATGACAAAAATAAATCTGTTTTATTCCTTAGAAAATAAAATGAGAGTTTTACAGAATTCAATCACTCGAAAGATGATTTCTAGTATACAAACTCTAACAATCTCCCACTTATACTCAAAAAACTTTCGAGAATACAAAATAAATGTGCTAACGTCTAATTCTCCCACTTATACTGAAAGCGGGTTGATGTTTTGTATGAGTCGAACTCCCATTCCTTCAACACAGCTCTCAAACGGCTTGACCGCTAATGCCTTCGTGAATGGATCTGCCAGGTTGTTCTCTGACGCAATCTTGACCACTTGTATGTCTCCTCTCTGAACTATATCTCTAATGATGTGATACTTCCTCTCTATGTGTTTGCTCGCTTTGTGAGCGTGGTTCTTTCGAGTGTGCCACAACACCAGAATTGTCACAATAAATGGTGATGCCTTTGGGCAGATTCGTAACCACATCTAAGTCCAAAAGTAAGCTCTTAAGCCATACGACCTCCTTTGCACCCTCCGAAGTGACCACATATTCGGCTTCCATGGTAGAGTCCGCAATGCATTTCTGTTTTACACTCTTCCAAATTACGGCACCACCTCCTAAGGTAAACAGATAACCAGAAGTAGATTTTCTCGAGTCCTGATCAGCTTGAAAATCTAAATCAGTATATCCCAAAGGACAGAGCTCGGCTGCATTGTAAACTAGAACATAGTCCTTAGTCCGATTAAGGTACTTGAGTATGTTCTTCACGGTAGTCCAATGTCCTTGGCCCGGATTCGACTGATATCTTGCCACCATGCCAATAGTAAAGCAAATATCAGGTCTTGTACAAAGCATAGCATACATGAGACTACCAACTGCAGAAGCATATGGTATCTTTCTCATCTCTTCTATCTCAGATGGTGTCTTTGGACACATCTCTTGAGATAAATGGATGCCATGTCTAAAAGGTAAGAAACCTTTCTTGGCATCTTGCATGCTAAAGCGTCTAAGTACTATATCGATGTAAGATTCTTGGGATAAACACAACGTTCTCTTTGCACGGTCGCGAAGAACCTTGATACCGAGAATGTATCCCGCGTCTCCCATATCTTTCATCTCGAACTGGTTTGACAACCATGTTCGTACTGATGACAACATCTTTTTATTGTTTCCAATTAGAAGAATGTCATCTACATATAAAACTAAGAACACAGCATTTCCCTTTTCAACCTTCTTATACGCGCAACTTTCATTTGAGCACTTTTCGAATCCAAACTTATGAACAATTTGATCAAAACACTGGTTCCATGATCTAGGTGCTTGCTTGATACCATAAATGTCCTTCTTAAGCTTCCAAACCATGTGTTCCTTGCCCTTCACGGCGTATCCTTCGGGTTGTTCCATGTAGATGGTCTCCTCAAGACTACCGTTCAAGAACGCAATCTTAACGTCCATCTGCCATACATCCCAATCCATGTAAGCTGCAATAGACAGAAGTATACGGATCGATTTGAGCATGGCTACTGGGGAAAAAGTCTCGTCGTAGTCGACGCCTTCCCTTTGGGTATACCCCTTAGCCACTAGTCTTGACTTAAAGACTTTAACTCGTCCATCGGGTCCACGTTTACGTTTGTATATCCACTTGCTCGCAATAGCAGTACAACCTTCGAGTAGGATGGAAAAATTGTAGACGTCTTTGTCTATCATTGATTGCAGTTCTGAATCCATTGCTTTCACCCATTAGCAATGATCGACATCCGCCTGCGCCTCTGCAAGATTCCAGTGGTCCAATAAATTGTTGTCCGAGGAGTGATCCATAGATTCTCCCAAACCAATGTATCTTTCGGGCTCATGTTTGACCCTCCCACTGCAATGCGGTACTACAACACTAGGAGGAGAAGTTGAAATTTCGGGAATTGTTTGTACACTAGGTACTTGTTCTTGGTTAATGGAACTTGTGACAAAAGTTAGCTCATCAAGAGTCACTTCACTACTGGGTTTATGATTCATTACAAAGTCTTCCTCTAAGAATGTGGCATGAGTGCTCACAATGACTTTCTTATCTCGGAGACTATAGAATTCATAAGCTTT
This sequence comes from Salvia splendens, assembly GCF_004379255.2. Lineage (NCBI taxonomy): Eukaryota > Viridiplantae > Streptophyta > Magnoliopsida > Lamiales > Lamiaceae > Salvia > Salvia splendens. Next base: position 15,064,656 of record NC_056044.1, on the reverse strand, counting down.
CGATCCTCTAAGGTAACCTATAAACAAACATACCTCCATCCTAGATTCCAGCTTTGTTGGATCCTTTTCCAATACATGAGCCGGACTCCCCCATACCTTGAGATGTTCTAGATTAGGCTTGCACCCAGTCCACAGCTCATATGGGGTAGTAGGAACTGACTTTGAAGGTAAATTATCTAATATATGACTCGCGGAAAGCAAGGCATATCCCCAAAACAAAATTGGTAACCGTGCATAACTCATCATCGATCGGACCATGTTCAACAAGGTCTTATTCCTTCTTTCAGCTACGCCATTCGGCTAAGGCGTGCTCGGTGCAGTCAATCGGGATTCAATTCCCGACACTGATAAGTAGTCCAAAAACTCGGCACTGATAAGTAGTCCAAAAACTCGGCACTTAGGTATTCGCCTCCGCGATCAGATCGCAGGCTCTTGATACTCTTACCATGATACGTTTCTACATAAGCCTTAAACTTCTTAAACTTATCAAAAGATTCAGACTTGTAGCGCATCAAATAGATGTATCCAATTTTCGAGAAGTCATTAATGAAGGTGATGAAGTATCGAAAACCGCCCTTTGCCTCGGTTGACATCGGTCCACACACATCAGTATGAACGAGCTCAAGTACTTCCTTGGCCCTATTACCCTTTTCACTAAAAGGTCTCTTAGTCATCTTGCCTTCTAAAAAGGATTCGCACGTTGTAAACGGCTATTTCTCTAGACCTTTAATAAAGTCTTGATCCACTATAGAATGAATCCTCCTTTCGTTGGCATGACCAAGTCTAAGGTGCCATAAGTACGTTTCGTTCATTGAACTTGAAGGTTCTTTTCTTTTCTTTGAAATTTTCGATGTTGTATTGAGTTCTGATTTACGTTTGTTAAATTGTGTAGAAGTGATTGTGTACAGATTGTTTTCCATGATACCACGACATATATAAGAACCTTCTTTCTTGATAACACAATTGTCATTAAAAGAAATTGAATATCCATCAAAATCCAATTTAGAAACTGAAATTAAAGTTCTTCTAAAAGAAGGTATCAACAAAACATTCTTCAAAATCAAAGATCTATCACTACTAAAACGTAAATAAACGTCTCCCACTGCAACGGCCGCCACTTTGGTAGCGTTGTCCAGCTGGACCTCGATCTAACGATCATGTAACCGTCTTGTCACCTACTTTAAGTCAGGATCAAAACAAATATGATCAGTAGCGCCAGTGTCAAAACCTAAGTATAAGTAGATGTTGAAGCCAAACATGACTCGACCACTAGAGCTTGGTGCATACCTGTAGCCTTGCCCTTTTTAGGACAATCTGGCTTCCACTGCCCTTTTTCTCCACACTTGAAGCACTTACCTGTAGGCTTCTTGTTAGCGTTCTTCTTCTTCTTACGCCAGGCTTAGAGCCAGATGAATGAGGCGTCAGGCTTAGAGCCAGATGAATGAGGCGCCAGGCTTAGAGCCAGATGAATGAGGCGCCAAACTCAGCATAGCTACCTTCGCTTCAACCATGAGGTCCTCCGCTGACTGAAGTTCAGTCAACAACTCTGCCAAAGTGTAATTCCTTTTGTTCATCTCAAAGTTGAGCTTGAACTGCTGGAAGCTAGGGGGAAGACTCTAAAGGATGATAGTAACTTAGGACTCGGGATCGATCGTCCCTCCCAAAACCTCAATCTGGTTGAGGTGGCTCATCATCTCGAGGACATCATTCCTTCATAGTCTTCGTCATGATAGTCCAAAAGGCTTGAGACTTAGCCGCTCGATTCTGAGTACCAAAAATTTTTTTGTGAGATTTTGCATAATCTCGGTGGCAGCCGCCATGGCAGAATGCTGATGCTTGAATACTGAAGACATAGATGCCAACATGTAGCACTTAACCATCTCATTCGCCTTATGCCACCGTTTATGCGCATCTCGAACGACAGCAGTGACATTTGCAGCCGGCACAGGAGGCTGTGGAGTAGTGAGCACAAATTTGTACTCTTCTGCTGTGAGAACTATGTCCAAATTTTGTTTCCATTCTATGTAATTTTGGCCCTTGAGTTTGTTTTCTTTAAGGATTGCAGAAAGAGGATTGAATGACATCTTGATGGTTTAAGTTGCACTGCAAAACATAATATTTATACCTTTTGTCATAAACTTATGTAAGAATATTGAGTAGATTAACCATAAAACTTTTCAAAATCTTACAACAGTAAAATTAAAATTTTGTACCCTCCATAAGAGGTCAATACGCATAAATTTTAGCAATTTTACTGGTCACAACACCGATGAATAGTCCAGAGACCACATAATGGCATGGCACGATCATCAGATTTAGCATTACAAAATTTTATTTAGACAACACACTCCCATAACAATGCTCATGTGCTGATAATAAAATCAAGCTATCTCATAAATTTTGATTGATTATATTTATTATGTGAGAAGTCCCATAACAATGCTCATGCGCTGATAATAAATTTTGATTGATTCTATTTAGACAACACACTCGTAGTTCCTTAGGATTATTATCCCCACATAATGGGTGACGATAATATTGGGAACCACTTTCTAGTTCATTCTATTTATTATGTGAGAAGTCCACCCTCATGAACTTACTGTTTCGTAGGATTATTGTCCCCACATAATGGGTGGCGATAATATTAGAAACAAGCTTCACAAAATTTGGTAGACCAACCAATGGAGACCATATACAAACTTTAAGTTTGTAATTGTCGCTTAGATATTTGGGTTATGGTTTTTCATTAATTATACTTAGCCTTAAGGCATAATAAGACTTAATTAAATTATGTTGGTATTTAATTCACTGGATAATTAAAATTTTTATAGTCTTTAGTATCTTATTTAAGGAAGTATATTAATAAGCTAAAATTCAATTCTCATTCATGTCTTCAATAAGATGTATCTAAAATAAAATGAGTTATTTATATAATGGACGGACATGAAAATTAAATTTATATTAATTCCTTGTTCAAGATTAGGAAGAGAATAATTATATTATTTAATGTAATCTTATATGTTTATCCTAAAAAGGATTCTAGATATATAATATTTAGGAAACTATTAAATTATTCGTGTCTATATCATCTATGATTAAATAGAATATATTTATTTCCATAGATATAGTCAATAATTAAAATATTCCTAAAATCTAGGGAAATCTTTCCAAAATATTTTATTACCATTAAATAATATTATTTTAATGATATCTTTTAATTAAGGAATTTAATAATCATTAAAATATTCCATCATCGATATCTCATCGTACGAGGTTTTCACGAACGATGAACGATGAACAATCCGGCGAAATAATCATCAGAACACGACGCATCCAGCTCTCGGCCAGCAACACGCATGATGCATACCAGCTCTCGGCCAGCCGTGGCTCGTCGTGTCGGCACGTTGGGTGGTAAGGCTCTCGGCCAGCAGCGAGCAAGGATATGTCGCTGCTCTCGGCCAGTCGTCTCGGCCCCTAGTCGCTCCCACTGCACCAGCCAGCATCCCCTCCTAGGCACGGTGCTCTCGGCTAGTACCGGAAGCAGGTTTCGAGCCTTATCCGCCCAGGCTTCGAAAATCGCACATGGTGCCTCGGCGATTCTCGGTTGAACCATAGCATCGCACTTCCCTCGATCGCTGCAAATCTCCGAAGCCACCTAGGTCTCGTGGTCTTGGCGGGTGGAGCACATGAGCCCTTGCTCATTCATGCGTCACCCCGTGATCAAGGCCCTTGGCTCCCACTGCTTCGACAACCCTACTTTGAATACACGTTGTGCGATCCATCTCGGCGCGAGCGCCAATGGATCACACATCTGGTATGTTCAATCAATTCAAGTTCTTTGATTCAATAGTTCTTGAGTTCATCATGCTTATAAAAACAACTAAAGCAAGAACATCATGCTTCAAAATCAAAAAGGACATGCATACATGAATTTCACGAAATTTAAATCCAAATAATCAAAGCCAAAACCTGGCTCTGAAACTAATTGAAGGGGTTGGCAGCGGAAGCGTGCATGAAATAAATCACATAATAATCAGATCTATTTAGCAGATTATTTAGACAAATTCTATTCGCGTAATTATCACATGTATCATGCTCATAACTTGAATTAAACATGCTTTAAGTATAATCGAAACTTAAAACATGATTTTCTATGGAGTAGGAATAATACCTTATTGATTCTCCAAACAATTGACGATGGCTAGCGACTTCTCCACGTGAGGCGTCAAGTACTAGACCACGAATCTTCTGGCTGGTTCCCGAACTGTATTCCGATATCAGTGTGGGCTGGTCTCACCGGGATACTAGGACTTGAATAAATAGGACTTAAAAATTGATCTCACAGAGGAGAGCTGGGGGAGAAAAAATCATCCCCTACTGTATGTGGGAGTGGCGAAAATTTTAGTAAGAATTAAAGTGTATTTTCTGTCTCATTTATTCTTCTATTTATATTAAGTTCCTTTTGGGCCCAGATAGAGTTCTATGGAAGGTTTTGGATATGGGCTCCTCCAATTAGCTTTTTACAAATTAAATTGATCCCACAATTTAATATAAGCTTTAATTGAAATATTACGAGCTGCCACTACTGAAGTAATATTGAACTCCCCATCCAAATCCGAAATTACAAGTAATTCAGGTTTCCATTTTAACTTTTATTTCCCACGCTTAAGTTATAAATGTCCATTAATTAATTAATGTCTGCTCCATTAATTAATTAATGTCTGCTATGGACTTAATTAATTAACTTCTTCTTAATTCCAAGAGTGGAGTTAGCATGAAACACTTATTTATTATTCATAGAGTAATCAAACTCCAACTAGCTAGGTTCTGAATAATAAAACCTTGTTTCACGCTCCTCTTGAGGACATTATCAAACGAGACTCACCTCGCGCACGATTCATCATAATAGCAATCCTAGCACCGCTAGAAATTAATCATCACTGCCCACAATATCAGGATTATTGGGTTGCGAAAAACCCGCACCATTTGATAAGTCAAAGCAGTGCATAATCAATACCGTATGCTCAATGCTAACATACATTGGTTAAGAAATAAACATTTATCAAGACCTTGTCTTTCAGTAGATAGCATAAAGACTCGTCTCGCTGTTAGATCCGTTCAATGCTTTACCACACCAATGTCATCTTATTTCAGTAAGCCTTAGAAATATACAGACTGACATTGCAACATTTCACTATGGGTAGTCTAATTCCATCTAGGTTGTGAAATTCTCCTTTTTCTTTGTTCAGAACTGACCGTTTTACCTTAAAGTGGACGTCGCCCACAACCGGTCAACTAAAACAAAGATTTAGACTTTGTTAAGTTACTTGTACATTTAAACATGCAATAAACATACATCAAATGTAAAACATAACAACATTATGACAAAAATAATTTGTTTTATTCCTTGGAAAATAAAATGAGAGTTTTACAGTATTCAATCACTCGAAAGATGATTTCTAGTATACAAACTCTAACAAAATCTACCCGGTCGGGTGACACTTTGTGACTCATTCCTGACTCTCCCAGACCTGGTAAAACTACTCGGCCAGGTGACACTTTTCGACCCATTCCTGACTCTCCCAGACCTGGTAAATCCCCTCGGCCAGGTGGCCTCCTCAGTCCTTCCTTGCGCTCTCCGGCCCTTCATTCTTTAACACGATCCGCATCGTCGGCTCCCCCGCCTTCATCGACTCCTCCCACACAGCCTTTTGGATGAACGTGGAAAATCCCTCTCGAAGCCGCCTCACCGTGGGTCCATCACGTGGGGTCATATCAGTCCCTCCTTTTCCATTGTTGTTCGGCCGAGGAACGCCACCACTGTTAGTAGATGAAGTGATTATTGGAATCAAATGTGATCTTTTGGTTTCGATTTGTGACTTTTAGATTGCAGAATGATGTATCAATTGTCAAGTGAAACAAGTTTATGCCAAAAGAAATTAGCCACTTGGGCTTGAAAAGAATTAATTTGGTCAAAAAGACTTCTCAAGTAAATTTGCTGAAAAATAAAAATAATAATTCTTTTTAATCGTCCGCAAAAGTCCAAAACTCTTTTAAGCTTAAAAAAGAAAGAAGGATTAAATGAAAAAAAAACTTCGCCTTGAAAAAATCGACGACGTTCGGAATATATTCAATAAATAATTCAATTTGATCAGAGTTCGGAACCTCACTAAACATATACTCATTGCAATTCTCATTGACTGGTGTGGCTATATAAGTGAGCCATCTTCCGCCATTAAAAAAATGTCACCATGTTAAGTCAATCGCGTGTGCATCTTGATACGCTCAGATTTTGCACTGTTTTAAGGAAATTATTTTGTCCATTTTAAGTGTCAAAGTTGCATTACATGTATATTAATTGCATATTTTATTTATTTTGGTATTTTGACGTGTTATGTGAAAAATGTGTAAAATATAGCCTAAAAAGATAGCAAGAAGTCGAATTCAGAAGTTTGGAGCAAAAGAGCCGGCCAACAGTCCGCTGGGCCCCAACCAGCGGCCGCTAGAACACATCGACCACCGAAGAAACAACGGTCCACCTCTGAAATCACGTCTGGAAGAGGAACACGCCCAACGACCGTTGGGACCAGCACAATGACCTGCTAAAAGTTGCACTAACAGGTCAAAAGATTGGTAGCAGTCCGCTGGAACATGGCCGCGACCTGCTAGAAATGAACGGCGCATGAATTAATCTATTTTATCTCCAAGACTTTACCTTGTTGGAATAGAAGACCTACCATATTGAGGGGCACGACTTGAAGGCTATAAATACACATAAAGCTTCTGATGCACTTTTTATTAGCACTAAAAATACCTGCTAGTATACATGGTAGATCTAATATTACTAAAGGTCAGTACCGGGATATCGAACACGGGGAATATAATTGCAACTGGCTATCATGTACTAAGCGTCATATACTATCTAGAGAAACAAGAGATTTGGTTTAACTAAGCAAAAACAAATAAAATAAAGCAAATAAATTAGGCAAATAGGGGAATTCCAACAATAGTGGTTTCACAATTATGGTTATACAAATTCCAACTACAACACCCTAGCACAGTTCATACTTCGATAGAACGAGTCACATAAGTTTTGCCCATGCGGCACAAGCGTAGATTACTAACACTAGGGGCGTCAGTCCTAGATCCGTAACTCCCAAAAGCTCCTAAGACCCTTATAAAGTCCTCACTCTCAATTAACAGTGTCGTTTTAAGGGAAGCTAATTGTAGTGTCTACTAAGTGGATCTAACTCGCCAACCTCCTCTCACGATTATGTAGCAAGTTATATTAAATCATTACCGAATGTGTCACTCAAACGTGATGTATTATAGTTTTGCAACTTAGGGAAGAAACGAAGTAAGAACAAAATGGATATTAAATAGCAAAACGGAATTGTATAAACTAATAAAAGTTACTTATAGTTTAGCTACTTATTGAAAAATAGCAAAAACTACAAATCAAAGTACAAAACATAAAGAAAAAGCAAACAAAACCTAAGGATGAATTGTTGTGCAATCTTTAGTCTTCTCTTGCCTTGCTCCAATCTCCAAGAATGGTGATGGAATGGTGGATGGAGGAATTAGGGTTGGAGAATGGAGGGGAGAGCCATGAAGACTCCCCTTTTGGGGGCTATGAATTGGTGAATATTATGAATTAGGTTATGGGGTATATAAAGGCTTGAAAAGGATTTAAATTTGGTAAAAAGTTTCCTCCAAGAAATAGTAAATATGGAATTTTCGTGCCCCAAAGGTTAAGGAAAACATTTGGCTTCACAAGGAAATGTCTTCTTTCCCTCTTTGAATTTCCGCCTAAAATTCTGCACTTGACAACTTTGCGCGACTTTGGTAAAACAGCCATAACTTTCTCCATAGAACTCCGATTGAGATGATCAAGGTTCCACCACGAAGCTCTTTTGAAGACAAAGAGAATGACATGTCGTGCGCGACAAATTGAGTTTGAACACAGGCTGTCTTGCCCGACCGCTGGCATTCTGGAGAGAGTCAGAACGTTCTGGAGCGATTTTCAGTGACCGCTGGAGTGCGCCAACGGTTCACTAGGTTGCCTTCCGCTCCATCTTCCGAACTTTGATGTTTTTATGCCCTTTTTTAGTTCTATTTTACACATTTCTCACAAAACACGTCAAAATATCAAAATAGATAAAATATGCAAATAATGGACATGTAATGCAACTTTGACACTCAAAACGGACCACAAAATGGCCTTAAAATAGTGCAAAATCCGAGCGTATCAGCTTCATCAAAGTAACCTTTTGTTGTATTCTATACTTGATATACAAATTGAGAATTTCTATTTCATTGTTTCTATCTTTCCACCATACTTGGAGTTTGAAGCTTGAATTCAAAAGAAGATCAAGGCTTACAAGATTATTTCCTTGGATTTTATCTTCGTAGTTTTTATGTTTTCTATATTTAAACACATAAACACTGATACGAGTAAACTCGTATATGAAGATATTTGCGAGAATTCGTCGGATAAAGGAGGTTTGTTCTTGAAAGGAATTCCGTCAAGCAACCGATGAACAAAGACAGGAAAAGTAAATTGTAGAAAAATAAAAGACGATAAAAGATAATTATATTTCTTCAATGATTAATTCAAAAGACTCGTATTTATAATACTAATAGCCTAACTTAATGATAAAGAACTAAGTATCTTAGTTATATAGGAATGATATGGCAAATCACTAATTAACTAATTAATAAAGATATTCCAAGGATATACTCGTGTCAACTCTCCCATGGTTGAAATTCACCTTGCCCTCAATGTGGAAACCAAGAAGCAAGAAGGTAGTCCAACTCAGAATTTGGCTATCATGAAACACTTCAAGAAGCTCTTGATGCTGCTCATGAGTCTCCATCCCTTGGCTTGTAAGTTGCCGATACAACTTTTGCTGGTGCAATTATCAATCTCAGTCCACTAAAATTCATATCGGCACCACTTGTCACAACCACTACATTAGCACTTAGCACCCTAGAGACAATAGTATATGCAATGTCTCCGCTCCAACTAGGGAAAGTTTTAAAATACTTCCAATCTCTTCAAACATATCATTTATTGATGCACATATAGCACTATAGCTAACAAGACCCCTTCCCTCTGTCAATTCCTTGCTGCAAAGATGAAAGGTCTCTTCACCAATTTCCATGACTGCTCCCCCATCAGCGTGATCCGACTCTACTCTTCGGTCAAGGTACAATGATAAAACCATTGGATTGACATCAGAAGGTCCAACTCCAAAAATATTCACTTCGGGAAAGACCCAATTTTCACAGGTAACAATGCCAACTAAAAGTAGACAACGATTGAATGGAGAAACAAATGTGCAACCCTCATGTTCACCCTCCTGAGGATGTAAAACCAAGATGTGGTAAAAGAGTTAAAATAGCTAAGACATTTGGTCCCGACTTCATAACTTTTATGTTGGATGACGAACCAAGTAGCAAGATGATGGTACTATTGAAAAGTACAAAGCTCGCCTAGTTGTAAAAGGCTTTAAGTAGCAAGAAGGATATGATTTCTTCGACACATATTCACCACCTCTATCATTTCGAACACACTTAATTCGACAATTAAGTTGATTTTCGGCTTCATTTTTGAAGTAGGTAAACGCTTCAATTGCCTCATCTTTACTTTTTAATGAGTAAATGTAACAATACCTTGTGCACTCATCAAATACTTTTTACCACCTCTAGTTTGCACAAATTTTAAATCACACATATCCGTATGGATCAATTCTAGACGTTTTATGTTCCATTCTACCGAGCGGAACGACATCTTGGTCATTTTTTCTTCAACACAGACTTCACATTTCTTTTGTGAATTAAACTCATTAACTTTTAGTAAATCAAGATTTACTCTTTCCCCCTACCGAGTTGAAACACCTCAAACTCGTAGGCACCGGCGAACTTGAATTGGAGGCGAGAACCGAGTAATACAATGCTCCTAAGTGCGATCTAGAATGCTTGAGAGCTATAGAGAAGAGAGAATGATTTGTTGTGGTGTCATTCTATCTCCATCTCTAGCTTTCTAGGAGAAACTGTGCTTCGTCATTCAAATCTCGCACAATCACTATAGTCACCCCTAGTCCTTCAACCAATCCCAGTTTCATAACTGGAGATGTAACCGGCATTACAACATTGCATCCCAATTTCTAGGCAAATTATGTTACGCCCTGTGCATGAGTACCAGTTAATGAACATATCACTCCTCTCTCGAGTTGTTCCCTTGAAAGCTTCGCCGTTATATTGTGAGCCCACAAGAAAAATTGCCCACCATCTTTGCTCTCAGACTCGTCCACATCTGTAACTCCCGAGACCTCAACCGAAGTGTATAGTCTTTCTTCCAAGTTCCTTTTGAAGTCTTGAATATAATCAGCAAACAACTCCTTCATAAACAAATTAGCTCCCTTTAATACCTTAGCACTCTCCTCTGCCAACCTTGCGAACCGCCTTATTCCATAAACTTGCTCAAGTTTGTTGTCTTCCACAGCGGATATACTCCTTTGGCCAGCACAACCTGATTGAGCAGGGTCGACAATACATCCTTCTGCCTTATAGTCCTCGACCGTGGCTTGATTGATTACTGATAAATTCCAGAGTTACTTGCCTACTACACCTCGTTAACCCCTTCAACTTGCCCTGCCCGAACATCGTGCTTGTGATTATTCGACGCCCAAAAATAGAGCTTGTCAACGCGTTCAGGAATGCCCAAACACGTCGTATCAATGAGTGGGAGGATCAATCGAGCATCGGTGTCGAGCATCATTGAACGATGACTAATACCAACCGTGCTTTGTTCGCTAGTATTGTCAGCATATTTCCACTTGCAAACTAACCCATTTTCTCCAATTCCAATCGACTGATTTTCTCCAATTCCACTCTCTTTGGTGATGGTATCATGGCTGCACGATAGAGATATCATGGCTGGTGGAGAGCGTTGCGTAGGTGGCTGCTACAGGCTGCCCGTGATGTTGGGGTTCACAAGCGGGTGCACGGTGTAGGGTGAAGCTGAGTAGTGCGATGCTGGAACGGAGGAGCTGGTGGACGTTGAACTTTGGGGCTGGTGGCGGACGTGTCGCAGCATCCTTTACCCTTCATAGTGTCACGTTGGTAGTCAATTTCATGAGCCAAAAACCAAATCTCCTCACTGTAGCCAACATTAACGTCTTCTTCATAATTAGAAGAATCCCAAAAATCATTAGGACCATAAATTTGGTCATTAAATTCTAATGAACCTGTTGTTGTGCATTGGTGCTTCAATGGATGCCAGGAGGAGGTCGAGCGCTGCAGTAGCGGTGGCGGCCAGTCAGGAGGGCTGCGTTGCCATCGGTAGGGATCTAGATCATAAGTCGGCGTTGATCCATAGCCATAAGGCGGCTGGATCAGATCTTGGTGGTAGTGTTGCGGTTGTTCATAGGTCAAGTTGTCCATCGGCTGGGCTTGTTCGTCTCGAGGGCTAAACTAAGTTGGCTCGTAGTATCCTTGCGGTGTGTGCTGTCTTGGAAAGTCCCAACAGGTAGATGGCCAGTCGGTTGGGGAATCTTAAACATAGGATCTTTAGGGTCGTGGCTGCGGTGGTTGTGTATGGTGGTGGTCGAATTGAGGGCCCTAGTGGTAGGGATCGGGCTTTAGTTGATCCGCCGCGTTGAATGACGACACATCATATGGCAATCCTTGGTCGGGCGATTGCAACTCCCAAAATTGTCGCTGCAGGTACATGTTGACGGATAGTGGCGTGGCTGTGGTAGCAACAGGTATCATACCTCGCAAAACAACGTTCTTTTTCAAGCCTTAACCTCTCTGAAAGCTCGAACCTAAGTACTCAGAGTTCACAATATAAAATCAAATAAAACACATAGAGTTCACGCACTTGATCAGGCTAGACAGTCAATAGATCAAGCTGGCTACTATCCGGTCGTTGGTATGCAAACAGAGAGACCTTAGGGCCTTCAAGACCTTAACCCACAATACTATAGACTAGTAAAGGGAAGTAAGGGTCGAATCCCTCGGGGACAGAAGTGAGTTGAGTTGTGTTTGGGACATTGGGAGGTTGGTTGCGGCGACGCTTTCCAGTGGGTTAAGTTTAAACTAAGAAACATGAATTGATCAACTTACTAAGCTAGACGGATCAACTGAAACTAGACAAACTCCGAACTAAGACATATGCTGGCTTGATCAACTAAACTAAAAATTGGAAAGCAAAAGTAACTCGGGACCACTGACACAAATAGGCGCACTACTAAAATGTTGTAAACAAATGAAAAGGTGACAGAGGACTGTGACTCTAACAAACTACGACATTCTTCTTCGCTAAGCAACTAAATAAAAATACCTACGACAGATCTAAATAAAACAACTAACATGAAAATGGAAATCAGACAAATCAAACATAGATCCATGTAATTTGGACGTAAAGAAAACAGATCTATAGTATCTAGTCTAAGCACATGCAAGTTGACGAACTAAGAACTCAAATCTAACTACGAGAAATCATAAACAGGACAATAAGAAATCATCAGAACAAAATCTAACTCAATGATCAATGAATCAAACCAAGCATGCATCACAAACTCCATCTAAACTCATATCTAAATTTAAACTACTAAATTACGCAGATGTAACTTTGAATCAGAACTGAACTAAAACTAAACGAAAGCGATTAAAACAGAGAACATCAGATCCAAAACAACTTGCATTAAAAACTCCATTTCATAAACGATCATCAATAAACACAACTAAAACAGAATCACAAACTAAGATTTAAAGAGCGATTAACAACGGAAAGTAACTAGAGTAGCAACTAAGCGAAAAACCTCAAAAACAACTAAGCTACGGAAAAGATAAACTAAAAATAGAGTATCAATTGTTTTGACCCCTCTGGGTGTAAGGAAAACACAAACAATGAAAGACTTCGTGCAAATCCAGGTCCCTCCTTCCTTGATGAGGAAGAAGAGATGAAAGTAGAGGTAGAACGAAGACTCCGACAGTTGCTAACTTGCTCGCACAATGCAACGACAAAAGTGTGAAGTGTGGAATGTGGTGATGGAAGAGGATGATGTCGAACTCCCTTCTGTGTGCACTCTCTCCACTATTTATAGGATGGCATTGGGCCCAAATCCCTAGGGTAAGCTCATCATGTCTTGACATTAATTCCCTTGAGATGACATCTTTTCTTTTCTCTCCTATGACTCATCATCTCTTATGGTGAACTCTACTTGATCAACTTGCTGGCCGAGGGAGAAACCCCATTTTTCACCTTGAATTGGTCAAAATATGCGGAATTTCTTACTTTTCGTGGAGGATTAGATCCAGTAACCGGTCTCTTCATCTGCAAATAATTCTCGATGTGAAAACACAGAGCCAGGGGGCTGATCTTTGAATAGGAAAAAGAGCGGATCTGCAGGGTCCCAAATGAATTGGCTTATTCGGGGTAGTGATGCGGAGGATGAGAACACAATGAAAGCACCAGATGATACGAGTAAACTTGTATCTGAAGATATTAGTGAGAATTCGCCGGATAAAGGAGGTCTGTTCGCGGAAGGAATTCCCTCGAGCAACCGATGAACAAAGATAGGAAAAGTAAATTGAAGATATTTCTTCAATGATTAATTCAAAAGATAATAAAGGCTCATATATATAATACTAATAACCTAACTTAATGATCAAGAAATAGGGGAGTGTTATATTGCTAACTCAATACTTAATTGCTAACTACAATTAAATAATAGTCATTAGATATTCAAATCAATGGCCTAGATCATCTGCCCCGGAATGTCAATACGATCAACAAAAAACGTCAATAAGGGTATTAAGGTCAATTTACAACAAATTAGCTATAACTAATTTTTTAAAAATATCACATCTTTAAAACGCATATAACTTTCTTGATTTAAATTATGTTTTCGCACAACATATATCAAATTAAACATAATTTCATAAGGATTTTAACGAGATCTCACTTGCATATGTTCCGATGTCAAAATTTGAAAAAAAATTTAAAAATTTTCAATTTTTTCGTACAGCAACAAGTGTCAACATAGTGTATAAAATATGTCAATATACTACATGTAGAATGTCAATATAAGCAATGCGTTAATATTCTCAAAGCATTGTGTTGATATTTTCGAAACATTATAATGACATTTTCATCCAAAACCCTAATTTGGTAGTTTTTTTTATCTTTTTTTATTTAATTAATAAAAATGAAAATTGCACGTGGCAAATTTTAGACCACAAGATTTCTAAAATCTCATGGTCTTAAATTAGTTGTAGTTAGCAATTAAATGATGAGTTAGTAATTGATCACTCCCCTCAAGAAATAAGTGTCCTAATTATATAGGAAAGATATGGCATCTCACTAATTAAATAATTAATAAAGGTATTCCAAAGATATACTTATATCAAACACCATATCTCTTGCAAATAAGTACAACAGAACAAAATTAGTACAATAAATCACCATACATTCTTAAAAACACATGTTTTGCACTAAAAACTTACCTGAGTGAGCTGAGAATTATCGAGAGCATGCTGGGGTATTTTCAAGAGCAGCTTATGTAGTGTAATTTCTAATTTCTACTACTTCCATTTGTCAGCTTCTAATTAGTGGGACACACTATGTCATCATGCCATGTGGTGTGTCCGGACCACTGAATATTTTCTTTATCCTTGATTAATTGTGTTTTAAATGATAGATAATGATCCAAGAAATAAACCAACAGAATTGTTTAAAAGAACTTCATATGTGATTGGAAAGAAAAGCGGAGAGATGAAATGCCTAAATTAGCCCTGGCCTCTAGACCATTTTCATCTTAAAAATAACCCAAATAGTTTAAAAGTTCTTCATATGTGATTCTACCTAAACTATAAATGATGGAAATGTCAATATAAAAAATATAGCATATGAGAGAACCTTATGAATAAACACCTATTGGTTTTACTTCTTTGTATTCGAGCTCCTCCATCTTTTTTTGTATTTGTGTGTCAACCTTTGAAATAATTACCTGGTTAGACATTTTTAAGTTTCAGTTTATAAAAAGGCTAGATTAATAAGTTAATAAAGTTGTTTGTCCTTGAAAAAAAGTTACTGTATTTGCTTTTAATGCAACTTGACATGCTAAGATTTTCATCAAGGTGCCCTATTGAAACTGCATTGTTCATGTAAAGGAAGCTTGGGTATGCAGGGAGGAAAATATATTAATTCCTCTTGGCTCTATTAACAATTTCCATGGATGTTAACTGACCTTGATTTATATAATAGTTATACAAGGTGGATAATATAGTACTAATTGGGATATACAAAACCTAAAATATTCAATCTCACCTCACAAGTCACACCATCTCATTTCTGAAAGTCTTATGATACTTATGTGTTTCTCCTGTCATTGTGGATTGCTCAAATTAGATTGTCAAACTGAACCAGCTGGCCAATGTATGCCCTTTTACCTGCGATTACAGATTAGTGGATTCAGTGGAAATTCAAATTGATCAACTTGACTTAGTCCAAACTTAAGTGCACAAATGGAGGAACTCAGGGCCTTTCAAAACCTTAGCCCACAATACTATAGATTAGTAAAGGGAAGTAAGGATCGATCCCTCAAGGACGTTGTGTTCTACATTTCTTAAAGGACAAAATGGGAATGGCTGCTGCCACGCTTAACGGGGTGGGTTAAGTTAAACTACTTGATTAAATGAACTGGGGGACTGAACTAACTAAACTGATCCACTTGCTAAACAGAACTAAAACCTACTTGATCAAATCATACTGTAATTTCTGAAAATGGGCCCACAAAGTGAAAGCAGACGGGCGTCAGTCTTCTGCAAAACGTACGATAAAGTAAACTTTTCCTAGCAACTCCATCTTCCTCACAACATCAAAATGAAAACATAGCATAATCAGATCTGAACATTTCCGAACAACTTATGACCCGACAAACTTAACATAACATGCATGAGTATATTCGTTGGTCCTTGGGTGAGGGGAAGATCAGCTTCTGGGATGACGTCTGGCTTGGGGCTAGCCCCATCCTGAGTCTGTGTGTCCCGGAAAATGATCCTCCTCAATCTCAGGCCGTTGCATCATATTGGCATGAGCATGCATGGGATGAGGATATGCTGCATAGTTTATCTTTCAGGTTTGGCGTACCTCTAGATGTGATAGACCAGATCAGAGCCACGCCGATCGAGTTGGGGGCGAAGGATGTGAGGGGGTGGAGTCTGACTAGCCATGGCGAGTTCTCTGTGACCTCAGCCTGGGAGAGCATCCGGACAAGATTGCCGAAGAGGAAGATTTTTTGCCTTATTTGGAATCAGGGGTTGACCCCTACCATCTCGGTGTTCATTTGGAGGTTACATTTTGGTAGGCTGCCGGTGGATGAGAAGTTGCAGAGGAAGGGGATTGAGTTAGCGTCTAGGTGTCAGTGTTGTAGGTCTCCTTCGGTTGAGTCTCTCGGTCATGTCTTTTTCTCAAGTCAGTCGGCGGTTTCTGCATGGGAGTATTTCGATGCCTGGTTTCCTTCCTCGCACACACCGATTCACACAAGCACTGATATTGTACTTAGACTAGGTCACTGGCGGAGGTCTTCCTTCCAGAGGGCTCCCTCCATGCATATTAGTTTTCTGGCTCCCTATTTGATTGCTTGGTTTCTTTGGACGGAGAGGAATGGCTGCAAGCATGGAGGTCATCCTTTTAGTCATTCACATGTTATTTGACAGGTCACTCATCACCTACATGCACTTGTTCTGGCAGGCAAGCTCGTCCCGAATCATTGGAGGGGATGCGCGCCGTCGGTTGATTTCATGCCTTTCTCCCCCAGACAGCGTGTTCTGCGGTCGCTCATGGTACTATGACATCCCCCTGATGCACCTTGGGTGAAGCTGAACACAGACGATGCCTTCTCTACATCGACACTAGAGGCGGGGGAGGGAGGATTTGTTCGTGGCTCTGATGGAGGCCTTCTGCGGGCCTTCTGTGCTCCGGTTGCTGCATCATCGAGCTTTGAGGCCGAGCTTTTGGCTCTGATTCGGGGTTTGGCGATGGCTACGGAGCTTTCTACTCACATTTGGATAGAGCTGGACTCAGCGGCTCTGGTTAGCTTGTTGTCATCTGGACATCTTGGCGCCGCAGATTTTAGACATCATATGGCTTTGATCCGGAGCATGGCATCTCAGCGGCACGTTCGCTTCTCACACATCTACAGAGAAGGGAACCGGGCCAATGACTTTCTGGTAGGTAGGGGGTCCAGACCCCTGCCCTTATATACTTTGATCCAATCTCTGAGCCTCGGTATCTGAAGGCTCTCGTTAGGATGGACCAGTTGGGATATCCTAACTTCCGCTTCCGACGTAGAGATGTGGATTGAGCGTGAGCTCATGATGGTTTTATTTAGCATTTCTTGTCGTCCTGATAGCATGGAGGATTCTGGCTTGTGGGACCTCTGGTTTACATTTTCATGTTCTTAGTTTCGATCTTAGACACTTTTGGGCTAAGATCATGTTGTTGGAACATTATATTTTGATCTTATTTACGGTTTGGGGGTCTGCCTTAACCCCCCGCCCACAAAGGGCGATTTTTGTTTAAAAAAAAAACTTAAAATCTGCGCTAAGGAATTAAACTACATCTACGTAAATAAACGACTTAGCCATAATCATGCGGAAATCACAAATCAGTTATCAGATCTACCACCTCAGAAGCTAAATCAGATATCATTATACCTTCAATCAACACAAACCAACCTAGATCTACTCTACGATACTATGAATAGTAATTTAGCAGTTCTGATGCGACATAGTAAACAGTAACAAAATTACTTAGCTAAAAGATGCCCAAAATCAGAAACTAAAAATAAATCAAAGAACACATGCATGAGAAACAAAATAAACCAAGGTGAGCTAAAATCATACTCCCTCCGTCCCCTAATAGGAGTCGCTCTTTGACCGGGCACGAGTTTTAAGAAATGTAGAGAAAAGTTGGTTGAAAAAGTTAGTGAAATGGGGGATCCACATTTTTATATTGGTTTTATAATAAAATGTGAGTGGAGTGAGTTAGTGGAATGTGGGGCTTACTACCATTTATGGTAAAAATGAAGAGTGACTCTTAATGGGGGACGACCCAAAATGGAAATTAGCGACTCTTATTCGGGGACGGAGGGAGTATCATTTTACTTCGCAAAACATTAAGAATTGATAACAGCATGGAAACTTAAAACTAAACATAGCAAGAAATGCAAGAAAATAATAGATTGTATCTTCGCCCCTTCTCGGGACGGTGTTACACAACTCCAAACTTGATTTAAAACTACCATCCCACTAAACTAGAACCCAAGTGTGTGTGTGTATGACAGAAATTAAGGTTGTGAAGTAAGGTGAGCTCCCAGTTCAGCCCTAGAAGAGAGCTGAATTCTAAGATGTATCTCCGTGTATCTCCATGTTTGTCCCCCACCCCCACCTACTCGTGCTGGACTTTCTATATAGGGAAATGCTATGTGGCCATATTATGGCTGGCCATAAAATGGCTGGCCATAAAATGGCATTTAAGTAAATATAAATATTTTGAACAGAAATCATTTAATTACCTTATTTAATGCTCAAAGAATGTTTACACTATTACCCTTTTACTTAATTGCATTAGTAAATTTCAATTCCATTATTTATATTTCTTTTGTTTTCAAGCTCTTTCAATTTTTATTTTTTTATTTTTACCAATAATTTTTATATATGATGTATTATTTATTTATATTAGAAATGTAAAATGAATGAGTAATTAAATTTTAAGTTAAGGAAATTGAAAATTCTTAAATGGTTTATAAAAATATTTGGAAATCCGAAATATCCTCATAATATACCTGATCCGTTAACAAAAATAACTACACGGTTTTTCCTTCATGATTGTATTTTTTCTCTCAAAAGTATACTAATGTTTATGGAAAATGCGATAATATACCACTCCAAAAAAATTCAAATGTTACTCCCAAAATAGTAAAAAAAATAAAGGTTTAAAATAAATCAAACATGGTGAGAAGAATAAAAATTAAGTTTAACATGGGAAGAAAATAAAGTCTGTTATTGACTAGCATGAGTATATAACCATAAGCCGCATCCTTCACGTGTATCAATACTGTAGATTCATGTTCTTGTAATTTGTAAAAATGAATAGGGTTAGTGTTCAAGGATAATATAGTCAAAAATAAATTGTTGCTTTCTAGATGAAATAAACTAAAGTGGATCAGCAATAAATGTACAACTTTTTATTAATATTTTAAGTTTATGGCTGGCCATAATATGACCATTTAGCACTCTACTCTTCTATATATAGAGAGACGTAGGGCTCTAATCCTTAGTGTACCGTCCTCTCAAAAAGTCACTTCTGCCCTTGGCTTTTGGGGTCTTCGGATTGCGCTCAATCTTCCATATGGGGAGAGCTCCTGCCTGCTCCACTCAATTCTGGCTTGATCAACTCTGTACAGCAGTTTTTTTTTACTTCATTCCTCTTGTTCCGTCTTTCCGCCCAGTTGATCCGTTCAGTCTCAGATTATGATGGAATTCACACACACCTGGCTCACATTTGCACGTCAGGTTACAGAATTGGGTGTAGTTTTATCACAGAATACATGCATGAAACGAGCCTTATCAATTGTCCATCTTAAAAATCATAATAAAAGAATATTATTGTACCATGTAAGCCATAGTTGGGCAAAGTTTGAACACCGAAAGCCAGATTGTATTCTGATTCAATTTGAAAATCTGTTAAATTAACACCTCATCCATTGTTTTCATCATTAAATATTCGCGGTTCTTGTTAATACTATATTTTTGTTCATTGTGATTTTGTGTTTTACATTAAAAGCACTCAGATGTTACATATAAATAAATTCTAATCTTGCTGGCTGTTTGATTGGTAGATAGTCAATCTGAAGAAGGATGATGTAGATGCTTGCAAGTGAGTCACTCATTATCCTAATCTTTTATTATCTTGTTGACATTGTTTTCCAACTGTTTTCGGGCAATCTGTTTTTCAACTTGTTCTGACTGATTGCAGTGTGCTGAGACATATTGCTCTGGATTCTCTTGATTCATCCTTGGCACTTGGATTTTATTGTAGGGACAAAAGTAAGCGAGCTTATATATTATATTACAGTGTCTGTTATGTGCATTTGTTTGTGGACAGGTGATTTTGATGATTTTTGTGTTGGTGCAACAATTTCAAACCTTGTTGATCAATCAAAAGGTGCTCCATTATTTACCATAGCTGAGACCCGCAGAACCCAGAGGCCAGGCAACACTAGAGTGATTCAAGATTGTTATCTTGGTCATCGGCTGCCTACAGGTGAATCGGAGAATTCTGGGCAGGATGACGACTGGGAACTCCTCTGATTTTCTATGCTTCAGTCCAGTTCCATAACCAACAACTATTGGAAAAAACGTGTAAAATGAGGGAAACTTTTGATGTGGCCAAACCTTTGGCTTTTCATCTTGTGTAACCTCCAAATGCATTATGGGATGCCTTAATTGTTCCATAACCAACAACTACGAACTTGTGTGATCTTCCAGTTTCTTGTTGCTTTAGAGTAAAAGATGTGTATTTAGTTTCACATTTAATTGTTTATTTATTTATTTTTAATGAAGGAAGGAAATTGTTTAAGGTGGTTAGTTGTATACGCTTGTGTGATCTTCCAAGCAACCAACTTGCCCCTTTATGTGTACACCACCCTGAGAGATGATTCAATCGCACTTCAAATAATATATAGTACAAACATTTTAATATGGACTTCTGTTTGAATTTGCATGAATATCATAGTTCAATAACTTTGAGCCCTAAATTCATGCCTTTTTTTAAAGGAAGCCAAACACGAGGAATCTCTCTAGTTTGGTCTCATATTTCCCTTTATCTTGTGTGTATTTGTTTTAAGCTATCTAGTCATTGATAGATAAAGTTATACTCTCTCTTTCATCTATCCCAAGTTCCTTGAGTCGTATTTCATTTTCCTCTATCCCAAGTTACTTGCATCATTTCTCTTTTTGGTTAAAAACAAAATATCT
This sequence comes from Salvia splendens, assembly GCF_004379255.2. Taxonomy (NCBI): domain Eukaryota; kingdom Viridiplantae; phylum Streptophyta; class Magnoliopsida; order Lamiales; family Lamiaceae; genus Salvia; species Salvia splendens. The sequence goes on along the minus strand of NC_056044.1, from coordinate 15,043,602 downwards.
AATCACACCTACTTTATTCTTTCTTTTACTTTACTCTGTCTTCTTTCTCTTATTTTATTCTCTCCTTTACTTTATTTAACTCATTAAAGAAACGCCTCAAGTAATGTGGGACGGAGGGAGATTTGACTCTAAATATATGTTTTTCTATTTATTTAATCAACTTCTAGACTCCGTTTAATACTCTCTATCCCCCAAAAATAGACACTCTTTCATTTTTTTGTCTGTCCCCTAAAAATAGAAACTTTCTATTTAAGAAAATTTATTTCTCCCTAATAAGGTGGGACCCATTTCAACTAACACACTTTTCTTTCTATCCCTCTCTTACTATACTAATTTTACATTAAAACCTATGTCATTTCAAAAGTTTCTATTTTAAGGGGACGGAGGGAGTAGAAGATGACTAACTATTTTAATGAGATGGAGGGAGTAATTTAATGAGATGACTATTTTAACGAAAAATTGCCAAAATAGAAGATGACTAATTTTGTGGGACGGTCCAAATTTTTTTTAAAAAAACAAAACTTACTATTTTAATGATATGGAGTGAGTAGGGATGTCAATGTAACCCGAACCCGCGGGTTGGCCCGAATAACCCGATAAAAATACAGGGTTAGGGTTGTAATTTCGCAGCCCGAATTTAAAATCGGGCCATTCGGGCTGACCCGTTCGGGTTGTCGGGTTAGGCGGGCTGACCCGTTCGGGTTACGGGTCGGCCCGTCGGGTTGAAGGCTTCTGCACATCGAGCAGTTTTTGTAACGATCATAACTTTCTCTACAAAGCTCCGATTGAGGCGTGCAATATATTCACGCGAAGCTCTTTCGAAGACGAAGAGAATGATATGTATTAGAGGTTTATCAGACTTCAAAATCGCGAGAAACATTGACTCAAACAGGGCTGCTTCACATCCACATATTTTGTGTACATTTTCTAATCCATTTTCTATCATTTCTCAACAAACATGTAAACATACCAAAATATAGAAATATAATCAAAATAATCCAAGACAACCCTCTAAAACCATGCAAAATCCAAATACGTCAACCGACTATATAAGATCACGAAAAAAATCACTGTGTGGTTCATGGATTCATAAATACTCGTATATAAAAGCTTTCTTTTAGTATATTTCCAATATAATAGTGCAAAGTATTTTGACGCTGCTTCGTCATTGAATTATGCGTATTTTGATGATTCTTAAAACAAAGATAAATTATTATTTGACTTATTTACAGCTGGAATAAATTAAATTTGACCAATCATAATTCAAGAAAACTTAGAGTTACTCCAATTAGCTAGCATCTTGATAATTCACTCTTATGAAAATTTTATTTAATATTTTACGAATTGATTTATGTTTGAATTTTGAAACAAAGTGTTGATTTATGTTTTAAATACATAAACATAAACATTTAAATTTAAATAACTTAATCTTTTTTTAAAATATTAAAGAAAATTAAAAATATGTATTTCATTATTGAATGATTAATTAAAAATACGTATATAATTAAAGAAAATTTAAAATAAGTATTATTTTTAAAAATATTAAAAGAATTAAAAATACGCATTGGCCCGAATAACCCGGTGGGTTAGCCCGAAACCCGAAGGGTTAGGGTTAGGGTCGGACTTTTATAACCCGAAAAAATCATAACCCGAATAGCCCGTACCCGAATGGCCCGACAACCCGAATGGGTTGGCCCGAACCCGAACGGGTTGGCCCGATTGACATCCCTAGGAGTGAGTATAAAACTAGATATTGTCACACATTGCCATAACACAGGCACATTGTGTGCGCACATGACGCATAACACGCGCGCACACACTAAGATGAACACTTACAAAAAAGCAAGCACCTATGTCTCTTGATACCAAATGGTGTGATTCTTCATGATTGAATCCATATTTTTATTTTCCCAAGGACTTGCCTCTTGTAATAACTCAACACATAAGATAAGTTATCCAACCACAAACACTAGATCAAAATGGAGATTATGGAAGGGAAAGAAGATGAAAGAAGGTTTGAAAAGTGAATCACCTCCTTAGAACCATAATCCTCATTAAACAAGCACAATAAACCTAGACAACTTTCACTAAGGCAAAAGGGCATCTTTGATTAAAAAGAAAAAAAACTTTCACTAAGGCAACAACTCACATTGGCTCAACAAACCTAGCTACACAATGAAGGAAATGCATACCTTGATTTGAATTGATGAAACATTAGAAGAAGCAGCCATTCAACAATGGAATTTGATAAACTCCCAAGGGAGTAAGGTTTAAAAATCAACAAAAATTGATTTAAAAGTCTCACAAACTAATATTTATAGGTGGAGTTAAAAACCCAAGAAAATATCTTAAAATGGAGAAATTTGGCATAACGGACAAAAATGCTCGGCTGCTAAAAAATGGTGCTTGAAAATGCCAGGCCAGCAAACTCTCTCTGGAATACAAAACGCTCGGCCGCGCAAACTCTCTAGACTCCTTTTTTTTGTGCAGCTTTTGTAAAACGGTTATAACTTCTTCCATCGGACTCCGATTGAGGTGTGCAAGGTACTCACGTGAAGCTCTTTCAAAGAGGAAGAAATTGGTAACCTTGGAAGAGTATTTGGAAACATTTTGTAGGCCTATTACTGTTTAAATCACACCTCAGCTGCAACTTAGCTCTTTATCATGTCTTTGCCCTCTTCTTAGACCCCGATCAACCATGTGCCTTGAACTCATTGTATAATATGACGTTGAACACCCGGGTTCGCATCATTCCCTCACAAAAGAATTTGTCCTCAAATCCTGTTTCCGCATACCTATAAAAAATGGGTGAGAACAAATCAATTATTGTAGTTGTAACACCCGCTCCTTTGAAAGCCCCTTTTCTTATGTGTGTCGAACTAAAGAAATGTCGCTTTCTTGTTCGTGGAAATAATTGGAAATTATTACCGTTCGTAAATGCTTAATGTTGATAGTTCGCAAAACCAAAAAAATGTAAGGAATAATAGAACGAACTAAAACGACTTCAATAATGAGTTATAGAAGGGAGCACAAAAGGTTTTTGGACCAAAGGAGTTCGAATATCGTTACATACATAATAAACTACCAACTAATTTCAAAGGAATTACACGAAGAAAAGAAAACGGAATGTAAGCTTCCAAACGAGCACTTCGGGTGTTTTCTTTAGGCCCGAATCGCGGCCCGTTCCCGACGGCATGTCGGGCCCGAGTCAGCACGGTGGCAGCCGAAGATTTGCAGTTTCCCCTGCAAGGTAAAAACAAAACTCTTATCAATAAGGAAACAAGAGAGAATTAAAGAAAACACACAAGTAGGGAAGGGGATAACCCTCTTTACTTTAAAGACCCAAAGCTTACCCAAAAAGGGCAAATCACATACCTACAAACGCCCCTCCTTCAAGATCATCCCCGCACCCTCTTTTGGTACACTATGCAAGAACAAACAAAATGTTTAATGGCCAAGTACTAGGTACCCAACTAAACATCATTTTACTTTAAGAGAAAGGAGCTAGGAAATCAGAAAAAGGAAGATATGTTACGATTTGTACACCTGCGAAAGTATCAGCCATTTAATTCCCTAAAGTACTCCAAGCTTGCCTATAAAACACCCTTCACAGGCAGCAAGATCTTCCCCTTCCACACTCTTCGAAAACCCAACAAATTTAACAAGAATTGAGAGTTAATAGCAACAAGAAGAGTTCATTCTCCCTCTTCACAGCCCTCCACAGGTAACACTATCAAATCCAACTTCTTTCCATAACAATCCATGTCATTAGCCAAGCATGTACAAAAGGAAATAGGGAGCTTTAACATAGATTCTTGATATTCTTTTTGCTACCCCAGACAAATCTTATGTTTCAATATCATATTGCAAAGAATCTAGCAACACCAATTTCATTTTATGTAAACAAAGCTTCATCACAGATTCTAAACCAATTGTCAAGAACATCATCGCTTTCTCATCAATCAAGTTCCCAAACAAATCAAAATCAGTAATCACATAGCTACTGTGCCAAATCAAATAACTACACTAAGTGTGGAATTATGGACTAACATTTGGGCTGGGAATTAATTCGGCTGGGCCGTTTAATTGATGGCCCATTCTGTCTTGGCCCGTTACTTAATGAAGAGTTACCCCGATGGCTGCCACGTGTCACTCTCACTCGGATCTTGGCGCTGAGTCGTTGGATTTGAGGTGTGTTTCTCTTGAGTCTATTTGTGACTCTTGACTCTTGACTCTCTTCATTCGAACACTATTCTCTCTCTCTCTCTTCTTGAGCATCTGCTCTGCCTTCTCTCTAGAAGCTCTCTCTCTCTCTCGAAGCTCTGGCCGATTCTCTTCTCCGATGGCTTCGATCTCTTCTTTTTGGTGAAGATCGAGTGTTATCTCTCAACCTCTGTGTTGGTCTGGAGATTTGAGGGAGTTCAAGCGGTTGAGCTTGTCTCTTGTTGTTTCTGGGAAGTTTATCGGTTGGCTTCTCAGATCCGTGAGTTCTGAGGGTTCTTGAGGTTGTGTGATTGTGTTTCTGAGTGATTGGTTCTGTAAGGGTGGTTTTGTGTGGTAGCAGTCGGGTAACCCTAGCTCGGGGTTTAGATTGGTTCCACTGTGCTCCCTTGTGACTTGTTGGATAGGACGGAGGAGGTCCTTGGCCCTGGTGTAGTCGTGGTTGCGACCTGAGCCATTTCTCTGTTCCTTGAGTTCTGTTTTTGTGTTCACAGTTTAGATCCATTTTGGATCTGTTTCCCTTGTCATACTAACAGTGTACTTGAGTGTGCAGGTGAATTGCAGCGATAGATCCGGTGCTTTTACAAGAGGATCAGATCTTGTAAATCGATTAGGATTCTTTGTTAATTCTTGCTTCTCTTTGTATCGTTCCTGTTTTGTGTTACTTGAATCTGTAATTGGCTTGTACTTTCTGAGATTAGCCATCTCAGACTTTTGTCAATACAAAGAGGTCCCGGTAATTAGTGAACCTCGAGTAATCTGATCCTTACAGTGGTATCAGAGCCACAGGGGGATTACTTGGGCACGCCGGGTCGCTAAAATTTAAGGAGGTGGGCTCGTCAGAGTAAAGCTCGGCCTCCGGTATAGGCCCAGAGGTAAGACGGCTATTCCTTAACGAAGGGTAACCGCTCTGGTAAATTGGCTGCAACTCTAAAAACTTTTACAGCTTTCTAGTCTAGGTTTGGGCAGTTGTTTCTGGTAGTTACCACTGGCCGTGGTCTAGGACTATGTACTTTTGTCTTGTGATATGTTTCTTGATGCAATTCTGCTTAACTTGCTTCCGCTGACTGCTCTGTGATTGGTCTCCTCTGTTTTAAAGTTCAAAGTGTGTTTTTCAGAAGCCTAAATCTGTGTCTTGAGTGAATTACCTATCCACCCTGTGCCAGTAACCGCCTTGGGTGACCCCCTGCGCCCCCATACATTGGGTGATTGCGAACTGGGAAATCCCCTTGCCGGGGTACACGTGACAGATAGGGAGGAACTCTGTTAAGACCTGTTCTGTGAGGTTTCTGGAATCTTTTCTTTGAATCTGTGTGGAGTCTTGCTTTCCTGTGTGTTGTGTGCTCTGTTGTTGTTTTGCATCTGTGTTCTTTTCGTTTCCTGTATGAGGAATAGCTACATATCTGCCTTAAGTACTCTCTCAAAGTGCTGTGTGCTTAAGTCCACTTTCTGTGACAGTTGGGTTGCTTGTTGTGTTTGCTGTGGTGTTGGTACTGTTATCTGTGTGAAAATTTACTTAAAAATGACTCAACCAGTTGGTATTGTACCCTTTAATGGAAAAAATGATTTTACTATCTGGAAACAGAAAATAAAATGCATTTTAATTCAGCAAAAAGTTTTCAAAGCTGTGGAGGGAACTATTCCTGACACTGAACCTGCTGAAAAAATTTCTGAAATGAATGAATTGGCCAGATCAACCATTATTTTAAACCTTTCTGATTCTGTGATTAGGAAAGTTGGATCTATTGAATCTGCTTCTGAGCTTTGGCAAAAACTTGATACTCTGTATATTGAAACTTCAATGTCCTCCAGAATGTATTTGCTTGAAAAACTTTTCAAATTTAAACTGGATCTTTCTAAGGACATTGATGATAACATTGATATTTTCCAGAAACTTGTTCAGGATATTAAAAGGTCTGGTGACAAGACTATTGATGAATATACTAGTATTGCCTTGATGAATGCTATCCCTGACTCTTATAATGATGTTAAAGCTGCTATAAAGTATGGTAGGGATAGTGCTCCTCTGGACCTAATCATCAGTTCTTTGAAATCTAAGGAAATTGAAATCAAGGAACATAATGCCTTTAAATCTGCTCAGTCTAAAGCCCTGCATGTTAGGGGTAGATCCCAAACCAGAGGGGGTAATGATAACAATAAATCTAATGATCAAGGAAAGAAGAAAGGAAAGGGAAGGTCTAGGTCTAACAGTAGAAATCCTAAGGCTAATAGAAAATGTTTTAACTGTGGTGAGGCAGGCCACTATAAGAAAGAGTGCCCCAACCCTAAGAAGCAGAAACATGGTAATAATAGTCTGGATTCTATTGCTAACCTAGCTAAGAATAATGATCCTGAGGGAGTGTGCTTCATGACTCATGATATTCTGTCTGTAAATTCTTCTCTGGGTTGCTCTTTTACTGAAAATGATTGGCTGATTGATTCTGGATGCACCTATCACATATCTCCTTTTAAGTCTGTGTTTTCTGACTTTAAACCTGTAGAAAATACTTTTGTTTCCATGGCAAATGACAAGAAGTGTCAAATTCTTGGCATTGGTACTGTGTGTTTAAAATTCAGCAATGGCTATGTGCTAAACTTGAACAATGTGAGATATGTGCCTGATCTGTGTTATAATTTGCTTTCCTGCACTTGCTTGGAGCTTGATGGGCTAGAGGGTAAGTGGGGGCAGGGAGTCATGAAGATCTGTAAGGGTGCTATGTGCTTGTTTAAAGCTATGAAAAAATGTAATCTCTATGTGTGTTCTGCTCAACCTTTGGCCTGTGTGAATAATGTCTCAAGCCTGGCTCGGGTTAATAAAGCCATGTTGTGGCATAATAGACTTGGTCATATGAGTGAAAAAGGTCTAAATATTTTGAAGAAAAATGAGTTACTTTCTGAAAATGATTTCCAAAATAGTCTTCCTTTTTGTGACACTTGTGTCTTGGGCAAACAACATAGGGTATCTTTCCCCACACCTGTTACTGAAAATATCAGTCACAGTGTGTTAGAATACCTACACATGGATGTGTGGGGTCCAGCCTCTGTTTCAACTCATTCAGGATCAGTCTATTTTCTGTCCATAATTGATGATTTTTCCAGAAAAGTTTGGTGTTTCTTAATGAAAAACAAGTCTGAGGTCAGTGACAAGTTTTCTGCATGGAAAAATCTTATTGAAAATCAAACTGGAAAGTCTATCAAAGTGATTAGGACAGACAATGGTCTTGAGTTTTGTAATTCTCAAATGGACTCCATGTGTACTCAGTTTGGAATTAAAAGACACAAGACTACCCCTTATACCCCTCAGCAAAATGGAGTTGCTGAGAGGATGAATAGAACCCTCCTAGAGAAAGTTAGATGTCTTTTGTCAAAAAGTGGAATGTCTAAAAAATTTTGGGGTGAAGCCCTTCTGACCTCAGCCTACCTTGTAAATAGGTCTCCATCTGTTCCCTTAAAGGGAAAGTGTCCTGAGACAGTTTTCTCTGGTAGAAAAATTTCTCTGTCTCATCTTAGGGTGTTTGGCTGCAGTGCCTTTGTTCATACCAAGACTGACAAGTTAGAACCTAAGTCCAAGAAAGGAGTTTTCCTAGGTTACCCTGAGGGAGTCAAGGGTTATAGGATCTGGAACAGAAGTGAGCCTGGCTTCAGGGTCATTATAAGCAGAGATGTCATCTTCAATGAAGCTGAGTTCCCCTGTCTTAAACCTGCCCCTGATACCACTCCTCTGAATGTGGACAATGAGCCTCCTAGTGAGGTGGAGTCCACTGATAACCTCACTGAGGTGGAGGTATCTGAGGATACTCCAAGTGAGGTGGAGCAATTTTGGGTTCCAAATCCTATCACCCCTGGCCCTGCACCTGAGCCTGACCCTGACCCTCAACCTGATCCAGAGCCTGACCCAGTTTTACTTGATGACCAAGCGGTTAACCCTGGTCCAGACTTGAGTAATTACCTCCTGTCTAGAGATAGAGTCAGGAGACACATTAATGAACCTAATAGGTATACTGGTTTGGTTAACTTGATTTCTTTGGCTTTTAATGTGCATGAATCTGATGGTGATGAGCCCCAGTCTTTTAAACAGGCTCTTAAATCTAAGTTTTGGCATGAATGGCAAAAAGCCATGGAAGATGAGATGTTATCCTTAAAAGTTAATTGTACCTGGTTACTTGTTCCCTTACCTGTTGGTGCCTCTGTTGTGGATTGCAGATGGCTGTATAAAATAAAGAATGAGGTAGAGGGACTTAGGTATAAAGCCAGACTTGTGGCCAAAGGGTTTACTCAACAAGAGGGGGTAGATTATACTGAGATATTTGCTCCTGTAGTTAAATTTACAACTGTTAGACTTATGCTTGCTCTGTGTGCTCATTTTGACTGGGAACTTAAACAAATGGATGTTAAAACTGCTTTCCTGCATGGTGATTTAGATAAGCCTATCTATATGAAACAGCCTGAGGGATTTGTAGATCCTAAGTATCCCAATCATGTTTGCCTGTTAAAAAAGGCATTGTATGGCTTGAAGCAATCTCCCAGACAATGGAACATCAAGTTTAATTCATGCATGCAAAATCTTGGGTTTGTTAGAAGCACTTTTGATGCCTGCCTGTATGTGAAAAACCTTGATAAGGTTCCTGTGTTCTTACTGCTATATGTTGATGATATGCTGATTATGGGACCTTGCCTCAAATCCATCAAGTCTGTGCAATCTGCTCTGTGTAATAACTTTGAGATGAAGGATCTTGGTGATGCACAAAAGATTTTGGGTATTAATATCCATAGGAACAGAAAGGATTCTGTACTTGTGCTTCATCAAGAGCCATATGTGTTTAAAGTCCTGCATAAGTTTAACATGTCTGCTGCTAAGACTGCCTCAGTGCCCTTAGCTGCTCATTTCCTATTGAGTAAAGATTTGTGTCCAAAGTCTGAAAATGATATCCATGCTATGAAAAAGGTTCCTTATGCTAATGCTATAGGTTCTGTGATGTACTTAATGGTTAGTACTAGGCCTGATATTGCTTATGCTGTTTCTTGCCTAAGTAGATACATGTCAAACCCTGGACCTGTGCACTGGGAGGCCCTGAAATGGCTTTTGAGATATCTGAAACATACTTCTAAGTATGGTCTGTGTTTTATGAAGAGTGTTGATGGTGTAAATCTATGTGGTTTTGTTGATTCCAATTATGCAAATGATAGGGACAAAAGAAAGTCCACCACTTCTTATGTGTTTACTGTTTGTGGTTCTTGTATAAGTTGGAAGTCTCAGTTACAGCACATAGTAGCCCTCTCCACTACAGAGTCAGAATATATAGCCATCACAGAGGCTATGAAGGAAGCAATTTGGTTAAAGGGAGTTCTTTCTGAACTTAAACTCTTAAAATCTGTTCCTGCTTTATATTCTGATAGTCAGTCTGCTATTCAACTATGCAAAAACCCTGTTTTTCATGATAGAACTAAGCATATAGATGTTAGGTTCCATTTCATTCGAGATGTGGTTGAAAAACAAGAAGTTTTATTGCATAAGGTGCATACTGATAAGAATCCTGCTGACATGGGAACTAAATGTCTACCTGCTGATAAACTGCTCATCTGCATTAAAAGGTTACACTTTGATTGTGGTTAGCATGTGCATATGCATGTCCCGGGGAAGACCTTGTTGATTCTCTAGACCTTGGTCTACTGAAATCTCAAGGCAACATAAAGACCTACTTGACTAATGAGCCTTGTCTCTTTGGTGTCTTGTTAGGCAACCTGGTTGGTTCTTGACTAATGAGCTCTGACTCTTTGGTGTCTTGTTCTGACCTTGTAGGCTGTGATGAAGCAACACGATGACCAAGGCTCTCCTCTGTTTACCAAAGGTAGTCCAAGGTGGAGTATGTGGAATTATGGACTAACATTTGGGCTGGGAATTAATTCGGCTGGGCCGTTTAATTGATGGCCCATTCTGTCTTGGCCCGTTACTTAATGAAGAGTTACCCCGATGGCTGCCACGTGTCACTCTCACTCGGATCTTGGCGCTGAGTCGTTGGATTTGAGGTGTGTTTCTCTTGAGTCTATTTGTGACTCTTGACTCTTCACTCTCTTCATTCGAACACTATTCTCTCTCTCTCTCTTCTTGAGCATCTGCTCTGCCTTCTCTCTAGAAGCTCTCTCTCTCTCTCGAAGCTCTGGCCGATTCTCTTCTCCGATGGCTTCGATCTCTTCTTTTTGGTGAAGATCGAGTGTTATCTCTCAACCTCTGTGTTGGTCTGGAGATTTGAGGGAGTTCAAGCGGTTGAGCTTGTCTCTTGTTGTTTCTGGGAAGTTTATCGGTTGGCTTCTCAGATCCGTGAGTTCTGAGGGTTCTTGAGGTTGTGTGATTGTGTTTCTGAGTGATTGGTTCTGTAAGGGTGGTTTTGTGTGGTAGCAGTCGGGTAACCCTAGCTCGGGGTTTAGATTGGTTCCACTGTGCTCCCTTGTGACTTGTTGGATAGGACGGAGGAGGTCCTTGGCCCTGGTGTAGTCGTGGTTGCGACCTGAGCCATTTCTCTGTTCCTTGAGTTCTGTTTTTGTGTTCACAGTTTAGATCCATTTTGGATCTGTTTCCCTTGTCATACTAACAGTGTACTTGAGTGTGCAGGTGAATTGCAGCGATAGATCCGGTGCTTTTACAAGAGGATCAGATCTTGTAAATCGATTAGGATTCTTTGTTAATTCTTGCTTCTCTTTGTATCGTTCCTGTTTTGTGTTACTTGAATCTGTAATTGGCTTGTACTTTCTGAGATTAGCCATCTCAGACTTTTGTCAATACAAAGAGGTCCCGGTAATTAGTGAACCTCGAGTAATCTGATCCTTACACTAAGTAAGGAAGGGGTTAAGAACTTAGCTTTATGGCCGGAATGGCTGTCCAAAGACTACCGACGACGGCGAGGCCACGAAGGCAGCCGCACAGACTTCACGGGGCAGCAACGACACTTGCGAGCAATGGACGGCGTTCGACTGAGAGGAGAGTCGACTGCGACGCCGGCCGGACAGAGGCGAGAAATCGCCGGTGCTGGCGGCGAGTCGGTGAACTCCGAGGGACGAGGGCAGCGCCGCTTCTGAGAGAGAAAGAGAACAAGGAGAAGCGGCGAAGACTCTCACTGTGCATGCACAGCAGCGGCGGCTGAAGCGGTGTGTAGCAGCGGTGATCGGTGATGGCGGCGGATCCCTAGAGAGAGAGCTGGAGGGCCGCGACGGCGAGCCGCCGCGCGCACAGCAGCGGCGGTGGCGTGAGCGTGGCCGAGGAAGAAAAGAGAAGGGAGAGACGGATGGAGAGAGAGGGCGCCGCTGGAGGCGGCGAGTACGTTCTCGCCGGAGAAGAAGGTGGTGCATGAAATAGGTCTACTAAATAAGTGCTGACGTGTGCATGAGCGCATGCACACGAGAATGTTATGTTGAGAGTTGAAACGAGAGAAGTTAGAGTTAGTTACAGTTGTTAGCAGTTGATAGTTACGAATTCAGCTATTAGCTGAATTCTACTTCATTTTGTATTCATTCATTCACATATTAACATATTAATGCAAAACTCTTCTTCTCTCAATCTATCTCCTCTCTCGCCTAGGTCTATATGCGTAGGTGCGATTCTGGTGGCCGTTCTTAGCTCCGGCAGCCCCAATTCTGCACCAAGTGGTATCAGCTTCTCCGATCCAGCTCCTGTGATGGTTGAGACTCGCTCCGGCGACTCGCGTCGCTTGGAAGAGATGCTCGCGGCCGCCATGGCTGATCTCTCCAACCGTGTAGCCGAATCTGATCGGAAACACGAAGAGCGCGACAAACTCCGAGACACTTCCGATGGATCTCGCGATCTAGCTATGAAGGAGCTTCGTGAAGGCCTCCTCGCTCTTTAGCTTCAACAAAACGAGATCCTCCATCGTTTTGCTCCGCCTGCTAACGGCAATTTCCATGGGCAAATTGGTGGCGGTGCTCCGGCTGGGCAGTACGCTGGTGGTCCCCAACCACGTCAACAATACTTCGCCATTCGTCAATCGAAAGTCGGTTTCCCTATCTTCTCTAGTGAAGATTTGGCCGGATGGATCCTTCGTTGCGATCACTTCTTCACGGTGGATCTAACACCGGAGGAGTCGAAAGTCAGGCTGGTTGTGATCAATTTCGAAGGACGTGCTCTTCAATGGTTTCAAAGCTGATCAAAATATCAGGATCACCCAATGTCCACCCCATGGCCGTTGTTTCTACAAGCGCTCAAAGCTCGTTTTGGTGATCAAATATTGGGAGATCTGATGACCGAACTCCTTGCACTCAAACAATTAGGTTCCTTCGCTGATTATCATGATCGTTTTGAACTGTTGTTAGGACGTGTTTCTCTCTCTGAATCGTATGCAATTAGCCATTTTATTAATGGTTTGAAACCGTCTATTCAAAAGGTTGTGCGCATGTTTATGCCTCAAACATTAGTTCATGCGTATGCTCTAGCTAGACTTCAGGATATGTCTGTTCCTGTGAAGGATAACTTACCTCTGAATGCTAGACGTTTTATGCCTCAGGACACTAGAACCTCATACACTTCTGCTCCTTTACTTCCTACCCCTATCACCCCTGCATTTAAGTCTAGACGCTTGCTGACCGAGGATATGGTTGTGATGAAAAATTTGAGCGAGGCCATCGTTGTGCTAGGAAGCAGCTTTACTTGTTAGAAATTGATGATGGATTAATCAATGTGGAATTGAACTCTGATCAGATTAGTGAGGACAGTGTTGAGGATGAAAACCCTTTGATATCCATTCATGCTATTAATGGCTCTTCTTCAAGGAGCTTTCGTACTATGAGAGTTACTGGCCGAATGGGCAAGAAAGCACTTCACATTCTCATTGATTCGGGTAGCACTCACAATTTCCTTGATCTGCAAGTTGCAAGGAAATTGGGTCTTGTACTCACTAGTGTTACCCCAGTGTTTGTTGATGTGGCGGATGGGAATAGATTGGAGTGCAAGTCTATGTGTAAAGGGTTGAAATGGTCCCTAAGAGGCACTACATTTTCAACTGATGTGCTTCTTCTACCTCTTGGAAGTTGTGATATGGTTCTTGGAATTCAGTGGCTGGAAACTTTTGGTGATATCCGTTGGAATTTTAAGAATCAAACCATGGATTTCACCTTGAATGGAAAGAGAAATTTACTGAGAGGGGGTTCCACTGAACAGGTAGTTCATGCTGTATCTGAGAAGGAAATGAATAAACTCCTTGCTCATCACGAGGGAATTCAACTCTGCTGTATTCAGATGAATACTAACGGCCACTCTGAGCTTCTCACTATGGGGCAGGAACACACTGAGAAGGATTCCCATATTCTTCACCTATTCAGTCGTTTCTGGATGGACAGAGCTCTATATTTGCTGAACCAACTGCCTTACCTCCAATGAACTCTCATAATCATAAAATCCATCTTCTTCCTGATGCTACTCCTGTCAACTCCAGACCTTATAGGCACTCAGCTTTGCATAAAACTATAATTGAGAAGCAAGTTTCTAAGCTCTTGAAACAAGGCTTTATCCAGTCTAGTGCGAGCCCTTTTTCTTCCCCAGTGGTTCTAGTCAAGAAGAAGGATGGAACATGGTGGATGTGTGTGGATTACAGGAGGTTGAATAAGATTACTATTAAAGATAAGTACCCCATTCCTCTCATTGATGAACTATTGGAAGAACTTAAAGGAGCCATTGTTTTTTCTAAAATTGATCTGCGGGCTGGCTAGCATCAAATCCGTATGGAGGTGCAAGACATTCCAAAAACGGCCTTTAGAACACATGAAGGCCACTATGAGTTTGTCGTGATGCCCTTTGGCCTTACCAATGCACCGGCTACATTCCAAGGCTTAATGAATGATATATTTCGACCCTTCTTGAGGAAGTTTGTGTTGGTTTTTTTTTATGACATCCTAGTGTATAGCAAGGATTTGGATGCTCACCTTGATCACCTCAAATTGGTCTTTCAACAATTACAGGAGCACTCCTTGTTTGCTAAAGCTAGCAAGTGTGAATTTGCTAGACCTCAAATTGAGTACCTCGGTCATATTATTTCTGAGCAAGGTGTTGCTACTGACCCGAAGAAAATTTTGCAATGCAAACTTGGCCTACTCCATCCGATGTATCCAAATTGAGAGGTTTCCTTGGCCTGATCACTGGTTATTATAGAAGGTTCATACGAAATTATGGCATTATTTGTAAACCACTCGTTGATCTTCTCAGAAAAGATGCCTTCCATTGGGATGCTGAGGCTGATAAGGATTTCTTGGAGCTTAAACAAGCTATGATCTCCCATCCTGTCCTAGCCTTACAAGATTTCTCAGTGCCATTTGTTGTTGAAACGGATGCATCCAGCTATGGAATTGGTGTTGTGTTGATGCAAGATGGGCACCCTATTGCTTTTATCAGCAAAGCCTTGTCCCTTAAAAATAAGAACCTCTCTGTCTATGATAAGGAGTTATTGGCTATAGTGTTTGATGTCACTTACTGGAGTCACTACTTAAGCAGCAAGCCTTTTGAAGTGAGAACGGATCATAAAACATTGAGCCATATGATGAAACAGAAGCTCACAACACCTGGCCAACTCAATTGGTTATCCAAGTTGATGGCTTTTGACTTTGAGATTACATATAGGAAGGGAGTGGAGAATGTGGTGGCTGATGCACTTTCTAGGGTGCATTCCTCGGAGATCTTTTGTATGGCTATCACTACTGTCTCTAATGATCTTTATCCCTTAATTAGAGCTACTTGGGAATCAGATTCCTCTTTGAAACTGGTGATAGCTGAGCTCCAGCAGAACCCTGCATCTGCTTCTAAATTTTCTTGGTTGGGGGGTCAGCTGCGAAGGAAGGGCAGACTTGTGGTTGGAAATGATGTTGCCCTGCGTTTAAAAATCATACAATTGTTCCATAATTCGAGTTCTGGTGGCCATTCTGGAGTGCTAGCTACCTACAAGAGACTCTCTTCACTCTTCTACTGGCCAAACATGGAAAAGCATATCAGAAACTTCATTCGGGAATGTGATATTTGTCAGCGGTTTAAGTATGATAATTGTGCTTCTCCTGGATTACTCCAGCCATTACGTATTCCCGAGGCTGCTTGGTCTCAAGTCAGCTTGGATTTCATTGAAGGCCTTCCCCTATCACATGGGAAATCAGCTATTCTTGTGGTGGTCGACATTCTGACTAAATATGCTCACTTCATGAGCCTCACACATCCTTATTCCGCCTTATCTGTTGCTCAAGTTTTTCTTGACAATGTTTTTAAGCTCCATGGCCTTCCCACACAAGGTCTTTCTTAGCCAATTTTGGTCAGATTTCTTCAATCTACAAGGTGTTGAACTTCACTTGTCTACGGCCTACCACCCTCAATCTGATGGCCAAACCGAGGTGGTAAATCGTTGCTTAGAGACTTATCTCAGGTGCATGTGTGGGGATCAGCCTACTAATTGGAGTAAATGGCTCAGCCTCGCTGAATTCTGGTACAACACTTCCTTTCATTCTGCTATGGAGACCACTCCATTTGAGGCTCTGTATGGCTACCCTCCCCACTTCACATTCCCTATTTTCGTGGCGATTCTACTGTTCATGATGTCAACGAAAGTCTGTTAGCTCGGGAGGCTATGCTAGATGTACTTAAGTTTCATTTGGGTCGTGCTCAACGTCGCATGAAACAGCAACATGATCGGCACCGTTCAGACCGCCGCTTTACTATTGGTGATTGGGTCTACTTAAAGTTACAACCTTATCGCCAGAACACTCTACGCGACATGCAGTTCCACAAACTAAGTCCTCGCTTCTTTGGTCCCTTCAAAATCATTGATAAGTTTGGTGAAGTCGCCTACAAACTAGTTCTTCCGTCTGATACAAAAATTCACCCGGTTTTCCATGTTTCTCAATTAAGGAATAAGGTTGGCCCGCTATCTCAACTTCACGGCACTCTCCCTTCCATTGGTAACTCCACCTTTATGGAACTAGTACAAATATTGGATCGTCGTTTGGTTAAGAAGGGCAACCAACCAGCTACGCAAGTGTTGATTCAATGGTCCAATTCCTTCCCCGAGGACGCTACGTGGGAGTTTCTTCACGACATCAAAGAGCGATTTCCTCATTTTCAACCTTGAGGGCATGTTACTTGAGGGGGGGAAGTTTGGTGCATGAAATAGGTCTACTAAATAAGTGCTGACGTGTGCATGAGCGCATATGCGCACACGAGAATGTTATGTTGAGAGTTGAAACGAGAGAAGTTAGAGTTAGTTACAGTTGTTAGCAGTTGATAGTTACGAATTCAGCTATATAAGTTGAATTCTACTTCATTTTGTATTCATTCATTCACATATTAATGCAAAACACTTCTTCTCTCAATCTATCTCCTATCTCGCCTAAGTCTATATGCGTAGGTGCGATTCCGGTGGTCGTTCTTAGCTCCGGCAGCCCCAATTCTGCACCAGAAGGACGACGACGGGCTCTCGAAATTTGGGGAGCTCCCACCTAGGGTTCCTAATTTGGGGGAAGAAATGGTGAAACAAGAAAGGGGGGCGGCGATGAAGTGGGGGTAGGAGGAGATTGGGCCTCCCCAAATAAATTTTCATTTTGGGCCAAGAGATTTATTGTGATGATGAGCCAGTTTTTTTTTTTTTTTGGCTAAGTTAATTTAAGTTTTGGGTTGCCTTCTACCTGAACAATTATAGAGTTGGACCACTCCTTGGGAATTAAAAGTTGGGATAAGAAACTAATTAAATCATGGGCTCTCTTAATCTTTTCTTGCCCGATTCAATAATTGATTGCCCGCTAATTAATCCTGCGATAATAAATAAATAAAATTCCCGGACTTTAGTTTAGTGCTCGAATAAATAAGGTTAAGGGATAGTACACAAATTAATTCCGAAATAATGAATAGACCTCGGACTTATGTTAACGCTTTACATAGGAAGTAATGCTCTATTGTTAAACGAACAAATAGTAGACCTCCACATAAAATTTAAATCGCATGATTTAATTACAGCTCAAAGACTTATCTAGGGGATACAAAAGAAAAAAAAAGGGAAAAGGATTTAACTAATGCTCGAATAATTTTTGCAAATCCCCAAATCAATTTAAATCGCACGATTTAATTAACGCTCAAGGACTACTTACGAATTAAGAAAGAAGGGAATAAAATGATCATGCATATAGGATGCATTCATGTTAGGTTCATATGGCTTCTTAAAGCCTAATCTAAGTATACTTCATTTTCTAAAGGGACGTCGTCGCACGTCAAGTAAGACCAAGTTGAGGAACTTTCAATTAAGGAATTAAGCTCTGAGGTGGGCATTCTTTTCAAAACGTGATTTTAGTATGAATATGTGAAGCTTTTCTAAACATGTTTGTCATGCCATGTTTTTTTGCTTTTACGATTACCTATCTGCTTCGCTATGCCAATCATGTTAAATCGAATTCGGGTCCCAGTAGGGCCGCAAACCCTACTCAGACTAGTGTACATCATTATCTCTACTTCATTGATATATGTTTATTCTATATATCAATAATTAAAACACACAGCGAGATAAAAAAAAATCTTCTTATTATAGGATAAAAATTGATATATAGAGTTTTACATAGACAAAGTAGCTCGAAACGTGTTTTACGGTTTACAAACCATAAGGCCCTTCTTGGTATAATAGAATGAAATAAGAAAGGAATGGAATGAACATGGAATGGAATGATTATTCAACTTCAATCTCTTGTTTGGTAGTGATAAGAAATACAAAGAGAATGGGATTATTATTTCTAAGTTGATTTCATTCATATGTTTGGTGACTACAAATAATATATGAATAAAATAGAATGAAATATGAATAATATGTGATTCCAAAATAAAATTAATTCATTTAAAAATATTTTTGCCAAATATTTTGGATCATATTATTATGGTATATGTGTGTGTGCGTGTGTTGACCTTTCAATAATATTTATCATTCGCATTCTTTGGTTCATATTATCAGTAGTTTTTATCTACAACCTATTTCAACTATACTTTTGATTTTCAAGACGTTATTTGAATCAAATAAAATTCAATCCAATTCTAATGCACGAAGTAGAAACCAATTCAATCATTATACACATCAAAATATGAGGGTTGTCTAACTACCTATAGTTATCATCAAAGTTCTGCATACTCTTCATTCAAACATAACAAATATAACTAGCATACTTCTAAACATATCTCAACCCATTGAAAACATAAACCTAGCATCCCCAAATTACTACTCTCTATGTCCCATCATAAGTGAGTCGTTGTATTTCTTTAGGGATCGCCCCACTATGAGTGAGTTTGATATGGATCTTCATGTTGAGATCCATCAATACTTTACTCAAGATGTGTCAATTGTATTTAATCTCCAATTACCCAACGAATTATAGGGATATCCAAAAGGGAATGCATGAAGGAAAATAAGATGAAGAAGGTGTATTGAAGAATGAACCTCCTTGGGACCTAATACCTTTCCCAAAACAAAGAGGACAACCTTAGGCTACTTTTACTAAGGAAAGCACCGCATTGGCTCTATGATCCATGAATACACTCACAATGGAAGCATACATTTACTTGATTAAATCTAGATAGAAGTAAACAAACAACTTCAAACAGGAACTGGATAAATCTAAAAACGGAGAGAATGTTCTTAAAGTGTCTTATAAATTATACAGTCTATCGCTAAGAAAATGAGCCAAAGCCTACTTATACTATGGAAGAGAAATAACATAAAAGGGACCCAAAAATGGGCTCAAACTAGATAAAATTCGTGCATATTAACCTGCTCGGGTATCCTTGGTGCAAGTTCTACCCCTCCGGGTAGAAGTTTCCGAAATTTGAAGGTCAAAAACTTTGATCCGTCCGGGTGGAGTTGGCTGCAACTTCGCCCCATCTGGGTAGAAGGTTCTAGACTGTGCAATTTTCATAAAATGGCCATAACTTTCTCGATTCGACTCCGACTGAGGCATGCAAGGTATCTACGTGAAACTCTTTTGAAACTTAGCACATTGGAGGTCTCGTTTTGAAGCCATCTTGATAGGTTGGTTACTGTTTGAATCATGACTCAACTGCATCTTAGCTCCTTGTCATGGCTTAGCAATCTTCTTAGACCCCAATCTATTCATGGTTCACGCCTTGAGTGACCCAATCTATTCATGGTTCACGTCTTGAGTGAATCCTTTTATGCACGGCATCGATGATCGTATAAGAGTCATTTCCTCCTTTATCCCTTATCCACTTACTCCCTCAACATCATTTTTATAAAATCTTATTGCCCAAAAGAGTGTCTCACATATAATGAGACGGAGGGAGTATTTTCAATCATCACATCGCATGCATGTTACAGTTTCATACCTTCAAAATCAATGCTCAAAACATACTCAACGGAATCTTTAGAATTTAAGTATTGAGTCGTCGTCCTTTCCATATCTAACTGGCAAAAACCTTAGTCATACCATACTCAAAAGATTTATCAATTTGCAAGCTTCAAAAATAAGATAGAAGTGACAGTTACATTGAATTAATAATATTCCACCATTTAGTTTTGTTCAGCACATCCATCTAGGGCTACCTAAATGGTTAATCGGTTATCAATTAACCAAATCGATTAAGCTTCAAAAATAAGATAGAAGTGACAGTTACATGCTCAGCCCCGATTGTCACGTCTCGGAGAACTCGATTCTCATATCTAACCGAGAACCATTCGGTTTAACCAAAAGAACTGCTAGAGGTGGATATCTTCACAATACAAGTAGATTTGTTTGTTGTTATGCATACTCTCTGTCCCATTACAAATGAAATGTTTTTTTTTTTTTTGGTTGTCCCATTAAAAAATGAAACGTTTTTTAAAATGAAAATAATATCATCCCTATTTTTTCATATCTTCTACTTTATTCTCTCTTTATTAATTCACAACATAGCACTATCTAAAATCTCATACCCAAAAGCAAATGTTTCATATTTAATGGGACGGATGGAGTATCAATGAAGGTAATTAACTACTTTTAAAATAATATTTGGAGAAGCTATATTGTCTTATTAGTAACAACAAATATGCAATCGCTGAACAAATCATAGCATATTAGGAGCAACAACAAACCATTTTTTGTTTGTTTTGTATGTATTTAATAGTATCAGTTCTCTTCATTAACTGGTTTTATATCAGTGAATGTAATCATAGGTGTTTGCAGATTAATATTATTAACCAAATTAAAAATATTTATCAAACTACCAATATCTTTCGACTTAAAGATGTGTTTTTTGCATCTCCATATTGCAATCAATGAAGGGAGATTATGAAATCGAGACGCGTTCGTGGTAGAGATGGGTGGATCTTCTTAGTTATAATTGGTTAGGGTTTAGGGCTTGTTTAGTTTTGGTACTTAATTCAAATATTATCTGTAAAATTCTTGATATATAGTTTAACTCTTTCATCCACTAGATACTTTTTGCAAAAATAATGTGCTCACTTTTATCTCTAACACCGTTCAACAATACTATTAAATGTATTTATCAAAATTGTGTAACATTTCTTTTTTTTCAAAGCTCACTCCTTTATAATATACTAAAGGATTGTTCAATTTGTAAGATTTTATCTCATAATTATGTACATAGTATATTGTGAGATTGAGTATCAAAACTTAATCTTAGATAGATAATTATACAATAATTAGTCATAGACACCACCCTCCAACTAAAATAATCTCAATAATCTCATAAATTATTCCTAGATAAATAATTATATTATAATGAGTCATGTCAACCAAACACCACCTATGTTTCCAATGATAGCCCACCATAAAACACTAATTTGAGTTCACTATTTAAATCATTTCTTCCATTATAGATACACTGACATCACATTTTTATTACTCCCTCTGTTCCTAGTAGTAGAGTCAGTTTGTCATTTTTGTACGTTCCACAATAGTGAAGTCATTTCTCTTTTTAGTAAAAGTCAACACATTTCTTCTCACTTACTGCCACTCTTATTTTATTCTCTCTTCATCTCTCTACCTTTTTCATTTCCTACTTTATTTTTTCTCTACTTAACTCACTTTATATAATTTTTCTTAAATCACGTGCTTAAAAGAAACATCTCCACTACTATAGAATGGAGGGTGTACTTCCTCCATGCTGGCTTGACACATTTCTTAATAGCACAAGATTTTAAGATGTTGGTTAAGAGATATCATCAATTGCTAACTTTTTTAAATTGTTAGCTCATCAATACAGTACTGTATCTAAAAAATGTCAACACGATGACATAATATGTCAATACAAATTTAATTGAGAAACTTGTGACTTTGTGTGGACTTTTAAAAGTAGATGTCAACTAAATTATCTTTACATGCTAATGTTATTACGTTTAATGTTATTATGTTTGACACTTTTAATACACTGCATTGATAAGTTAGCTAGTTAACAAATTAAAAAAAGTTGGCACTATACCCTTGTGGGCTAATGTGTACAATTAGAAAGAGAAAATGTGGAGTGTCATTATTTACCAAAGAGAAAGGAAGTTGAAAATTTAATTGTGAAGAGAAATGTGTTTGGGCATATTAACAGGAAAGAGAGTATTTAAAAAACGGAAATGTTCCTTCTTAAGTTGGATGGAGAGGGAGTAAAAGTCATGCCATAACATAACGTCCTCGCTCCTTCCTATTGAAAGCAGAGGAATATCAACCCTCATAACCACCGATGCGTAAAACATCCAACAGACAACTTTTTATAAAATTATGGATTTGCCTGTTGAATAAAAAGAAAACAAAGAATCCAAATCGAAATGATAACACTATTGTCACATAAGAGTCCAGTATAGTTAGATACAAAACTATGCATGTAGGCACCAAAGCAAACAGCACCCGAACCATAACAAATTCCGCCCCATGTCATTTACTAGTGCTACATGATGGGGCTTTAATGGCTCATCTTGCGCTTCTTTGCCAGCCGTATCCTATCCCTTCTTTCTTCTTCTTCGATTAGGAGGAGCTGTTCTTCATCTTCCTGCCTGGCAATTCTTGCACTGGACAAGATACATAACATGTCAACAAACTTAACTTTCAAAGCTGCTTCTTCAAAAAGAAACAACTGGATGTCAAGACCAAATATCAGAATGCAAAGACTGGATATACAAATACTACTATCCTGAACACCCCACTATTGTCACCAACCCGTACCCACAATTCTCAAGGGATGAACAAAGAAGGCAAATAATACGACAATTTTATTAAATTTCAACAAATAATACACACTCTGATGTTCAAATTCCAGCAGAGGCATGTAGCATGTTCCAACAAAAAATCCATTTGAAATTTTATTTGTGAACGTATGAAAATAAATTCCTACATGACTAATGATGATACAGGTTGATAGCACCACCATCGCATGAAAAAAGTAAAAAGAAGTCATGTAAATGAAGCCATGTACTCCCTTCGTCCTGCCCTAGGTGTAGCATTTCCTTTTCAGCATGAGATTTTATGTAGTGTTATTTTGTGAGTTAAGTGGAGAGAGGATAAAGTAAGAGCGAGAAAAAGTAGAGGTAGTAGTGATGTTTCCATTATAAGAAATGTGTAATTTAGGGTGGGACATCCAAAAAACAAAAATGTGTCCCTTAGAATAGGACGGAAGGAATATATTAAGTTAACTAAACCAAATGCATCAAAAAAGTAAAAAGAAGCCATGTAATTCAACCAGTGTATATATTCATAACCAGATTAGATACTCAGTCCATTATACTGACCTTCGTTTTTCCTCCATCAGAATATCATTAAAATTGGTCTCCATGTCACCAGTGTCATCATCATCTCGAAACTTATTGGGATTATAACTGCAAAACAATTGTAGTCTTTAATACTTGAATACAAAGGAAAGTTTTCCCTCTGAAAAAAGGAATAATTCTCAAGATACAGTCAAAAATGTTTAACTACCCAAACATTTGTCTGATCATATTTATGGCCTGTTCACCCTCGGAATCGTCATCAGGAAGCTGCCTCTTAGGTTTTGCCTTTGGCCGTTCATCCCGCAAAGGAGCAAGTTTGGGGTGTCTTTGAGGAGATCTCTTCAACTGCGAAGACCATATAACCCTTAGGAAACTTTGGAAGTCAATAAAGCAAAATTAATCTGTAACTCACCCAATAGCTCATACCTGAACCTTAGAGGAAGGCAATGACTGTCTACTAACAACCTTAGGCTTGCTAGACTCGTAATTATCTTTTTGTACAGGTCTTCTCAAAGCTGAAGGCTGGCCATGCAACGACGTAGGTCTATTATTGCCAGATTGCGGAGTCAATTGAACAGGTCTGCGTGCAACAGGTTGGAGTGGTGATGATGTTGGTTTGCGTACAACAGTAATATTTTTTTTTGCAGCAGGTTGGGCCGACTTCGCTGTAGCACGGACAGAATTGTTAGAAGGCAGAACATTGGGTCCAAGAGGCCGACCAGGCCCACTTCCACTAGTGTTACCAAACTGTTTCCTAGATTCTGTGGATGACTTGTTTGTGTGGGCTGACTTATCCATCCCAACTTTAGATTTGCTCTGGCTACATGGAAGCATAGGCTTTCTGCCATCACGACCATTGAACACTTCTTTTGCACGACCATTCACCATTGGTCTGCTCCTTTGCATTAATTCGGCAGATCGTGCATCTTCAAGTTCACAAAAAAAACATGTATAAGTTACCTTTAGAAAAATACAATTGCAACAGGATTTGCGTCAACGGACCAGAAAGTACAAGAGCAGTCTCGCACCAGACTTGGGAGCTGACACTTTTCTTGGGGGTGGAACTTTTGAGGCGGCTGAAACCTCAGCATCATCAGATAATAGAAACGAATAGTCTCTTGTATTTTTCAGCATTTCGACTTTTTTTTTCAACTGCATCAATCATCAACGGCCACAATTTAAATATGAGTACAACAATCAAATAACAATAGGAAAGCATATACTGCCAATTCTTACCACAGTTTTAACACTTGGCGGACGGTTTGTTTGAGATTTTGAACTGACAGGAGCAGTAACAGAGCTCTTCTTCTCCTGCAGATAAACACCGGCTATGAGTAAAACAAATTTAACACGTTTTCAGTTTCTTTTAGATGCAACTAATATATTACTCCCTCCGTCCCACTTTAAGAGTCCCGGTTTACCATTTTTGGGTGTCCCACTTTAGGAGTCCCGGTTGGAATATTCCATAAATGGTATTAGGCCCCACATTCCACTAACATTTTTCCACTCACATTTTATTATAAAACTAATATATAAAAAGTAGGACCCACATTCCACCATTTTTTTCACCAACTTTCCTTTTACATTTCTTAAAATCCGTGCCGAACTCAACTGGGACTCCTAAAGTAGGACGGAGGGAGTATTAAAATAAACAGGCTGTGATATTTTCATGTATAGGCATGTCTTCATCTGTTTCAAGACCTGCAACTGCAACAGAACCAAGTAGGTGTCCTTTCTAAAGAGAAAAGTCTACAGTCCAATCCTCACCATCCCCCTTCCCCCAACACAGGAAAAAAAGTCTTCCTATATACCAGTACAGCTCAGATACTGAACCAGAAAACAGTAATGGCGATGCTTGCTCAAACCAATATTAAACTATCCACACCTCTCTTAGCCAGCAGCTTGAAATGGCAGTCTTTTATGTTCTAAACACGTAGCTAGGTTGAATCCATCCTAAGGTTCAACTAGTAAAAACCTAAAAGTAATGAGAAAAGCAGCAGTGCCAACATAAAAGGGACAAAAGTCACAGAACGTACCTTATGGCTAGTTCTACATATCCTTGCTGCTAGATCTGGATTCTCCAACAGGGACTTGCTTTCTTGGATTACCCTCTGAGCAATAACTGGCTGTGAAGGCCCAAAGAAAGAACCATAGCTGCAAATATAAAGATTAATGTCAATAACCACCTTCGATTCATATGAATGCAATGCAAGCATAATATTAATATGCAATACGGTTATAGCATAAGAATGCTTGTTGATTCATCATCAAAGCTTGTGTTAGATAGTAGTGTAATGTTCAGCACAAAAATCAATGATGCAAAATGCTCAAATAACCAAAAACATGCAGAAAACTGGCTGAATAAACTCATGAAAGAAAAATAAAACCAGCATAGATAATCAGATATACATAAAATTTCAATTTACTAAATGCAATATTAAAAAAATATCAATATATTCAAACTTTTGAGGTAAGCTTACTTGTCTCTACGTGATGAATTAACTTTGTCACGGGAGGCAGGGTTTGCAGTCCCTGTATCCTTCTTCATCTGCTTTCTGATAGACTCTTTTAACCTTTGTCTGAGGGCAAGATAATCCAACTCCTCCTGGGTGGGCTTATGAACTCTTTCATAACCATCATCATCTCCATCTTCCTCATACTCATCCCAATCTTCATACTCCTGCAATTAAAAAAAAAATTACAAAATTTAAAATCTCCGAATAAACTGGCAATAAAACACCTGACATAAATATTGAAGGTGGTGAATGTCTCACATTTTTTTCATACCCTCCCATTGCTCTAATGAATTGCTATATAAAAGCAGGAAATATGGATTCTGGTCTCACAGGACTTGAAACCCCAATCCTGAACACAGAAAAATAAACATTTCAAATTTCAACCAAAACTAGGATCTGCAAATTGCTGAAAATTGATTATCCATGTACCAAATTTCAGACAGCAGAATTAATTATTTTGCTTGATATATAGCACAAGAAATATCCAACAAAGAAAACCAGTTATAAGATAAATTTCTAACAATTTAACGTATCACTTATCTGTATAATCCAACAAACAGATTTTTACATATTCGCACAAAACCCATAACCGATTTGCATCTTTGACCGGGAAAAAAAGAAAATTTACAATCCTAAGAGACGTGATGGAAAGGAGATTCAACCAGGCATTATCTTTATATCATCGTTAGCCTCGTAAGATGCAGACGGGTGGTAAAAAATACACAAAATCAATCCACCAATAAAATCCAAAACAATTGCTTGAAAAACGTACTTATGTATTTCGAGACAATTCAATTGATCGTGAGAAAAACGAGACAAAACATATAAAGGCATTTTTTTGGTTTGAGAAACATAGGGATGAACTGGAGTCGAATTTTATAGAAAAAACATATAAAACCTAATCGCAAATGAAATTTAAGCAGAAATCGCAAAATCAAATTGAATAAAAATACCTGTAGAGCAGGTTAAATCGGAAGCGATGGTAGCAAAATCAGAGATTGAAGACCAATACTTATTGACAAAGTTTTGGGATCTGAAGGAGAGGAGGCCGTCTTGAGAGATAGGGTTTCGCAATTAAAAATTGAGGGGAAATTCGTTTTGGCGAGGCTGGGCGAAGATAAATCGCCGCAGGAGCCACAAAAAGGAAGACGCTACGCTATCGTGCGCCTTTGGGGTTGAGGATAAGAATGATGGACAAACCGCGATTTTGTGCGTTTTTTCTCCATTCGTCGTACCGCCTTCCATCCCTTTATTAAGGTGAAATTATATCATTTTCAAATTTTATATGGAAACAAATACGCGTCTACTTATATGGATTCGCCACTCTAAAATCACGGCAAATACATTACCCAAAAAAAAATCACGGCAAATTATCACAAACCAGATTAATGGAGACGTGGTGATTTTATTAAATTCAATAAACAGAAAAAACATTTAAATATATTAATGTAGACCGAAAATTTGTAATAATTATATATATACATAGTATAATTTTTTGGGAAAATAATAATATTGACATAATCATGACAATAAATATTTATAAAATTACCAGTTAATTAATTCTCTATAGGTTTCTTCGTCAATTTGTATCTGAGCTAATTATTGATTAATAATAAAAGTTTCATTTCAAAGAAACTGGTTTCTTTGGTTCAATCACTCTTCTATATGTTTCTTCATCAATTGATATGTGAGCCAGTTTTTTATTAATAAGAATATTTTTGTTTTCAAGAAACTAGGGTTTCTCTGATTACTTACCAGTTCAATCATTATGATATATGTTGTCATTAATTGGCATCTGAGAGCCATATATTGATTAATAAGAATAATTTCATTTTCAAGAAACGGGAGTTTCTCTGATCACTTATAGTCATATTCTATACGATTTTGCATCAATTGGTGGGGTAATTACATATTTCATACAAAATGTTTTAGCTTTGTTTCAATTTAGTACAAAGAGTATTAAGTTTACATATTTCATACAAAAAGTTATATTAGTGTTTTGAATTAATACATTCCGTTAAATATTTTGAACACTGTTAGTTAGTTTATGATTTGTCCAACTTATCATCATAATAAAAGAATAATTAGAGATTTAATATAATTAATCACTCTAAAAAAATAATAGTCAATATCAGTTCTTCTATCAATTGATTGTGGTTTACAAATATTCTGTCTCTCAATATACTCTATACTTTTATTGTATTCTTTATAGAACACACTATAAAATAAGTCCATATTTCATCTTTACAAAATGACTAATTTGAGCTTCAAACAGTCAATAAGTCAATATTTAACTTTTACAAAAAAGATTCAATATCTTTTCAGTTGTATTCTCCATTGTCATATGAGAAAGCTTCGACAATAAAATGCAATTCGCTAATTTGATGGTGAAGAGTGGTGATTTTTTTTCTATGTGTTTTTCATTTTTGTGAGTAATAAAAATAACTGTGTTTGAAATAATTAATGAAAAATTTTAATTTCAAATTTGTACAAATTTGAAACATTGATGAAACTTTTTGTATGTATGATGTAATTGGAAGTAACGGTGTTAGTAGGGACTTAACGGAATGTATTATTTTAGAACACTAAGTAATCTTTTTATATGAAATATGTAAACTTAATACTTTTTTGTACTAAATTGAAATAAAAGTAAAATATTTTGTATGAAATATGTAATTACCCCTCAATTGGTATCAGGGCCAGTTTTATTAACAAGAATATTTCTATTTTCAATAAACTAGAGTTTCTCTAGTTAGTTGCTAGTTCAGTCATTATCTATACGTTTCTTCATCAATCGATATTTGAGGCAGCTTTTTTATTAATAAGAATAGTTTCATTTTCAAGAAACTAAGGTTTCTGTGATTACTTACTAGTTAAATAATTCTCTATACGTTTCTACATCAATTGGTATCTGAGCCAGTTTTTTTATTAATAAGAATAGTTTTATTTTCAAGAAACTAGGGTTTATTGATTAATTAACAATTCAGTCATTTTCTATACATTTTGCATCAATTGGTATTTGAACTAGTTTTTGATAAATAAGAACAGTTGCGTTTACAAGAAATTAGGGTTTCTTTGATTACTTACAAGTTAAGTTATCACATGTACGTTTCTTCATCAATTTGTATCTGAAACATTTTTTGAATAATAAGAACAGTTTCATTTTAGAGTTTCATTTTCAAGAATAGGGTCAGTTAAGTAATTCTCTGTACGTTTCTTCATCAATTGGTATCTGAGCCACTTTTTAATTAATAAGAAAAGTTTGATCTTTGGTCTTTGATCTTCGTTTAAAAGGGGGAGTGGTGTTTGGTCTTTGATCCACTCGATCGAGTCATGCTAGGTTCAATCTATTCTAGTCCGCAAGTGACATCTCACTCTAGAGACTTCTACTTGACGGAGTCACAACCAACCCAACTCAGTTGGTTACTTGGTCGAGTAGACCAAAACCGGTACAATTTGAGTTAGAGTAAGGGGAGCTAGGGCATGATTTGTATCAGACTTTCTACCCCATTTAACTCCAATTTCGACCTAGAAGAAGAAGGTCTAGAATAATTATGCATGATCCCAAATAATTCACAACACACTTAGAAAATTAAATGAACTTTAATTTCCCGCAATAAAAAATACGTACAAGCCACAATAAATCAAGAAATTCGCATTTTCACATTAAGTCCAAATAATCACACAATAATGAAATTGCCACGTAATCAAGCAAAATCCAGGCATAAAAAAGTGGGTCACTACAAGAAAAGAAAAAAAAAGGAAACTACAGATGAGGTATTTGATCATTAATAGACCAAAACATATTTATTTAGAACCAAAAGCTTATACACTTAATCTATAGAACCTAAAAATTATTTAGCAAATGAACTGAACCAATAAAGACTTTAATGTGAAATAAATCTATTTTGAAACCAAAATGTCAAGTTCAAGATCTTACCAACCACCAATCCTTGTGAATATGAAATTGATAAGTTCTGAGAGAATTCCTTGTGTTCATCTAATATACCCATGACATCTAATAGCAATTAACACAAGGAATTAGATGAAGTTAGGCTGGAAAAACACGTGCCTTTTTACCAATAAAAATTCCTTGTCATAAACACACAAAACTTTACCATATTCACACCACAATCTTCCCAACAGAAAGTAACGACTCAACTATATTTAATCATGCAAACACCGATGATCAATCACAATCCGACATGTTAATCCCATTTGTTTTCCTCATGATAACAGTCACACATTCCTCTGAAACCCACAAATTAGTATACACACAATGCTCAAACCGCACCTCACCATATCCCTCATTGCTCCCAATCCTTTTCCAACAACTCATAACACACTCCTCGCAATCCACCTTCTTCAAAACCATCGTCGCAAATGAGCAAACCGCCATCTCTGGCTCCTTTCAGTGCATGAAACATCTCAGCTCAGACGAATGCGAAAGATGCGTGGCCAGATCTTCGAGCTTGTGCGGAGAAAGTTTAGCAGCAAGAATCCAGCTCCACGGCTGCTCTGTTCGATACGAAGATGATGATGGAGCTGAGGCTGAGGCTGAGGCAGAGAATAATAAAATCCTTCAGCGGGGCTGCAGCGAGAGGAGGATCGAGAGAGGCGGGTTTGAAGACGTTAAATATGCAGCGCTTGGTATGGTGGAAAGCTGTGTGATGAGCGAGAATGGATTTTGCGAGACGACATATGAATCGATCCACGTTTTGGCGCAGTGTGGGGAGAGTCTGAGGAGCTGTGAGTGCGGAGAATGCGTGCATCGTGCGGTGGAGATTGCTTGTGAGGAGAGATGCAGATATTCAGTTTCTGGACAAGTTTATGTTGATGGATGCTTCCTTAGTTATGTCTACAGAGATGAGGGTTTTGGCACCTACGAGGGAGGAGGTAAATATAAGAGCAATTGTAATATTATTAGTTGAAACTTATTCAGAAAACAGAAAATAATTAAATTTTGTGAATGAAACTAAAAGAAAATGACTGTATATTGCTGTTAGAGAAAGGAAATATTAGATAGAAAAATATATCCATTTAAGAATTAATTATTAGTGTAAAAATTTATGTTAATTTTTATCAGAACAAAAATTTTGCACAAAATGATTTTGTGGCAAACTTTGGTGATTTACTCGGTCAATAATTGTTTAATTAATTACTCTCGTGAATTTTTTTTCTACGTAACCAAATTATACTGTACTACTATTTTATAAATTGATTCAATAATTTTTATCAACTGAAGGAGGCAGTTCGCCAAAACTGGTAGCACTTGTTGTTGGAGGTTTAGCCATTTTATCAGTCGGAGTTGGATTATGTTATTTTATGAAGTCATGTGGGAAGAAAAAAGATGGTGAGCCTACTCGATTTATTTTTGTATATTTTACTGATGGATCCGCGAATTATTGATGTTAGTAAATGCTGGTAGAGAATTATGACACAATGAATTTACGTGGTTCGATTTACTGAGGTAAATCTACGTCCACGGGGAGAAATGAGGGCAGGTTTGTATTGCTTGATCTGCGAAAATACAGCTTACAACACAGACTTGCTATATGCTATTTTATCTCTCGAGAGCTTAACCTTTTTCTATCAGATCTAAGTTCTATTTATACATTGAACTAGGATCGTGGTTTGCAGCCCCACTAACAAGATCGTGGGTGAGCAATAACTGCTCAATAACTGCTTCATACCACTAAATAGATCGTGGGTATAGTGGAGGTCGTGGAGGCCTTTCGTGAGTCCACCAACTCCTAGTTCGGTCGAATGCTGAGACCGAACTGCTGGACTTTACCGATCAGCTCTTGCCGATCTGAGAGGAGAGCTTGACTGGTCGGCTTTTACCGAGCTGTAGGCTGAGTCCGAACTCTTTGGTCGTGCCGAGCTCTTTGGTCGTGCCGAACTCTTTGGTGCCGAACAGATACTCTTTCTTGGGCTCTGGGCTGATGGGCCGTCACTGTTATTGGGCTTGCCATTAGGGTTTAGTTCGTACCCCATCACTACCCCCCCCGAAAAGCGAAGTGGATCACTTCGGCGAGGTGAGTCACTTCGGCATTCTGGATAACGGTAAGGGGGAGGCTGACGTCAGGGGACGTGCCTAGCGCATGCCTGCATTAAATGCGACAGTAAAATCCGGCCGTTGATTCCTGAAAAGGTGGGATTCGAAACGGCGCAACGATTTCGAAATCTTTCCCGTATCTGATAAATACGCTCTTTCTTCATCATTGAAGCACTTTGTAAATGCAGGAAATAAATGAAGATCAACACAGAGATTTTACGTGGTTCGATTTACTGAGGTAAATCTACGTCCACGGGGAGAAATGGGGGCAGGTTTGTATTGCTTGATCTGCGAATTACAGCTTACAACACTGGCCTGCTTTATGATATTCTCTCTAGAGAGCTTTTTAGAATTTAACAGAAGAAGAAGAAGCCCTTATCTATCTGACCTAGGTTCTATTTATACAGTGAACCAAGATCGTGGCATGCAGCATTTATTAGGTAGTGGATGTCGTGGAGATCGTGGCGACCTTGCATGGGTCCACTATCCTGCATGAGTTAATGACTGCTTGACACCACTAAATAGATCGTCGGTGTAGTGGAGGTGGAAATCTTGCATGAGTCCACTATCTCCTAGTTCGGTCGAATACTGAGACCGAACTGCTGAATTATTGCCGAGCAGCTTTTGCCGATCTGAGAGTAGAGCTTGATGCCGACCTGAGAGCAGAGCTTGATGAGTTGGCTTTCACCGAGTTGTAGGCTGGGGCCGAACTCTTTGGTTGTGCCGAACTGAACTCTTTAGTCACGCCGGACTGATACTCTTTAGTCATGCCGAACTGATACTCTGTCTTGGGCTTTACTGCTGTTGGGCTTGTTTAGTACGTACTCCATCACTACCCCCCCCCCCCGAAAAGCGAAGTGAATCACTTCGGCATTCTGGATAAAAGTATGGGGTAAGTTGATGTTTGTCCACGGTCTCATGAAGTGAACTCTTCTTTGACCGGACTTGGTTTGTGTCCTAATTTGGCGAGTTTTATCGCTCGGATCGGACTTTCCGTTGTCCTAATTTGGGGATCGGACTTTCCCTTGTCCTAATTTGGGGATCGGACTTTCCCTTGTCCTAATTCGGCGAGTTTTATCGCGTGGATCGGACTTTCCCTAGTCCTAATTCAGGCAAGTTTTATCGCGAGAATTGGACCTTTGTTGCAGTTCGTTTCAGACGAAGTGCTTGTTTAAGCTGAATTGTGGTCTTGTATCCTCTTTAGAAGCTTTGACGCACAATCGTGGGCTTGTTGCAGCTCGTTTCAGACGAACTGCTTGTTTAAGCTGAATTGTGGTCTTGTATCTTCTGTAGAAGCTTTGACTTACAATCGTTGGCTTGTTGCAGCTCGTTTCGGACGAACTGCTTGTTTTAAGCTGAATTGTAGTCTTGTATCCTCTTTAGAAGCTTTGACTTACAATCGTTGGCTTGTTGCAGCTCGTTTCGGACGAACTGCTTGTTTTAAGCTGAATTGTAGTCTTGTATCTTCTGTAGAAGCTTTGACTCACAATCGTTTAGCTTGTATATGTTCTAAGAAGGGGATCAGCCTTCGAAGAACAAGATGCCTCAGTAACATTTGTAAGAGACGACACGCACAGAGAGACGAAACAGACAGACAAAAACGCACAGAGACAAAAAAAGACCAAGTAAAGCACAGAGACAAAAAACGCACATAGCCTTAGGACCGAACTAGACACAAGACAGACTGACCGGACTGTCTCTTACAAATGGAACTTTTTGAGGTTGGAAATGTGCCATGTTCGGGGTACCTGTTCTCCTGACATGTGAGCCAATTTGTAAGACCCTTTGCCGAGGACTTCTGACACCCGATACGGACCTTCCCATGTGGGTTCGAGCTTGCCCAGCTTTTCTGCTCGACTTACTTCGTTGTTTCTCAGGACGAGATCTCCCACTTGAATTTGCAGCTTCTTCACCCTTTGGTTGTAATACCGGGCTACTTGCTCCTTGTACTTGGCTGCTTTTATGCATGCCAATTCTCTTCTTTCTTCGGCAAGATCTAGCTCGGCTCTCAGTCCGTCGTCATTCATTTCTGAGGAGAAATTTAGAGTTCGGGGACTGGGTACGCCGATCTCCACCGGAATCACAGCTTCAGTGCCGTATACCAGACTGTACGGAGTTTCACCGTTGGAGGTTGTGGGTGTAGTTCGGTAGGACCATAGGACTTGAGGGAGATTTTCTACCCATTGTCCTTTGGCTTGTTCTAACCGAGCTTTTAACCCTTTCACCAGGATACGATTTGTTACCTCCGTTTGTCCGTTTGCTTGTGGATGAGAGACCGAAGTGAACCGCTGTTGAATATTCAGCTCTTGGCACCAATTCTTGAACGTCTTGTCGGTGAACTGAGTCCCGTTATCCGAGATGAGGATGTGGGGTATGCCAAATCGGCACACTATGTTCTTCCAGACGAAATCCAATGCCTTCGAGCTCGTTATCGTAGCTAATGGTTCAGCTTCCACCCACTTCGTAAAGTAGTCCACGGCAACGATTAGGAATTTCATTTGCCGAGGAGCTTGAGGAAGTGGTCCCACTATGTCTATGCCCCATTGCATGAAAGGCCAAGGGCTTTGCATAGTGGATAGATCGGTCTGCGGCATCCTTGGGATATTTGCATGGATTTGGCACTTCGGGCATGTCTTGACGAGCTGCACTGCTTCTTGTACCAAGGTTGGCCAATAATATCCCCATCTTAGAACTTTTTTAGCTAAAGCTCTAGCTCCGATGTGGCTGCCGCACGATCCTTCATGAACTTCTCTGAGGATGTAGTCCGTCTCTTCTGGTCCTACGCACCGCAATAACGGCTGGAGGTAAGACTTTCTAAAGAGGACTCCTTCATGAAGTTCATACCGAAGTGCTCGGCACGTGATTTTCCGAGCTTCTCTCTTATCCTCGGGCAATTGTCCCTGATCCAGATACTGCAAGATCGGCGTCATCCAGTTCGGCGAGTTAGATACTGAATGTACCTCGGCTTCATCAATGCTTCGATGCATTAATTCTTCCGCCTTTGAGCTCGGATCTGAGGCCAACTTACTTAAGGTATCTGCTCGGCTATTTTCCGCTCTGGGAACGCGGATTATCCGAAAATAGGAGAAACTTCGGCTGATGCTTTGCGCTTTGTCCAAATACTTCTTCATTCTCTCGTCACGGGCTTCACTTGTACCCAACATGTGATTCACTATGACTTGTGAATCACAATGGACTTTGAGAGATTTGACGAGCAGACTTTGCGCTAACTGGAGTCCGGCAAGGAGGGCTTCGTACTCGGCTTCATTATTAGTAGTGGGGAATAGGAACCGAAGTGAGTAAGTTACCTCGTGTCCGTCGGGAGCGATGAGTAAAATACCAGCTCCACTTCCCATCTTGTTTGAAGCTCCATCTACGAATCCGCTCCAGCAGTCTGGCGGCTCTACTTCGGATTCCAAGGGCTGTGCTAGTTCGGCATCGGCAGACTTTTTCTGTTCGGCAATGACAGGGATTGCTTGATCGAACTTGGCCTCTGTAAGAAAATCTGCCAAGGCTTGTCCCTTGATGGCTTTCCGAGGTAGGTACTCAATCGAGTGTTCTCCCAGCTCTATGGCCCATTTGGCGATTCTGCCTGATGCTTCTGGCTTGGTCAAAACTTGCCGAAGAGGTAGATCGGTTAAGACGCATACCTTGTGAGCATAGAAGTATGGCCGCAGTCTCCTTGCTGCATTTACTAACGCCAGAGCAATTTTTTCCAGAGGTTGATACCTTGTTTCTGGACCTCTTAATGCTCGGCTTGTAAAGTAGATGGGAAACTGCTTTAGGCCTTCTTCTCGTACAAGCACCGCGCTGATGGTTTGATCTGAAGCCGCTAAGTATAAGAATATTACTTCGGCTTCGGTTGGAGCAGAGAGAATAGGAAGCTCGGCTAGATAACTTTTGAGCTCGTCAAAGGCCTTTTTCTGCTCGGCTCCCCACTCGAACTTTGGTGCTTTTTTCAACACTTTGAAGAACGGCAGTTGCTTTTCGGCTGCTTGGGAAAGGAATCGATTCAGTGCGGCTAGACATCCGGTTAGCCTTTGCACGTCATGTATGGACTTCGGCATTGCCATGTTTTGAACGACTTGAACTTTTGAAGGGTTTGCCTTGAGTCCGTCTTTTGAAACCCAACAACCCAGAAATTTTCCTGAATCTACCAAAAAGGTACATTTTTGGGGGTTGAGTTTGAGGTTGGCTTTTCGGAGCACGTCGAGAGTGGATTTGAGGTTGTCTTCGTACTCCGAAGTGCTTTTGCTTTTGACAACTATGTCGTCGACATACACTTCAACCTGTTTCCCGATGAGGTGCCGAAAAAGCTTGTCTACCATCCTTTGATAAGTGGCTCCGGCATTCTTTAAACCGAATGGCATCTTTTTATAAGCGAAAATGCCGAAATCGGTGATGAAAGCTGTTTTCGGAGCGTCACTCTCATCCATCAACACTTGGTGATATCCTTTGTATAAATCAAGAAAACAGAAAATTTCGAAACCGATCAAAGCTTCTACTTTTTTATCTATATTCGGAAGGGGATAGCAATCTTTTGGACAGTGCTTGTTTAGATCGGTAAAATCTATGCACATCCGCCATCCTCCTCCTTTTTTCTTGATCATCACAGGATTGGCCACCCAAGAAGGATATTTCACCTCGAATAGTACATCCGCTTTTAGTAATTGGCGGACTTCGTCATGGATGACTTGGCTTCTTTCTGCCGCAAAGAGTCTTTGCTTCTGTTTTACTGGCCGGATTGAAGGATCAATATTTAACCGATGAGTGATTACCTCGGGGGGCACTCCGGTCATGTCCAACGGAGACCATGCAAAGACATCTTTGTACTCCTTGAGGAGCTGAATGGTCTTTTCCCGGAGTAGAGGCGTTCCTGCGAAGCCGACTTTGACCGTTTTGGATGGATCATCTTCGTATAACTGAACGGTCATTGAGTTTGGCTCTGAAGTGACTTCGGTCATCTCGCTTGCCTCCGACTCCGGTTGCTGTGATTGCTATGCTTGATGGTGCCGAACTGATTGCTCGGCACTTTTAAGCGCAATCTGCAGACATTCTTTTGCTCTTTTTTGATCACCTCGGATGACCGCTATCCCACCTTTAGTGGGGATCTTGATGGTGAGGTGATAAGTAGAGCAAACGGCCCGAACTGTGTTGAGCCAGTCCCTCCCCAGGATGATGTTGTACGGAGACCGAGCTTTCACCACAAAGAACTCGATCATCGTATTGGAGCTTGTAGGCGCTTTTCCCACCGTGATCGGAAGGCTGATAATACCTTCAGGGCGGGTGTCCTCCTGGGCGAAACTTTTCAGAGGAAGTGGAGCCGGACTGAGCCGAGCTGGATCCACTTCCATTTTATCGAAACATTCTTTAAAAAGAATGCTGACTGACGCTCCTGTATCCACAAATACTCTGTGGACCAGTTTGTTTGCCACCCCGGCTTGAATGACAATAGCGTCTTGGTGAGGAGAGATGGCTGGGACGGGATCGGCATCTGAAAATGTAATCACTTCGTCTTTCTTCAGCCTTTTATGTGTTGGTTCCTCTTGATTGGAACCTCTGCGTTCTGCTTTTAGGGACGACTTAGTCTTCCCGGCAGGGAGAGCATCAATAGTCAGGATTACTCCATCGTATTGCGGCTCGTCGTCGTCTTCGGGATCCTCATGCCTTTTCGGATCCTGAGGATTGCAGTTCGCACTTCTCTGCCTTTTGTTCTTTTTCGGCTGCTTGCTTTGGTATTTTTTTAACGTTCCTGTTTTCACAAGAACATCAATACCTGCAGCCAAATCTCGGCACTCCTCGGTATCGTGACCGTGGGTTTGATGGAAGGAGCAATATTGATCCTGAAGTCGCCGTGCGGCCGATTTCGTCATCCGCTTTGGTTTTTCGAACATATCGGAATGTAGTTCGAAAATTTCCGCTCTTGACTTGTTTAATGGTACAAACTGAGCGGGCGGCTTCTCAGGATTGAGACGTGGCCCCAATCTGCCTTGTACCGGTGCCCTTTGAATTCTTTCAAAAGGAGTTCGGCGAGGAAGCACCTGGTCGCTTTGATCGGGCTTCCTTTTGTCTCCTTGGGATGAGCTGTCTAACGACCGTTTTCGACGGTCTGCCTCATCCGCACGAGAAAACTGGTCCGCAATGTCCCACATTTCTTGAGCTGTTTGCGGACCGCACTCCACGAGCTTTCTGTAGAGAGCTCCGGGCAGGATTCCATTTTGGAATGCCGAGATGACAAGTAGATCATTGAGATTATCTACTTGTAGGCATTCCTTATGGAATCTCGTCAGGAAGTCGCTGATCTTTTCGTCGCGACCTTGACGTATAGAAAGCAGCTGAGCCGAAGTGATTCGGGCTTCCGCTTTCTGAAAGAACCTCCTGTGGAAAGCATCCATGAGATCTCGGTAGGATCTGATGCTGCCTTGAGGAAGGCTGTCGAACCACCTTCTGGCGTTCCCGATGAGCAGCTCGGGGAACAGCTTGCACATGTGGACCTCATTGAGACCCTGGTTCGCCATATTATATTGATAGCGTCCCAGGAAGTCATGAGGATCCTCCAGCCCGTCATAAGTCATTGACGGTGTCCGGTAGTTCCGCGGCAAAGGAGTTCGGGTGATATCGTCCGAGAACGGAGTCTTTAATGCTCCGTACATGGCAAACCCGACATCTCTTCGGTACGGAGGAGATGGAGTTCTCCTGTGGTTCCGGTACCGAGGAGGAGCAGGAGCATGTTGAGGTTGAGGATTCTTTCTCCTGGAAGACACGTCACTACTGCGGTAGTGACTTTCATGTCTGGATGAGGAGGGAGAATCCGCTGTTGTCTTCTCCGACTGTTGGCTCTTCTGCAGGAAGGTTAAGAACTCCTCCTGCTTCTCGGCCAAGAACAGCTTGACAGCCTCGTTCAAATCAGGCTGCTGGGAAGACTCGGTGTGTGGACCTTTTGAGCGGCTTGCTCCTTCTCCGTGAGAACTGGAAGTAGATTTTTCACGAGGCTGCTTTCCAGGCCTATGGGCTGCTGGATTAGCTTCCTCATGGTTATCACGGACGGAGGCACGGGTGTTATGTGATCTGGTATGCATTTTTTTGGTAAAAGAGGATCAAAAACTCGCTTTATCACAAATTTGGTTCTCTGATTCCCACAGACGGCGCCAGTGATGGATCCGCGAATTATTGATGTTAGTAAATGCTGGTAGAGAATTATGACACAATGAATTTACGTGGTTCGATTTACTGAGGTAAATCTACGTCCACGGGGAGAAATGAGGGCAGGTTTGTATTGCTTGATCTGCGAAAATACAGCTTACAACACAGACTTGCTATATGCTATTTTATCTCTCGAGAGCTTAACCTTTTTCTATCAGATCTAAGTTCTATTTATACATTGAACTAGGATCGTGGT
Organism: Salvia splendens; assembly: GCF_004379255.2. Taxonomy (NCBI): domain Eukaryota; kingdom Viridiplantae; phylum Streptophyta; class Magnoliopsida; order Lamiales; family Lamiaceae; genus Salvia; species Salvia splendens. The sequence goes on along the minus strand of NC_056044.1, from coordinate 15,004,695 downwards.
TTGCAGCCCCACTAACAAGATCGTGGGTGAGCAATAACTGCTCAATAACTGCTTCATACCACTAAATAGATCGTGGGTATAGTGGAGGTCGTGGAGGCCTTTCGTGAGTCCACCAACTCCTAGTTCGGTCGAATGCTGAGACCGAACTGCTGGACTTTACCGATCAGCTCTTGCCGATCTGAGAGGAGAGCTTGACTGGTCGGCTTTTACCGAGCTGTAGGCTGAGTCCGAACTCTTTGGTCGTGCCGAGCTCTTTGGTCGTGCCGAACTCTTTGGTGCCGAACAGATACTCTTTCTTGGGCTCTGGGCTGATGGGCCGTCACTGTTATTGGGCTTGCCATTAGGGTTTAGTTCGTACCCCATCACTTACAAAATATATTTTACGATTTTATTTCCACGTTGTTTTAATACTAGTTTATGATGAGAAAAGCATATTTTTTTCAGATTGGTGACCGATCGGATGACAACTTTTTCCATTGCCGAGAGCTGTAGCTTTCGCTTTCGCCTCACCGATCAGTTGTTAAATTATTATATGGGTTTGCTCATGTTGTTTTGGTATGCTTGGTTACTTGTAGATTAGTTCTTGATGTTTTCCTTCATATATGCCCAAGAATATGATATAAATGATAAGTTCTAATGATATTCTATTACTTATTCATAAAAATATATATATGATGACACAAAACGTTTATTCATAGTATAATTGGGCTTGCGATGCAATCGATATTTTGTTCATAGTATAAATAAATATTCAAATGGTGATGAATTGCTAACTTTTTTTAAAATTACTAACTTGCTATTTAAAAAATATCAACACAAATTTAATTGATATACTTATGTTTTATGTTTTTGTGTTGACATCTATTTTTAAAAGTTAAACAAAGACATAACTATGTCAACTAAATTTGTGATGATATACTAATATCATCGTATTGACATTTTTTAGATACTGCATTGATGAATTAGTAAATTACTCCTTCTGTCCTAGTTAAGATGACCATTTCATTTTTCGCACGGGTTTTGTAAAAATTATAATAAATAGTTAAAGTGGGGGGAAAGTAAATTAAGAGAGATGATAATATGGAAGAGACTCTCTTCTACATTATTCTCTTTCTTACTTTACTTTTCTTCCATTTTAACTATTTATTATATTTTTTTAAAACAAGTGTGAAAAACGAAATGGGTTGTCTTAAATGGGACAGAGGGAGTAGTAATTTAAGAAAAATTAATATTTGACTCAACTTATATACCCGCAAGTGTATGGAGCTACTGTAGCAAATAGTAAGCAAGAGTATCATATCCTCAGAGACAATGAGTGTTAACCTAAGTACCACGAACCAATCTTAACTACTATCTAGAAGAACCGTAAGGTTTTGTTTTTCTAAATCTACTTGAAAGCAAAGCATAAACAATAATTAAAGCGAATAAAAACAACATAGACAAATAAAGGTAACGGATGTAGATCAAGAAGGGAGAGGTAGAATCCCACGAATTCGATAAAAATATCCTATGCTCAACTAAATTTCAAACTATGCCAACAAATGGTCTCAAGGGTTATTAAGCTATCACTAAGATAAATTTATATCTTCTCCATAACATTACAATTTGTAGATTGCTACCTAGAACCGAAGTATTCTTCCTAAAACTAAGGCAACAACTGC